>NC_138187.1:2022541-2455041 GCF_964194105.1 Spermophilus citellus | reverse complement strand
GTGGCCTCAGCTCTCTCTTCCTCTTTTAATGAGGAAGCTCTCCAAGCACAGAGCACAGCGAGCCACAGGTGGCTTGCGGTGGCCTGATCCAGTTTCTAAGCCCTTCCTTCAGCCAAACAAACAGAATCAACCCGGCCGAGACTGGTTTTCCCTTTGTTTAGTTTTTCTGAGTCTTTTTAGGCATATAGAAATTGTAAGCACCACTATGGACTCTTGTGATCGAGGCACACTGGCATGGGCTGGCCAAGTTGTCTGCCACCCATGTCACCTCCCGCACTTGACCCTTTCTTGTGGTGAGAACTTTCAAAATCTGCCCTCTTGGCAAGTTTCAAGTACATATCCGACTGTTATTAATGGCACCAGCAGGTCTGGAACTCATTCCTCCCAACTTTGACTGACACCTCTTTGGCCCCACCCAGAGCCCCCTCTCTATGACCTTGGCTTGTTGAGACCAGGTCTGAGCAAGATCATGTGGCATTTGTCCTTCTGAGCCAGTGGTGCCTCTTTCTAATCCATCCACGTGGCTCTCCAGGATGGCTGGAGCCAGGGCCCCTTCCCAGGCCACAGCCTGAAAGCGCGGAGCTGGCAGGGCCAGGCAAAGGCACCACAGGGCTCTGTTGGAACTGCGGAGCAGTCCCCAGAAGCTGTCCCCACCCCTGCTTCTTTCCTGGAGTCGGGCCCTGGGTCCTGGCTGGAAACCCCTGATCCCTTCAACTGACAAGCTGCTGAGAGTCCCGGCCCAGCACCCGCCACCCGCAGGGTGGACACCTACCTCCAAAGAGGAAGAGGGTCCCAGTGAGCAGCAGGAGGAGGTAAGCTTGGAGGAGGAAGCTCAGAAACCCCGTCATCCCCCCGAAAACCATCAGGATCAGGCTGAGCGGCAGCAGAATCACAAACGTCCCGTGCATAGCTTTAGGAGAGAGACAGGGGACACGGGCAGCAGAGGTCACTAACATGCCCCGTCCCCCCCGCCCACAGCTACTGAGCACCCACCACGGCCGCACCCCAAGCTGGGGAAATGACCACCACTGCTTCTGATGACAGTGACTCGTGCCCTGAGCCCCGCCATCCGCCCTGGGGACCCGGAGGTGCTGTTATAGGACTCCTCACTTATCCCCGGTGCCCACTCAGGAGCGGAGAAACCAAGATCCTGCCCTCCGGCCACACGCCAGCGAGCGGAGTCCAGCCGTGAGCAGACTCTACCCACTGGAGTTAGAGCCGGCGACCAACGGGGCCGCCCAGTAGCAAAGGAGGCAGGCAACAGCGCCCCCGGCGGTCGCTGAGGGCAGCACGGGAGGGGTGCCGAGCGGGGCAGGGTGGGACCAGGCGCCAGCGAGACCAGGGGGCAAGGGGCGGAGCCTGCCGGAGGCGGAGCTTTGGGCGGGGCCAGCCCGCAGGTGCCTTGGCCCTTCTCTCCCAGGGAGCCAGAGTCATCACGGTTCGGGGCAGAGGACAGCGGGGTCCACCTTTTGCGGAGGCTTTTGCAGGACTGCCCTGGGTGCTGGTTGGAACTGACACCGCCCAGCTCCCAGGAAGGTCTTGAAAGGTCTTTGCAGACGCTTAAAGTTAAGGAGCGCAAGTGAGATTGTCCTGGATTCGAAGGTCCCTGCGTCGCACGAGTGTCTCCTTGAAGAAAGAGAAGACTGGAGACATGGAGGTGGAGGGACAAGAGGGCGGAGGCCGAGCCTGGAGGAGCCCAAAGCTAGCTTTGTCCTAGGCCATGGACTTTGTGGTGGCCCAAGGACACTAAGGCAAAGGACAAGGCAGGAAGTGGAGTGGCCCTGGGTTGGGGGAGCGGTGGTTGGACATCCCTCTTCACGACCAGATACCCAGCGGCTGCAGCCAGGGGTCAGCAGCAGCGGCTCAGCCCACAGCCAAGGGAGGAGTCCTGCCACAGGCAGATAGTCACACAGGTGGCCCTATGGGACGCTAGGGCCCCCATGGTGTAATCCAGCCAGCGGGTTGGAGCTGGGCCTGGGGGCCACTGGAGAAGCCGTCAGGGTGGAGCCCAAGATAGAATCCCACCAGCTTTGGACAGCAAGAGGACAGCAAGGTCAGCTGGCCAGACACAGGCTGCCACAGGGTTCTGCCGGCAAGACACCATGGCCAGAAGCGGCCCCTGGACCTCGACCTACAGGATGTGAGCCACAATAAGCTTCTTCATTAAAACCTACTGGACAGGGAGGGTTGTCATGGGCAACAGAAAACGCACTGACCCGTCCACAGTAATAAAGATGGTGAAGATAGCCGTCCAGCCTCTACCACACCGCTCTGTCTTCAGGTCCCCAAAGAGCCACCATCCTTGGCAGGCGGAGAAAACCAGGCTAAACTCCCTCCCGGGACCACCAGAGATGGCAGTACTGTCACCGTGGCCTGGACGGCGTGGCTGCCCTCCTTCCTCCTGTCCAAGGAAGAACCAGCGGCTCAGTGCAGCTGCTGGAGTGTGACCCTGGCCCCACAAGCTCAGGCTCCTGCGCGGCTCCACCCCCATCCGCAGCTGAGAGATGGGATTATTTCTCATATAGAAATTAATGAGGTTTCCAGGCCCCCTGGAGTCCCCAGACACCCCACGAGCCAACTTGACCTACGCATTCAATTAAATGTCTGGGTATGAACAGCTCCCCAGGGGAGGGTTGTACAATCTCCTGCAGAAATCTGGTCGAGCTCTGTGTGCATATGTGTGAAGTCATATTCTTTATTTTGTTTGGGTTTGTCTTTCTTTTTTTTTTTCCCAGAATCGCAGTCGTGGAACATGAATATTGATTCCAAGTTTTGTTCTACTGCAAACTGCACCGTTCTCCAACCACAACTTGGAATGTGCTTAGAGTGTGGATGTGGCAGAGTGATAGATTTCTGGAAACTGGGATATTTGGATGGTGCTGGGATATCATTGTGGGGTTGGAGTGAGGGTAATCAGTCAAAAGACCACTTAATAGGGCATACAAGCTGTGTGACTGTGGACGAACGACTAGACCACTCTGCACCTCATGGGTTAGATGAGAACTCCTGCCTTCCAACTGCCGAGGACTTATTAAATTCAGCAGACACACAGAGCTCAGCACACAAAAACGCATAAGTCACAGAGAGTCGCTCCCTTGTGGCTATGTAGACAGAGAACCCACAGGGCTTATCACCCAAACCAAACACTCTGAGAGCCAAATAATCATCGGCAGTCACTAAGCCATCTACCATGACCGCAGCATGCACCGGGAGCAGTCAGGGCCAACCAGGACAGCGGGTCAGGCCCGTGTCCACCCCTGTGTTTAGCAAACACCCAACACCTGCCGCCTACAAGCGCCAAGCTCCGGCAGCTTCCAGCCACGGCCGAGGCAGGTTATGACCCAAGTTTGCAACCCTGTCTCCAGGCTCCCAGGGATGGGAACCGGGTCAAAGAGCCCCTCCCGCGCAGCGCTGCCAGCCAAGCCCAGGTGCCGGGTGGCCCCGGGGACCCACAGGAAGCATGGAAACCTCTGAACTCCTAGGAAGACAGGGATTCTGTAACCTGGGGCTGAGCCCCAGGCCTGCCTCCCATCATGACCTCCCAGGATGCGGAAGAGAAGAGCCCCAGGCCTGGGAGGGCTCTGGGCCCATAGCCAGCCTCTGCAGGGTCCTAGATGTGACCTCCAAGAGCTGCACCACCTGACAAGGTCATGGTGCATGACCCAGGGAGGCCAGGCAAGGTTATCTCACAGGCAAATCAAGGCCTGCGCCTCTCAGAGGCCAAAGCCCCTCCCCAGCACAGGGGCTGGCTGCCTGGTCCTGCTCGGTCTCCCTCCCTACAGGCAGGCTCTGTTTGTCCCCACTTCTGACCCTGCCCAGTCAGACCAAACCCTTGGACCCTCCCAAAACCACCCATCAAATCCCTGGTCCTGTTGGTCCCTCTAAAAGCCTGTGTCTGAGGCGCCCAGAGTCCTCGTGGTGCGTGTCGACCTGGTTGCAATGAGCAGTGAGCCACTTGTCCAGCTACAGAGGTGTCTCCCGTGGTCTGAGGCTGAGGGCACCAGCAGTGGCCAAGGGCTGTCCCAGGCACTGGGAGGGGAGGGTGCGATGGACTCAGGCAGGGCAGGAGGAACCGAAGGCCAGAGAGACCCAGAGCTTTCTTCCTCGTGGTTCATTTCTACACGTCCTGGGGAGCCGACAACGTGCACAGTCTGCAAACTGGAAAGATCCAAGAGCTGAGCCAGAAGACCGGGCAGAGATGACACAGGACAGGGACAGCAGCGGACTCGGAAGCAAGAATCCCAACTCCTGGACTCCAATCTCATGCCATTCCCTGTTGGTGGTCTTGGGAGGAAAGCGTCCCTGACCTGAGACCAGCAGACACACCTCCTCACCACGGGGCCTTGGGGACAGGGGGCCTGGTGGGGGCTTATTCTATGATAATGAGGCTGCCACTATAAACTGGGCAGCTAACAGGCAACAGGAACTTACTCCCTCACAGTCCCAGAGGGCCGAATTCTGAAACCAAGGTGTCACAGGACCGAGTCCCATCAAAGCCTCCAGGGAACGCCTCCCTGGCCTCATCCACTTTCCTGTGGCTTCAGGGACTCTGGACCCTCCTGGGCCTGTGGCCACACCACTGAGTCTCCACTTCCTCTTCTCTCCTCTTCGTATAAGGACCCTTGTCGTTGGATTTAGGGCCCGCCCAGAGCATCCAAGATGATCTCGTCTCCAGATCCCCGAGTGCGTCTGCAGAGCACTTCTTCCAAATAAGGTTCTGGGGCTGAGGACGCGGGCACATCTGGTTGCAGGTGGCACCATGTCCCACCCCACTGTCTTGTGTGGTATACAGCAGGAGCCTCATAAGCGGCACAGGAGATGATTGATGGTATGAAATGCCGACAGGCGTCTCATCAAGGTCAACGTGGATGCCCAAGTGAGGGTATCTTTTCAGTTCAGAAACGTCTGCTGCAGTAAGTCAGGGGCAAGCGACCCGCAAAGAACAGAGAAATGAGACGCTCCTGCCAGGGGACAGCTGTGTTTCCCTGTGACCAACATGTTGTGCCCATCAGCCTTTCACCACTGTGACCCAAACACCTACAAGAACAACTCAGCGGGGGAAGGTTTATTTTGGCTCAATTTCAGAGATTTCGTCCATGGTCCTCTGGCTCCAGTGCTGGCCCAAGGTGAGGCAGATCGCCATGGCGGAAGGTCGTGGTGGGGGAGGATGCTCAGCTCCAGGCAGAACCAGAGCCATCCAAGCCCTGGCAGAAGAAAGGCTCCAGAACCAGCCGCCAAAGGGCCACCCCGCCACCGACTTTGCCTCCACGTGTCACCGTGACTTGGGGACTCCAGGGAGGTTCAGAAACACCTGGTCCTATGGTGCCGGGAGGGGCATGGCTTTTTAAATGTTGGTAAATAGTTGCCCCTGAGTCTGTCTTGAGTACAGGGCTGCCCTTTGCTGCCTTCATGGTCTCCGTGATGCACCGTGACATGGAAAGAGCAGGAGTCGGCAAAGTCCCGCATTCGAATCCTGAGTCCGCCTCCCACTGAGCACAGCACCATCTCTGCAAAGCCCGGTTTCCTCACCTGTGGACTGGACCCTGGATGCTGGGCTGGCGGAGCTGCACCGAGGACACTGCGACTCCACCAGGAACAAGCTTTAATTCCCATTCACAGACTGAGGCCCCAGGTACCCAGGCCACCTGCCCACGTGCTGTGAAGGGCCCTCTGAAATCCACGGCAAAGCGGGTTGGCAGAGAGGGTCATGGGGCTGCAGAGAGGGGCACTCAGCCAAGCAGGGGGTGGGGGCGAGGAAAGAGGGGAAGCGTCCCGGCTGAGACCCGAGGTCAGGGCAGGAGGCGTGAACTGGGCTGAGAGGTGGGCGGGTGGGCACAGAAGAGGACACAGACTGCCACCGTTCAGGAGCGGGAGGCCCTGGGAGCAACGTGACCTCAGCTCCTGCGGCTGGAGGGGTGGTGGGAGGCACAGGGGGTCCCTGGGCCCACTGACGAGAAGCCCGGCGCAGGCAGCCCTCTGGGGGGCTTTTACCCCAATGTGAAACCTTCCTAGAGAAACTTCAGACGAGACCCAGTTGACCAACGCCAGCTCCGCCCCTCCCTCCCCTTACAGAGCAGCCTCTGAGGACGGCTTGGTGCGGACTCGCGCGGCTTGTTTCTGTGTTCTGTCTATTTTCTATACATCGACATGTTTTCCTAAGTCTACACCCACGCTTGCTCGGTCGTGCTTTAATTTAGCTGAAAACAGGAAAGTTGGCCTCCTTTGCCTCGGTCATAATTGATAGTATTTTTTTTTTTTGTCTTAATGGCACACAAAATAAAGGGGCATCTTAAAGTTTTGTTAAATACCATAGAAAAGTTATATAACATGGCTTCCTCGGGGAGGGATAATAAATGCCTACAATCTTTGTAACTTGCTTGCTTTATTCTACATCTTGGGGTTCTACCCTGTTAGCTTTGTCTTACTGGCTATATAATATTTCTTAAAATGATTACACACACACACACACACACACACACACGTCATCCAGGGACACCAAGGCTGTATCTTATTGTTTCTTATATGGCACAGTGAACTTCTCAGGAGTCTCACGTGGAAAACCCTAGAAGTAGAATTATATAAAATAATTCTTGGTCTTAGTTTTCAACAGGTACTCCAGATAGCCAGCCTGAAGCGCAGGCCTCTGGCCCAGGGACCTGCCCCCCTCCCTCCGCCCTTCCCATCTGCAGCCCAGCTGTGTGTAACTCACACGGAGCATTCCCTCCCGGCCCAGACAGCCTCTGAACTCCGCACGACATGTCCCCGTCCCTTGTCTGTTTCTGTCCCCCACCACTTCCACTCTGGAGCTGCACCCAGCACCGGCACCGTGGGAGGGCTGATTTCAATTTTCCATGCTACTGCATCAGCCCAGCACCCGCAAGACTAGAAACCCAGACTGGTAATTCCTAACTTCCTGCTCAGAGGCCAGCCTGGCCAGCCTGCTGACCTGGGTCCAGCTTCAGCCACGGCGCACTGTGCTGGGCCAAGCGTTTGACCCCTCTGGTCCAATCCAACCAGCCTGGTCATCCTCATGGGTTCCCGGGAGAGGCAGCAGAGGAGGGATCCGGAAAGACCAGGGCGCCCCTGAGAAGCACTTTGGGCCACACTCTCCAGGAATGCCAGCCTCCTGGGGGTTCCTGGAGCCCACCGGCTCAGCCCTGCCTCCGCCCTGCCTCCGGGATGCCCCTGCCAGCCATCTTTGTAACGCCCATCTCTGCTCCCAGTGTGAAGGAGGCAGGACTCTGAACCCAGAGCAGGCACGAAGCTCCTCTTCGGGGCTGCCAAGGCCTCCGATCTTAATGTACACAGAGCACACTGAGAGGAAACTCAGCGTAGCATTGCTCTCACAAGGTAGAAGCAAACAGTGTTCGAATCCCAGATCTGCCAGTTGCTGTGCAAACTCAGGTAACTGTCTAACTGATCTGTACCTCAGTTTCCTCACCAGCAAAGTTGAGGATGATACGGGTACTGCCTGTTGAGAAGATTAAAGGAGCTGATGGACATACATGAGAGAGCTCAGAGCCGTGTTTGACAAACAGCCATGGGTCCCATGTTCTGTTCAGCCAGCCAGCCCAGTGCTGGGGGTAGGGGGGGCTAAATAACTCAGTAAATAAATGAGTCTAGTGGGTCTGTGATCGCTAGCTCCATTTTACAGATGAAAACCTTGAGGTTCAGAGAGGTAACATGATTCCAAGCAGAAAGAGGCAATAATTGAGCTCCTACTGTGCACATCCTGGGGTGCTTTGCATGTGTGATCTCATTTCTTCCCAGAAAAGCCTGTTTATGGACACAGCTGACCCATAAGAAGTCACAAGGCTGGCTGAGTGGAGGGCAGGGGACTCCAGGCCCCACCCCTCATCAGCTATAGGCTGGTCCATCCCTGTGGTTACAGGTGGGCACTGCCTCAGCCTGACCAATCAGCACACCCCATCCTCTTGGCTACAGTGATTGGCTCAGATCAGGCATGTGACCCAACCTGGGCCAAAGAAAGGCTGGCTGGAAGTGTGCGAAGTTGCTGAGAGGTGGAAGATCTCTTCCTGCTGGGGCTGAAGAGAGCCAGCCCACAGAGGCAAGGGGAGAGGGGTTGGATGGTGGTGGGCTCAGCCTTTCCCTTGCCTGGGCTCCTAGCTCCTCTTCTTTAAACCAGTGACCTTGAGTTTCCGTCCCCTGCGACCACGGGCTGGCTGGGGAGCCTGGCTCTTCTCCACACAGCGTGCTGAGCTGGAAGACCTCCCAGCCACCCCAAATCCTCTGGTCCCTGGCCAAGGAGCCAAACCCATGGCTCCCCAGAGCTCTCCGGAACCCTGAGCAAGGGGGATTCTGCTGACAGGGAACTGTCCCTTGGAAACCCCGCTCTGCCACCTGACTGAACTTGCTGAGCACTTGGGGCACACTGTTCGTGACCCTGATGTTCCTCCTCAGCTTCCGCACCACCAGGTCAACAGAGTCGGGGGGCCGGGCGGTTTGCCCAGCAGCTCTCTGTCGGCCTGCTTGGGTTCTTGGAGGAAGGAGATCAAGGTTTGTTCCCATACACCCTGCACCAGGATTGCCCAGGAGGTGACTCAGCACCGTGACGCTCATCAGCGCGTGGCCTCTCTCTCTGGCCTCTGCAGCAGCTCCTTGAGGGAGAGACAAGCCTTTACATAATGAAAGAACTTGGACCAAACTCAAAATGCATTGAGGGAAGAAGAGATTCCGGGGGAAGAGCTCTCTCTGGGGGTGATTCTCAATGAACTTGTGGTCTGAAGGGGCAGCTCGCCCTCCTTCTTGGAGGAGACACGGCAATAACGGCAGCGCTGCTCGTGGCCACGTACGGAGGCCGCGCACTGCCCTAGTCTGTAAAGGTGCTCTCCAGCTCCATCCTCACGGAAGCCTCAGGAGGGAGATCGACAGTTGCCTTCACTTTGCCCGTGAGGGAGCTGGGGCTCAGGGGTGTCGGAACATCCAAGGCCAGATGGCTAGCTGGTGATGACGCCCAGATGATGAGACCTACATCTGAGGGCGAATGGACGTGGAGCCTCTCCGTGTGACTTCTGCCTGTGTCTCAGAATCCTGGAATGAGCAGGCTTGTTGCATTTCCAAGTTTGCAAAGGAAGCCAGCCCCGTGCCAAGGACAGCTAGCCATGCAACCTACCCCTCCCTGGGACATGGTGGCTACATGACAGCACCCAGCCTGCCAGAGGGTCAGCACTCCATGGTGTAACTTCAGCTAAGAAGAGAGAACTGACCCCTACTGAGCTCTTGGCCTGTGTCTGTCCCCTCACTCCTTCATGTGACCTGGAGCTCCCAGTGCCACCCCAGCACCACCCAAGGTCCTGGTGACGTTCATCTTTTCATGCATTTTCATTCTCCATGGAATCCTGACCACACCCCTCAGGGTTTTGATGGCTCATTATGATCAAGATGGAAACGAGGCTCAGAGAGGTTATTAAGACACCGATTTCAGGACCAGTGCGGCTCCTGTGAGGGTCCGAGCCGGATGAACCCTCATCTCCCTCACCTCAAACACAGGAATTCTTGATGATGCTAGAAACCGTGCCCCGAGAACACCCAGAGTTCCACCCCATGCACCTGGATTGCAAGAGGAGTGCATGGTGTCCCCACCTCTCTTCCCTCTTCCCCAGCCCAGGCACCCGGGAGGTGTCCCCTCCAAGGGGCCTTACCCAGAGGGGTGCTGGGGGTCACACAGATCTCACAAGAGCCAGTTCTGGGAACTTTTTTAGCCAGGTACTGCTGTGTTGCAGCCTGAAATTCGCCACAGGTGAAGTATTTACGCCACAGTAATTGGCAAATGCTGCAATCCAGGGGCTTTTCAAAGATTATTTCCCAGAGAGCCAGTTGTTAAATAGTTCTTATGCGTGTTCAGCAAACTCAGGACCACACTATGCCAGGTCCGGGGTTAAGTATCAAGAGTGCACAACTAGACTTGATCCTTGACCTCAGGGGTCCACGGTCTACTGAGGGAGGCAGATTTTAACTGAAAAATGCCACACACCTGTGCTATGGGTAGGAGTTAGCCAACCCAGGCTGGCAGGGCGGGAGCAGAGAGACTCCGGGTGCAGGGGACAATGCATTCCAAGTTTTGTGACAGAGAAGAATGGCACGCTCCAGGAAGTGGCCCAAGGCCACTGTGGCTGAAGAGGGACCCTGCCCGGCTTCTTTATTCTGAGTCCCATCCTGGAGCCTCAGTAACTGTACCTGAGGCTCTCCACACTGTTCAGGGTCTGGGGATCCCTGTCCTCATTCCTCATCAGATCCTCTCTAGGCCCTCTCCCTTGGCCTCAATTCCTCACTGGAACTGTGAACACGTAAGTGGAGCTAATGACATCACAGGCGGTGCAGGAACCAGAGAGAGACAGAGGGAAAGTCCTGAAGCGCCTGCTGGTCCCAAGCCTCCTTCATGGAGCGGAGCTCGCTCTCCTCCCTTTTTGCCAGTCTTGCCCCCTACTGAGCACCATGCATGGGCTTGGCACTGGAGAGCCAACCACCAAAGGCAGACCGGATGGTCCCGGGGAGGGCTGCTGCTGACTCCTCATCATGTGCTGAGCACCCCACCACGGCCAGGCCAGCCCCGGCTCTGGGATAAGAACTCTCCGTCCACGTTCAGCTTGCAGGCTGGCTTAGGTGCCTGCTTGGGCTTCCTATACCCTTCATGGTGCTCGTCATTCCAAAAGAAAACTACATCGCCACCTCTCTCTTCCCAGCTAGTCCTGAGCGCCTGTAGCACATGGACTGAATCTTAACCCTCCATCAGCAAGGGGCTAGGCACATAGAATCCACCAGTCAGTGATGGACTGAACCCTAACCACACATTGCAGACAGAGTGGCAGAGTCCAGCTTCCTGGTCTTAACCTACTCCCTTCTCAAGCCACCCCAGCTGCCCGCTCTGCAGAGTCCCACTGTGTGCAGAAAGGCTCCAGAACTGAGCTTGGGCAGGGGTTGCTGTTGGATGGGGATCCAACCTCCCCTCCCCGCTGTACTCACTGAGAAGTTGCTTGCTGGAGTCGCTGACTGTCACATTCTCCTGCCAGAAGGGGTTCATCAGCGGGGTGCACGAGCTCTGCACTGGATGGGACAGAGGAATCAGTGACCAAGCTGAGCATCCCAGGGCTTGGTCCCTGCCGGCGCCCTGGATGCTCCCCCGGGAGGGCCGGAGGAGGGCTGGGCAGCTCCAGCAAGAATTTCGAGCCCGAGTTCTTTACCCACCTTCCCCGGCTCCCCTGGACCTTGCCTTCGGGGGTTGGGGCTGGAGGAGGGGTTCGCGCTCAACAACACATCCCAGTGAGCAGGGGCCCTCGACCACCGCCCGGGTCCCTGGTGCGCCTTACCCCGGCAAGTCCGCCAGAGCCCGGAGTGCGAGCTCAGAGACTCGGGCCGGCTGCGGTTGGCTGTCCCCAGCGGGTCCTGCGCGCCGGGGCCGCTTCTCTCCAGCCGCGCGGTGTCAATGATGTACCAGAAGTCGGTGCCGATGGCGGCCGCCAGCAGCACGAAGCTGAGCGCCCCGGTGAGCGCCGCCGAGCCGGCCAGCGCGCCCAGGCGCACCCGCATCGCCAGCTCCGACCCCACCGCGCCCCTGCGGCCCCTCTGCGCTGCCAGCGCCCGCCGCCCGCCGCGAGCTCCCGGCTCCAGCCCACCCTCCCCGCCGGACCTGGACCCGAGCCCGACCGCGACCCGGAACCGGCTCCGCCCTCGCACCCTCACCAGCCGCCAGGCTCACACCTGCTCCGCCCTCGGACCCCGCTCCCAGCCCCCAGGCGCCCCCTCGGCGGTGCTCAGACCCCCGGCCCCTGCTCCGCGGGCCCGTCCCTCCCCACCTCCTCCTGCCGGCCTCCGCGCTCCCGTCTCGGATCGCCAGCGCCTCACTTTCCCGGACCCCGCGCCCTCCGCTCCGCCAGCCCCCAGCGCCCCACTCCGCCCGCCCCGGCCTCCCGTCCCCGCCGCGCTCCCCGCTTCCAACCCCGTGCTCCAGGGAGTTTCCCCGCCCGCCCGCTCGGAGCTCTGGCTCAGCCTGAGGACCCAGCCCAGGCCACGCAGCCTGGTCGTGGGCGGTGCCCCGCAGGCTCCACGGGGATCCTGGGAGGGAGCGGGAAGGGGCGCTGGGCCCCAGGGTCCCGCCAGGGTCTGCAGACGCTCTGCAAGGGCGCCCCCCTCCAGCTCCAACTACCCTGCTTCAAGCCCCACCTGGAGCGGTCTCTCCGGGCTGCCACAGAGGGAAAGGCAGGTTCCTGTTTTATAAAAGTTCAATGAAGCAACAGGGTAGCGCTGATTCTCTGCCGCCAAAGTCTCTTCATTATCATAGCCACCACCACCATCTCCATCACCACCACGACCACCACCACCATCACTAACCATCACCACCACCATCTCCATCACCACCACAACCACCAACCACCACCATCATCACTAACCATCACCATCACCACCACAACCACCAACCACCACCATGACCACTACCATCATCACTAAACCATCACTAACCATCACCACCACCATCTCCATCACCACCACAACCACCAACCACCACCATCATCACTAACCATCACCATCACCACCACAACCACCAACCACCACCATGACCACTACCATCATCACTAAACCATCACTAACCATCACCACCACCATCTCCATCACCACCACAACCACCACCACCATCACTAACCATCTCCACCATCACCACCATCACTAACCATCTCCACCATCACCACCATCACTAACCATCACCACCACCACGACCACCACCACCATCACTAACCATCACCACCACCATCTCCATCACCACCACAACCACCACCACCATCACTAACCATCTCCACCATCACCACCATCACTAACCATCACCACCACCACGACCACCACCACCATCACTAACCATCACCACCACCATCTCCATCACCACCACAACCACCACCACCACCATCATCACTAACCATCACCACCACCACGACCACTAACCATCACCACCACCATCTCCACCACCACCATGACTACCACCACCATCACTAACCATCACCACCACCATCTCCACCATCACCACCATCACTAACCATCACCACCACCACCATCACTAACCATCACCACCACCACCATCACTAACCATCACCACCACCATCTCCACCACCACCACGACTACCATCACCATCACTAACCATCACCACCACCGTCTCCATCACCACCACGACTACCACCACCATCACTAACCATCACCACCACCATCACTAACCATCACCACCACCATCTCCATCACCACCACAACCACCACCACCATCACTAACCATCTCCACCATCACCACCATCACTAACCATCTCCACCATCACCACCATCACTAACCATCACCACCACCATCTCCATCACCACTACAACCACCAACCACCACCATCATCACTAACCATCTCCATCACCACCGTCACTAACCATCACCACCACCATCTCCATCACCACCACCATCACTAACCATCACCACCACCACCATCACTAACCATCACCACCACCACCATCACTAACCATCACCACCACCATCTCCATCACCACCATCTCCACCACCACCACCATCTCCATCACCATCACTAACCATCACTAACCATCACCACCACCATCTCCATCACCACCATCTCCACTATCACCACCACCATCTCCATCACCATCACCACCATCACTAACCACCACCATCACCCCCATCAATAACCATCACCACCACCACGACCACACCACGACCACTAACCGTCACCACCACAGGACGCCTCCACCATCCCAGCTACCACTGTCCCAGCCCTCACTATCCCCCCATCATCACCGTCTCCTTCAGTGCCACCATGGCCATTCTCTTCTTATCAACCCCAACGTCCTTATCATTCCACCATCTTCGTCACCAGCATAAAGCCTTTCTTTTCTTTAAGGAATACTTCTTGAGCCTTCTAGAGCCTGCCACTGGGCTCATGTTAAGAATACAGCCGTGAACAACCCCCCACCCCTGGCAAGGCCTGTCCTGACAAGTGTTTAGTGCAGCTGCCCAGGCTTTTTCAAGGCAAGGCTCTCAGAGAAAATTCTCATACTTGTGTGGCACAGACGGATGAACGAGGAGGATTCCAGAGGCCAGGAGTTGGCCAGCCTCAGGGGCTGCAGTGAAGCCCCTTGAAGGCTGCCCTTTCGACTGGGAGGTCAGAGTCTTGGCCTATCGTGACATTTTTTCCTCCCCACTACTGAGAACTGAGCCCATGGGCACTCTGCCACTGAACTCTTCCCCAGCCCTTTTCATTTTTTGTTCTGAGACAGGATCTTACTAAGTTGCTGAGGCTGGCTTTGAACTTGGGATCTTCCTGCCTCAGCCTCCTCAGTCGCTGGGGTTACAGGTGTGCACCACTGACCAGATACTGCATGACACATTCTCAAGGAACCATCATTAGAAGATCCACAAGTTGCTGCGCTCTGCTTGGGCCGGGGAGAGAATCCATAAGCAAACGTGGAGCTGTCTGAGCACCCAGGGGAAGGGACAGAGGGAGGCTCAGCTGGCCACTCTGTGGAAGTGACCTGGAGGCTGAGGCTGAAGGACATACCTTCTAAGAGGAGGGAAACCAGGCTAGGGCATGGGGCAGGGGTGCATAGAGGAACAGACCTGGACTCCAGGACGGAGTTTGGATTTCAGCGCAAACCTCTAAATGGATTTGAGCAGGGAACTGAAATGCTCCTACTCACTTTTTAAAAACCTCCATCCCTCTGGGGGCTCACTGTGCAGCACAGAATGGAGGGAAGCGAGAGGCCCATGATCATGGTCCCAGCTTGGGCTGGGGTGGTGGCCTGCGGAGCCAGGGGAGGTGAAAGGTTCTCTTTAACTGCGGGAGTGGCGCTGACGGGATGGGGTGGTGGGCTGCAGGGAGGATGCTCCTGCCTGTCGCTGGACCCTTCCAACACCATCCTTGTTACTCATCCTCATCATGAGTGGCGTCAGCAAGAGACAGAGCTGTCACCAACAAGATCACAGCCGGCTGATTCTGCACACCATATGCTCGTCACCCCTTGACCAGCATCCTGCAGGAGAGGGGCAGTTCCCTGGCAGCTGTTACTCAGGGCTTTTCTTCCACCTTCTCACTGTGACCACGACCTCCATTGGCAGCACCACCTAAGCCACACCCACGCCACGCCCATGCCGTCAGCTCTGGGCCTGCTGCTGCCTGAGCATCTCTCTCTCTCTCTCTCTCTCTCTCTCTCTCTCTCTCTCTCTCTCTCACACACACACACACACACACACACACACACACACACACACAAATATACACACACATAAGATTAGAAGTCTGTGAGCTACTGTGTACGTAGCAGTTTGGATATATAAAAAGTGGCCATGTGACTGCACAGTAAGTACCATGTGTGATATTTTATGTATTATTCATAGGTCTAAATTTCAAAAGAGTAATCTAATTCTTGGATGATAAGAAAAATTCCTAAGCCAAGGAATAGAATGGATGGAGTGTCCCGGCATTCAAAGAAAGTGGGGAAAGTAGCAATTGAAATATTTCCTATAAGAAAATCTCCGGTTCCTAAAAGTAGAGGGTCAAGCTAACATCTCACTTCTCTGATAAAGAATCATTTATTCAGCCGGATGCAGTGGCACCTACCTGTAATTCCAGCAATCGGGAGGCTGAGACAGGAGGATCAGGAGTTCAAAGCCAGCGCCAGCAACTTAGCTAGGCACTTGAAACTCAGTGAGACCCTGTCTCTAAATAAAATATAAAAAGGGCTGGGGATGTGGCTCAGTGGTTAAGCACCCCTGAGTTCAATTCCCAGTGCCAGAAGAAGAAGAAGAAGAAGAAGAAGAAGAAGAAGAAGAAGAAGAAGAAGAAGAAGAAGAAGAAGAATCATTTATTCAACTCATGGTTCTAAAAACAAAAATTCTAAAGTGATTCACAAACCCGGGAAGTTGTTTTGCCGATTTGGTATAGCATAGCTGTGTGCTTTTACCCGGGTTGGTATGGAGGTGGGAGGGTACAGATCAGGGATCAGGGCCGTGGCAGGTACTGATTCCTTGATTCCACGCACAGGCTTTAACTAAGTGAGTCTGAGCGGGTTGTGAAGATGAGGTGGCCCAGGGTATGGAGCAGGTGGGTCACTACCAAACATGTGCTCATTTTAAAATGCGGTGGAGTCTCCTATGAAGTGGTGGTAGCAGAACTTTCCTGATCTGAAATAGCAGGAATCTACAGAAAAAAGTCCACATGTGTGCATGACATATACTCACACACGCATCGTTCAGGACCAAAACTGGCGCGTCTTACCTGAGTTGCCTTCCCTTCTCCCTTTTCCACCTCAGTTCCCCACTCACATCCCAGGATCACCCTCAAAATAAAATTACCGCCCTCAAATCCTTATCTCCGTGTCTACTTCAAGAGATACTCAGCCTGAGAGACATGCTATCTTTATGTCCTTGATCCTGCATAGAGACCTTCCTAATGGTGATCGAGGAATGTTTGATGATGAAGTGTTTGCTCCCTGTCTGTTCCTGTAGACCTCACTCAGACATTATGATAGATACTATCAAAAGGTTCATCAACACCATTCTGATCCATCTCCCCCTTTCACACTCTTAGACACATTCCAGCGGGTGATGGCCATGTGACATAATTTTGTTCAATGAGGTAGAAACAAAACCTGTAGGAAGGACTTCCACAAGAAAAAAAGACAGGATTTGGGAGAAGGTTTGGGGTTCACCTGGAATGTAAGTGTGATTTCTGGAAGTACAGTGGCCATTTTGTAACCATAAGGATAAACCTCCTTGTCAGTGGCAAAAAATACAATGCTATAGAAAGCCTGAGTCCCTTACAGCATCGTCACCAGCTGCCCATCCTTGAGAAGCCTGCCTCCAAAATTCTTCTTAGAAGATAAAAATAAACCTGTATGTATTCAAGCCCCCATCTTAAGGTTGCCTGTTATTTGCAACTGAACACATTGTGAATTGAGTCAGACAGGGATGGCATTAGCCTACCCAGCATGTCGTTGGCTCTTAGGTTAGAGCCAACAGGCTGTGGGTGGGTGATACACATTGATTCAGTAAATGAGTTCTGCCCCAAAGAAGACCTCGCAAGCACAGAGCTTACCTTGTGAGGCAAAACCCATCGGTGGCCAGTTGAGGACTTGAGACGTGGCTGGGCTATCTGCTCAGCTCTCAAGATCCCGCACTGCGAGAAATGCCTGCTGATTGACTTTCACAAGGTCGCAATGTGCTGCTGGCCATCTGGACCCCAAAGACCGGAGCCCTGTGTGACCATGTGAGTGCAGGAGCCTCCCGTCCTTTAGAGTCAAAGGAGCCGGCTGCCGCTCTCCCCGCCTCCCTGGAGTAGATGGCCCTGAGTGAAAAGGGACCACAGACCCACGGGCCCCTCTCCCCATTACGTGCCTGGCGCAGCTCCAGGAGAGGAAGCTGGAGGCTCTACCCACTCAGACCTCCCCAGATTGGAATGCAGTGCCCTGGGCTGGAGAGAAGCTGTGGTCAGGGGCCGCGCGGCAGACGGCAGGGAGCTCAGACTGCAGCCAGCACACCCGGGACTCGGCACACCTGGGACCCAGCACCAGCTTGCCACCAGCCTGCTGAAAGACCCCCCAGGGGCTGCCCTTCTGTGAGCCTCAGTTTCCTCTTCCGCAGAAGGGTAAAGTCGTCTTGTGCTGAGTCGTGACGACCTGCGGGTGCAGTTCCTTTCTCTTAGACCAACCCTGACAGAAGCCTGCTGACTACCACCACAGTGCACATGGGAAGACCGGGACTCAGGGAGGTTGAGTAAGTGGCTCAGTATCACACAGCCGTGAGGTGGAGGAACCAGGATTCACATACAGGTTTGGCTGATCCTAGAGACACACTTTGAATGTGGATGGGTTTCAGGCCTTCGGGTAACAAGAGCCTAAAGCAAGACTGACATCTAAGAGATGATCAGTATCTGATTGATATCTGTTATTGTAATGGCTTCCAATCGCCTAATATCGGAGATGTAGTAAGAAGAATGAAAGAATCAGAGAGACCTCACCTCAAATGTCTCCTCACTGCTTAGTAGCCAAAGCAACACTAAACAAGTTGTTTTCTTCTTCCGCAAAACAGATGTTTTACAGCCAAAAAGTTCATACAACCCAAAATTCCCATCAACACACGAACAGATAAACAAAACGCGATCCATCTGTATGACGGAATATCACACAGCTAAGAAAAAAGAATGAAGTGCTGATTCATGTCCACATAGATGACCTTCAAGACCTTTGGGCCAAGTCGGGGGAGTGGGAAAGGTCACATATTGCAGGATCCCATCTACATGGCAGGTCCAGAAAGGACAGGAGGGACAGAATAGGTCCCTGGTTGCATAGGGAAGGGGGGAGAATAACCGTGAATGGCAGGAGGGCGGGGTGGGGACAACTGCTCTGAAATGAGACCTCGATCAGTCTCACAGTTCTGTCAGGCACTAAGAAGCAGCCAGTCATCAAACGCACGCACACGATTTTAAAAGCCTTGTCTGGCTGACCCAGGCCTGAACCAGGGAACGGGACCCAGATCTCGGGAAGGAGGGTGTGAGGACAGAGGTGAGATGGAGGTGAAGGTGACGATGGCAGTCCTCACAGCAGCACCCTGGCTCAGCCTGCTGTGTGCCAGGAGCCACCACACTGGATCAACACCCCCACCTGCCCGGGGACGGACCACAATCAGAGTCGGCCTGCAGGCCCAGGCGCCGACTGCCAGTTCACCCCACAGCTGCACCCTATTCTAGCCTCGGGCCTCAGCCAGGCCGGAGACTGCCCAGAGCCCAGGTCCTCCATCGGGAGGGGGTGCGAGGGTGCCCTGACCTTGGTGTTCGGGGACATGGCCTGGAAGGACCCGAGTGAGGTGTGAGCCGAGGTCCACGTGGCCACCTAGGCACAGCTGGTGGCAGGAGCTCCTCAGGGCCGCGCGGGGACGAGAGGAGCACTTGGCATTCACACCCAGGCCTGGCGCCGCGGCCGGGGATTAATCTCCACAATTAGGTCTGACATCTTCCCTGCCCAGCACCGCGCACAGCAGCCAGCCACCAGCCACCCCGCCCAGTTCTCCAGGAGCCGGCTCCTCCGCCGACTGCTAATGCCAGCATTACCACGTCAGGGCCCAGCGCCAGCCTCCAGCCAGCTCCCCAGAGCCTCTGAGCGGGGACACAGAAAGGCCACGCTAGAAATTCACCAGTAGAGAGTCTGAACATGACAAGGGACAGTGTGGGAAGACCAGAGCTGGCCAGCTCTCGGGAACCATGTCGCCTAGATCTGCCAGCCTCTGGGGCCCCTGGCATGCCCCTCCCTGGTCAGGACCCACAACGACAGACCACAAGAGGCAGGCAGGGGTCTTCTGCCCACAGGGCCTTGGCCAGGGCCGGGAACCGTGGAGCTAGGAGAAGCCACAGCCTCGGCCTGTCACCTTACAGAGAAAGTGAGACCCGGAGAGGACAGAGAGAGCCTCCCCATTCTACCTGGTGAGCACTAGTTCACTGAGCACCTACTGTATGCCCAGCTCTTAGGATGCAGCAAGAGTAGGGAAGACTCCAGGTTCACGGCCCAGTGGCAGAGCAGGTCACATCCAGCCGTGGGCATAACCACCATCTGCTGCTGCCGACTTTAAAAGCCCTTCCAGCCGGGGGTCCGGGAGGCCCCCTCCTGGCTCCCCGACCCCCAGCGGCCCTCCTCACACCCTCTGCCGCCCTTCATGCTCACGGTAGCCCTGGATTCGCTTCCTAGGGTGGCTGTGCCCTGTCATTACAAATAACTGGCTTGAAATAACACGGATTTGTTCTCTCACGGCTCTGGGGGGCAGAGGCCAGTGGCCAGGGCCAGGCGCACGCTCTCCCACTGGGCGGCCCCCCAGGCCCCCACCCACTCGAGGGCTTGAGGTGTCTCTGAGCATCGTCTCCCACCTGAAGGGTGGGCACCATGATGCCTGTCAATGCCCTCACCCTGACCCTCCTCCACCACGTCCACTCTTGCACCTGGCCCCGCAGAGCAGCTGGGTTTTGTTTAGTTTTGTTTTTTAATAACTTTTTATTTGTCTTAGAGCAGTTGTGGGTTGGCAGCAGAGCTGAGGGAAGGTACGGAGACTCCCCAGCCCTACCCCACTCAGGTGCAGCCTCCTACTCATCCATGGCCCCCACCAAGAGCTCCCCGGGGACAACTGAGGCACCTCCATCAACTCGGCACGATCGCCAGAGCCTGGGCTTTGTTCAGAAGCGCTTCCAATGCGCAGGAGTGCCCAGTTCTGCAGCAGACGTGGGCAATAAAGTGTCTAGACACAGCCCGGCCTTCCCGCCGTGCCATCTCCTCCAGCTCCAGCAGAACCCCCCAGAGGTCTGGAGGGCAGAGACTCCGAGTCATGAGCTGGGAAGGAGCACAAACATTCATTATAAATCACATGATCGCGCGCGCGCACGCGCGCACACACACACACACAGTGCGTTACATTTTTTTTGAATCTTGGGAGGGGGGTAAATAAAAGTCAACTATTATCCCACAACCAGAGACACCTCTACTAATCTGTCTGGGTCCGTTTCTTTGCAATGTTTTTTCCATGAATAGAATAATGATACAAGCGACGACTGAGCTTTCTCTGGGCCCAGGACCCTGCTGGAGTGCTTCCTAAGCAAGGCCTCGGTCCTCACCACAACCCCACGGGATTCTGAGGACCTCCACTGACAGGGGAGAGCGCCCAGCAAGGAGGAGGGGGCCACGGACGTGGCGGAAGCGAGAGTATAAATGAATGCAAACACGACCATGTGGTAGATAAGGATCTAGACTTTGGAGGCAGACAACTAGGGGTCCTTTTTATTTTTTGCTAACTCTGTCTAGTCTTTATATAGGTAATATTGACACAAATTGTAAATACAAGTTTTAAAATCCAAAAGGCACAGGATGCCCTCCCATCAAAAGCCCCCCCCCCCTCCTGAGGCGGCCACCCAGAAGCAACTGAAGTTGGTGTCTTTCCAGAGTCATTAGGTAGTGACAGGAGTGTCCTGATCGGGGGGGGGGGGGGGGGGTTAGTCCACCTACGTGGATTAATTGGGTGGTAAATGCAGGAGGCAGGGTGTGGCTGGGGCAGTGGGTCCCTGGGCTGTGACTTGGGGTTTGTGTGCTGTCTGGCAGCCAAGCTCCCTCTGCCTCCTGGTGACCATGCCCCGTGCTGCTTTCCTGCACCACAGCCTCCGCCATGATGTCCTGCCTCAGGCTCAGAGCTCTGGAGTCGGCCAGCCACTGACAGACACCATGGGCCAAAATAAACTTCACCTCCTCGTGTTTTATCATCAGGTCTTTTGGTCACAGCCACGAAAATGTGACTGAAACAAGAACAGACGGGGTAGAGACTACACACTCAGAATTCAGATGATTTCTAAAATATCTCATGGGTCATTACGTATCAGCCAAGGCTGGTTCTAACTTATCGACCGCATCATGTTGAGATGACGTTTGTCTGGTTCCGCCCCCGTGAGTCCTTGTGAGAAGCGCATGAATCAATGCAGGTAAGCACTCAGTCGCACGCGCAGCAGGCGCTCATGAAAGGCCGACGCTCAGAGCTGAGACCTGCGTGCGGTTTCCATCCTGCGCTCTTTGACTAAAATCTCATTGCTCGATGGAAAATCATGGGCAAAACTAAAAGTAAACCTCAATCCTTACTTTATACCACAGGCGAAAAGTAACTCCAAGTGGATCTCAGACCTAACCGTGAGACAAGAACGTGGATGTTCTTCAAGCCACTCCTCGTGGCTCTCTGTTACACAGCTCATACGGTCAGCTTGTTTCTGGAGAGCCCTTGGGCCCTGTGTGACAAGGACGTTGAGAAGTGAACAGCCTTTGATTCTGCAATTCAGCATCAGGCATTTCTGCTAAGGAAAGATGGAGGCGATTGCCCTGAACTCCTGCATGAGGGCATCCATCCCAGAGTTCCCTACTCAGGCAGAAGTATCTGATGTCGAACGGGCACGGGCTCCTTCCAGGAGCTCTGTGTGTTCTGCTCTCCAAGGCCCACAACAGTCCTGTTCCTCTCAGAGCACCCCCAACTTCCAAGACAGGAAGTGACCTGCCCAACACCCACCAGACATCGCTCACTGAATTCTGGGTCCAGTGTCTCGTACGAGGTTGGTGCATGACAGGTCCTTCACAGGTAGGAATCATTCAGCTTCAAGACACAGAAGCCTAACCCAAAGTGTTTTAAGCCAAAAAGGATTCAGTGGGGCAGGTGCCTCCAGGCATGGCTGCATCCAGGGGCAGGAAAGCTATCATCAAGGCACCATCTTTACCAGTCTCAGTTCAGCTGCATCTGTTTCCCAGACAAGGATCCCAGACTTGCTTCCTCTTGACCTACAAAGCCTGGGAGAACAAAAGCTTCCCTCCCCCCAAACCCATAGACTGATCCCAGAGAAGACTCTGATTGGTTGTTTGGCCACATCCCATGCCCATTTCTGAAATTCTGTCGCCAGGAAGTTGGGGCTCTCCGACTGGCCATTCTGGATCACAGGATGCCCTTCCGAGGGCACTATTGTCATAACTGACAGCCCCTCTCTGATCTACGAGGGTGGGTTTCTCCCCACTTGGCAGTTACTTAGCGTGCGTGTTGAGAGGTGAAGCCTGCAGCCTGCCCGCGGCCCTCCCCCTGGAGAGACATCTTCTCCATCACACACACCTCCTCCCCCTCCTCCCCTCACCTTTTCAAACTCCAGGGCAGCTCAGGCACCAGGACAGAGGGCTGCTGTCGGCGGGCTTGGAAAACAACCTTCCACCCAACACAGTGAACACGGTTGAAGAACGGTCTCGATGCGCGTGGCCAGCTGGATGCAAAGGTCAGGGCCCCGCGAGCTGACATGCCCACGGGGCCACACACTCACGGCTCCTGTGCTGCCCCTGACATTGTCAGTGGGACAGTGAGCCCAGGAGGGGGGCGAGGAATGCCCGCCTCTCCCTGCCCTCCCATCGTGAAGGCATGACCATGATGGCTGAGGCTGGTGAGAGCCTCCTGTGTGACAGACCCTGTCCTGGACCCCATCAGCCCTGCGAAGAAAGTGCTGTCCTCCTCCCCAGCTTGTAGGGAGGGGAACTGGTGCAGGAGGAGAAGCCCTGTTACCTCCTCAAAGCCCAGAGTTGCACCCGGATAACGCATTAACTTCTAGGCCTCATGGCCTCACCCAGACCCCACAGGACAATCAATTCGTGTCCATTTCTCCTTGGCCAGTCTGATGGCCCCAAGGGAGAAGGCTTAACTGGAGTTCAGAATAAATGCCTTTTCTCCACTTGACAGCTTCACTTTATGACAGTTTCAGTCAGTTTTGTCACTGTGACAAAAATACCTGATAACAACATAGAGAAGGAGACACTCATTTTGGCTCAGAGTTTTAGAGTTTTAGTCCAGGTTCGGCTGCCTCCATAGCCCTGGGCTCTTATAGGACTATTGTGAGGCCTGTGAGGCCGAACATCATGGTGGAACATCATGGCCAAACATCATGGCGGAACAGCATGGCTGAACAGCATGGCCAAACAGCATGGCGGAACATCATGGTCGAACATCTTGGAGAAACAGCATGGCGGAACATATGGCCGAACAGCATGGACAAACAGCATGGTGGAACATCATAGAGGAGGAAAGGAGCTCAGGACGTGGCAACCAGGAAGCAGAGAGAGCTCTGCTCACCAGGGACAAAATATAAACCCGGAAGATTCACCCCAGTGACCCACCTTCTGCAGCCACACTCTGTCTACCCACAGTTACCACCAGTTAATCCATCTCCACGTGAGCCCCTCATCCACGAGGACAAGTCAGGGCCTCCGGGCTGGTGATCCTCTGGGGCCCGTGGTCCCTTCCCGCCCGTTCCCACTCTGAGTTTCCCTAGGCCCCGCCTGAGCTGTCCTGGCCTCCCTTTCTTCACGGAGCTCAGCGCTGCTGGGAACACATTTTCCCGGCTGGGAAAAAAGAAATAGAAAATGTTCTGGCATAAGTGATCCTTTTCACCCGTGGCTAAACCTCCCCACAGAGGAGCAATGATTTCCAAAGTTATACAGAAGTGTGAGGATGGCCCTAACCTAAGAAAGGCCTTAGCCTAAGTAACTCCATCTTGAAACAAAACCGCAGTCCCCCTCAGGGACACCACGGAGCCCTCCAATGTGGTCATCAGGCACAGCCTGGTAAAAGCAAGTCACTTCCACAAGCTGATAAAACTCAGAGTGAAGTAACTATCATTTGCCTTTGCCCTGATAAAGTCAGAGGTGAGAGATCAGGGCGGAAACCACCAGACCAGATGTCCTGACCCCAGAATGAAAGATGTCACTGAGAACCCAGGTAACAGCTGATAGGGACTGAAAGGGTGGGCAGAAACTCCAAAATCTAGTATAAACAGTGGAGCCAATGAACAGACATTCAGCCGCCGACACCGATGCCCACATGCCGGAGAGCCTGCTGAGGACCTGGGCTGGCATCCAAGTCTTCTCACCATCTGCCTGCTCCTCTGCATCATCCTCACCACTCTCAAACTCCACAGCCACGTCTTGACCCTGGTGAGAACGGCGACTTCTCCGTACCACCCTTTTCTCAGCTGGCCATCAGCTCCACCCCAGGAGAAGCCTCCATCAG
This sequence comes from Spermophilus citellus, assembly GCF_964194105.1. Lineage (NCBI taxonomy): Eukaryota > Metazoa > Chordata > Mammalia > Rodentia > Sciuridae > Spermophilus > Spermophilus citellus. The sequence continues at coordinate 2,430,448 of NC_138187.1, read as the reverse complement.
TTCCTGACCTGATCACCTTGGTCTGAGAGACTGTGCATCTGCTGAGACTTTAGATCTGGCCCTTGAGCCTAGCATGCAGAGGGAATATCTGTCATGAGCCTGACATGACTAAGTGTGTTTGCACTGCTTAGAATTAACCTAGAATTGTTTGCTCTGAATTGATTATGTCTACTGTGGTGCCCAGCATTAAGGATTGTCATTTTCTTGATTAAGAACCTATAGAGTGAATTGTATTGAGAGATTTGAGTGAATAAAGCATTGAAAAGGGCAGAAGCCTGTGGACATTCTTTATTTCTCCCCCTTGACTGCAGAAGTCGCACCTTTGCCCATCATGACAAGTCAAACTGAAGACTGGCCCTCCTTCAGCCAAGGTTTACTGAGCTTGTACTGTGGACCCAAGCTGGCCAGGGGCTGGCCAGGGGCTGGCCAGGGGCTGGCCGGGGGCTGGTGAACAAGGAGGGAGGAGCTGGAGGTTCCTTATGGAGTTGGTAGAAGTGAGCATTGGCCCGAGGGAGCACAAAGTTCCCCTAATTCAGCCTGCAAGGGAGTGGGGAAGACAGTCCCAAGGAAGGAGATTGGAAGGACATGGGGGAATTAATGAATGGGCATTCCCAGGGCAAAGACCTGAGGAAGGGCATGGTCTTGGCAGGACACCTGACAGCCTGGTGTGGCTGGCACAGCAAGAGGAAAAGGGACTTTGGGGTGGGCATCTGGAGATCAAGGTAGCCTGGCATCCCTCCCTGGGCAAGTGACTCTGCAAAATGGAGCCATCTTGCCATCCCCTCCGGGAGGCTGCTGGGAGAACTGAGATGACTGCATGTAAGAGCACGGCAGGTGTCACCGCCTGGGCTCTGCGGCACCACCGGGTGGGTCTGGGGGCGGGGGGGATAAGATCTCACCCCACACAGAGCTCTGGAAGCCAACCCTGGAGAGACGTGGACTTCCACAAGCCCTCCACTGCTCCGCTGTCAATCAGATTTGGTTTGCAAAATGTTCCCGAGATGAAAGGAGCCGCTGGTGAGCCACATAATCAAAGTGCATTTGTGAGATCTGAAGGTGCATCATCTTCTGGAAAGCAGAAAAATGCGAATTGCTGGGAGAAAAAAGAACAAAAGATCACAAAAACAGGGAAGAGAGTGACCCTCCAGCATGGCCCTCACTCCCAGGGTCGGCGTTGCTGATGGGGGAGGCGTTGAGAAAGCCTGTCCTGGGTTCCCCGCCCCCACGGGGAAGCTGGAGGGGAAGCTGATGTCCAGCGGGTTGCCTGAGGCCCCACAGGTAGGATTCGCCCCCACCTCTGCTCAAGACCAAGGGCCCCTCAACAGCCTGGTGTATCTCCTGACTCTGTTCTTCTCTGCATCCTGCAGAGTACGCCCCACCCGCCACGTCAGACCACAGCATGTTCTTGCTCAGTGCAGCCAGACACCCAGAGGACCCTCCGAAGCAAGCAGGAAAGATCTCCATGAGCGCGGCCCTCGTTGTCCTTCACATGATGAGCAGGATCCATGGCCGTCATCCGTCACGCCACCACGGTACTGGACATCAAGAAGGACACCAACACAGATTTCAAGTTGCCACTGGGAAGGCAGCACAGGAAGCTCTCTGAAGCCAGCTTCATTCCTCATACGAACAAGAAATCTGCTGGAGGGAACAAAGACATTCAAGGCTGCGCCGCAGGGCATCTCCCAGGTGGGGCAGGACTAACTTAGCTGGGCACAGTGGGGCACGCCTGTGATCCCAGCGGCTCCAGAGGCTGAGGCAGGAGGATCACAAGTTCAAAGCCAGCCTCAGCAGCTTAGTGAGGCCTTAAGAAACTTAGTGAGACCCTGTCTCTAAATAAAATATAAGATATAAAAAAGGCTCAGCTCAGTGGTGAAGCATCCCTGGGTTCAATCCCCAGTAACAAACAAAGAAAAAAAAAGTCACCGTCCCTAGGTGTCCCTGCATGGCTCCAAGGGGTGTTGCAGTTATCTGAACACATCGGCTGTATTGTCTTTGCCCCTCGTGGGGTCACACAGGCTGACATGTTGGAAAGGGCCAGGCGAGGTAGCTAAAATAGAATCAACCAAGCATCCATCACATTTACCTCTTAAGTTCATTCCATGAAATGCCATATTGCAATGACAACAAATGAAACTCGCTGGACATGGCATAGATGAGTTTTATAATAACGAGCAAAAAATATGCAAACAGAAAAGGATACACACGGCACGATGCTACACTGAACTGGATTGGGGGACTCACGCTTAGAAGCACTGTTATAAAGACAAGAACGCAACTGAGGCCCACAAAGAGAAGGATACTGGTTATTTCTAAAGGAGGGAGTAGGAATAATCAGGGGCCACTGTAACTGGTCGGCGATTACATAGGGGTTGGCTCTGTAGCTATTTGTTCTGCACAGTTCTATTCAATGGATATGTTACATGGCATGATGGGAATGTTTTAGGTAATTGCAAATTAGAGAACAATGGGACCCCACTACACGCCCCTCAGAGTGGCCCCCGTCTGGAACACGGAAGCACCAGGAGCTGGCAAGGAGGAGAGGTGGCAAGGGCTCCTTCATGGCTGGGGTGGGGGTGGGGGGGAGGGGGAGTTGCAAAACGGCAGACAGTTTGCCAGACAGTTGGGCGGCTTCTTACAAAACCGACTGTGCTCTTACCATGGGGCCCAACAATTGGGCTCCCTGGTATTTACTTAAATGAACTGGAAACTATGTCCCACACAAACCTGCAGATTTATTCATGATTGCCGAGGCTTGAAAGCAAGGAAGAACCCCTTCAGAGGGGAGTGGGCAAACTGTGGTGCATCTAGACGATGGAATACTACTCAGTGCTGGAAAGGGGTGAGCTATCACGCCACCAAAAGACACACAAGAAACCTCAGTGTGTGTCACCAGGGAAAAGAAGCCATCCTGAAAAGGGTGTGTGGCTGACTCCTGCTCTGTGTGACCTTCTGGGAAAGGCCAGCTGTGGAGTCAGGAGAAGGATGGGTGGTGGCCAGGGTTGGGGAAAGGCAGACACGACCCCGTGGAGCGTGGAGGTTTCCGGAGAAGCCGCGCTATTGTGTGGGACATCCATGGTAGGTGCCTGTCACAGTGCTCCAATCCACACTCTGGACCCAGCACCAAGAGAGCCCTCGTGGAGACTGTGGACCCTGAGTGACAGCCGGGCGCCAAGATGGCTCGTGGGCTGTAGGCGTGGGATGTCAGTAGCGGGGAAGCTGGGGGGAGCCAGGGAGTGCACAAGGAATCTCTGCGTTTTCTACCTTGCTGTGAACCTAAAATTGCTCTGAAAACAAAAGTTTATTGATTTTTAAAAATGTTTTAAGAAAGAAAAGAAAGGGAAACAGAAGACAAGAATCTTAGGCATATAACTTACTCTCTCTGCGCCTCGTCCATAAAGGAGGACCAACAACACTCCTTTCATAGGGTCATTGGGAGGAAAAAGCCACAAAATACGCAGGACGAGAGGCAGATGCTCCATTCCTCTTGGTGTCACTGCCCCCTCGTGTGGCTAGGAAAACAAAAACAAAACCAGTAACCAGTGTCCAACCTGGAAGGAAACAGAGTCTAAATAAATAGGATCTGAAACCAGGTGGGAAAGCCGGATGAGATGGCCACACCTGTAATCCCAGGGGCTGGGAGGCTGAGGCAGGAGGATCACAAGCTCAAAGCCAGCCTCAGCAACTCAGCAAGACCCTCAGCAACGTAGTGAGGCCCTGTCTCAAAACAAAAAATATAAAAGGGACCAGGGATGTGGCTCAATGGTAGAGCACCCTGGGTTCAATGCAGTACTGCAAAAAAAAAAAAATTTTTTTTTTTTAGATTTAAGGAAGGGAAGAAGGAATCAGATGGGAGACCCAAAGGGGCCGCTGGGCAAATGTTAGCCTCCACTCCTGCTGGGCCGTATCCACAGGCGATGCACCCCCCCCCCCCACTACCAGCAGGCTGAGGGGGTCCTACGAGTGCTGGGTAGAGCAGAGGCTGGAAGGGCACAGAGCCACTCAGACTCTTCCAGCTGCTTCTGTGGCCTCCCCAGGGTCCTGGGGTCAACAAGAAGGCCGAAAGCAGAGTGGACTGTGACCACTGGGAATATTTATTATTCTCCAGATGCAGACACAGAAAGAACAGGGCGACTCCTCCAGCTCATCTCAGGAGGGAACACTTTGATCCAGACCTTGGCAGATGGTTGACACCTCTTCTCCCCTCTCAGCGGGCGGCCTGCAAAAGCCTCTGAAGCCACCTCTTCCCGAGGCACCAGGGCAGCAGCACCTCCAGCGGCTGGCCGGGCATCTCCAGCATCCCCTCCACTGGGCAGAGAGCAGCCCAGGCCTCACAGTGGGTCTCCAAGGCCCTCGTCCCACGCAGCTTCATCCTCGTGCAAGAGACAGATGATAAAAAAATAGAAACAATGTGTAGGACGCTCCAGATGGCAGCAGGTCCTCCAAGAAACCAAAACAGAAAGCACGCCAGGTGCAGAGGCACACCTGTGATCCTAGCAGCTCTGGAGGCTGAGGCAGGAGGATCGAAGGTCAAAGCCAGGCTGGCTCCGTGGTTAAGTATCCCTGGGTACCAAAAAAAAAAAAAAAAACACCCACATCCCAGCAGGTGGGAGAGACTTGAACACACTGTGCTGAGTGAAAGAAGCTGGCCCTAAAGGGACGGGCATGAATGTGGTCAGGAGAGGAGGAGGAGATCTCGGTAGCACCGAGGGCTCCCTGGGGCTCTTCACAGGGGACACTGTGACCTGCTTTGGGCTTTGGGCTTTGGCAGTCCTGATGGCTGGACTGGGCCACGTTCTGTTGTGGGGCATCCTGTGCACTCGGGAGGTTCAGTGGCATCTCTAGCCTCCACCCATTAGACACCAGTAGCACCCGTCTCCCTGACTGTGACAACCAAGAATGTCTCCAGACACTGCCAAATGTCCCTGGAGGCAAAATGACCCACATTGAGAAAACACTGTTCTAAGTGGTAATTTATATTGAAAATTCACCGAACAATGAATCTGATCACACTCTGCTACACAGATACACACCTTTGTGTGTATCTATAATGCACAAAGTGAAAAAAAAACTACAAATAAAAAGAGGAAAGATCAGTAGAGGGGTGGGACAGGGAAGGGAGGCGGTGGAGAGGGCAGCACCGGGGACTGCAGTGGAGCAAACGCTATTCCGTGCCTCTATCATTATGTCAAAAGGAGCCAGCACTAGGTAGAACTAAGATGGAAGTAACAGAGGACAGCTCACTCCACACTGAGTGTGAGGCCCTGCTCTGGGCCGGGTGGCGCTCGGGAGCCAGAGCTGCTTCAGACACACTAGGCCCCTGGCCCCACGGGGTTTCCTCTGGAAGCCTTGGTCATCTCAACTGTGCAATGGGTATAACCCGCTGCTGACTGATTTTCTGGAAAGATAATGTGACCCTGGACTTGCAATCGCCTGGCCTGGGGATAAGCTGATGACTGAGCACGGCGAGTGCAGGAACTGGCCCCAGCTGCTCGGGAGAAGCAGCTGTGGGCAGGCACAGCTGGACAGGAAAAGGCAGATGTGCCTCCCGGGGCAGGCAGGAAGGGCTGTGCTGGACCCTGGTGACAGGGCACAGCAGGGGCAAGGCAGGGAGTGCCAAGGGTGGAGCAGGAGGGGCGGTGAGAGGGACCAAGAGGAGCAAGGGAGCGCGGAGAGGGGAGCGGGCACAGACACAGCGTACCCACCATGCACAGGTGGAGAGGGAGGCCCAGGGCAGGCAGGAACAGGTCCCTGGGAACATGGAGCCTGGGTGGAGATGAGCTTCCCTGCCAGTGCTGTTAGGCAGTCTCCATCATGGCACTGAAGACACTGGTGAACCTCAGAGGAAGGGAAGGACCACCGCACCACCCGGCCCAGCCAGGGGGTGCGCCCGGGGGCCACAAAGACCACGCACTCTCCAAGCGGCCCCAGGACTCCCTAGCCCCAGTGCCCAGCACGAGGCCCACGGGCCTGAGTCAACTCCCACGCAGAGCAACCAGGCTCTCTGGCTGCTGCTGGGAGGCAGCAACAGGCCCCAGAAATGTGCCACCTAAGGCACATTTACCATGTTAAAATGACAGGACCTCAGACAACGACTGCGTGAGCTTCTGGTTTTATTAGAAGCAGATCATGGGAACAGCTGAGCCGCCTGGCCTTGCCCAGGCCCTGGTCACGCTGCTGGTTCTGCAACGATCTTCCAGAGCTCCTGCAAGAGAGGAGGGACAGGCTGCTGAGCTGTGCGGGTGATGCCACCACAGCTCCAGGGGTGGCACGGAGCCGGCACAGGGGCACGAGCTTCTGCCTACCCTCTGGAGCTCTGCGCTGTTCCTGGGCCTCACTGGACAGGGAGGCTGGGTGGCCAAAATCCAGCCAGCTGAAAGGGCTCAGGATGTCACATGACTGCAGGGACCAGGGGAATGGCAGCAGGTCACCACAACCTCTCCACTGGGGAAGCCTCCATGTTTGGTGGCTGCCGAGTTCCCCAAGGAGCTGGCTTTCTGGTCACGTGACACACTCTGACCGCCAGCAGGTGGACATGCAGGCACACACCACGCTCTTGTGGCAGCCTCACGGGTCCTCACGAGCAGACCAGCTGGGTCTGCGTGGAGCTGCCCAGTGGTGGCCGGGCAGCGAGCAGGCCTTTCTGGACCACCACCCGGGACCCAGACAAATGCAGCGCTGCCTCTGCTCGGGAAACGGACAGGGAGATGAGAGCTGGCTCTGTCCCCAGCCTCCCCTTTCCAGAGAAAGAGGCCACAGCCAAAAGGCAGAGGGAACAAAGATGTCGACTCTCCACCCCACACTCCCAGGAGCCCAGCCCCGGAAACTGGAGGCTGACTCTGGACCTGCGGCTATTCCCTAAGTGCTGGGTTGAAAAGCCGTAATAAGAAGTGACGTGGCAATAGGATTGAGTCCCCAGTGCTGCCACTTCCTGCCAGGGTGACTCATCTGCCTCGGCTGTTGCCCTGAGCATCAGGCAGGTGGTGGACGAGAGGTGCTTAGCAAGGTGCCCGGCATGTGAGGCTCTCACCTCAGGGTGGTCGTGAGAGGCCTGACGTGAGGGGCCCCGCTGTGCCTGGGCCGGAGCGGCCAGGACGATGACACCGGGCTGCAGTCTCTCCACAGAGCACACAGGGCCTGTGCTGGGCTCTGGGGCCCCTGCTCCCCTCACTGACTCCAGCTCCCAAGTCCTGCCAGGGCCTGGTGTCTCTGGGCCTGAACCGCCCACAGGGAAAGACACTGCTAAAAAGCCAGGTGAAGGTCTGCTGCCCAGGCCACTGTGGACATGGCCATTAGGAAGCAAGGGTCTGCGTGGGGGCTGCCCATTTAAAATAAGTTTTAATTGTATTAAATAAAAATAAAAACCGCTGGAGACGTAGCGTAGTGCAGGTTCTGCTGCAGGGGGCACCACGTCTGCAGCCACCACTGGACTGCCGGGCGGGGGCCTGGGTGCCAGGGTTGGGTCGCCTCTGCCTGGCCCAGCGGCCTCAGCTTCACACCACAGGACCTACCAGCTGCCGGATGCGCTCGTACACAAGGAGCTGCGGGAAGGAGGCCTCCACGGGCTCCACCACGAAGCGCAGCTTGCCGTGGGCCAGCTTCTCCAGGGCGTGCAGGGAGGAGCGGAAGTGGTCGTAGGCTTCACAGGTGACGTCCAGGTGTCGCAGCGTGAAGTTGAGCCTGCAGGCAGCCAGCACACAGCCACCACCCTCGGGTTGTCACTTCCTCAGCCTCTTCCTGCTGCCCCACTCCTCTCATTTTTTAACTGAGTGACTATTATGTGCAAAGCATTTTACAAATGCCCTCCTGGATCTGCCCGAAAGCTGGTTACCAGCTCCATTTTACAGATGTGGACACTGAGGCTTAGGAAGCTGGTCGTGTGTCCATGATCACACCCCTGGAAAGACAGGCTCCAACTGTGAGCTGCTGAAAACTGGCCAAGGGAAGACTTATCAGCCAGTCTCTGCAGGTGCTGCCGCCTGTCCAGCCTGCAGCCAGCACAGAACCCAGTGGAGTGGCCCTGTGACTACCTATGGATGAACGGGAGAGGCCACAGCAGAGGCAGGTGCAGTCTGGGAGCACAGCCGAGCGCAATGACATGGCCAGGAAGTTGCTGGGTTACGGAGGTGAGAGAGAGAAGGAGGGAGAGAGGGGGCAGGACTTCAGAACTGAGTTTCCCAACCCTCTCTTCTTGCACCTTTCCAAACCAGAATCTGCAAGATGATTTGGCTTGAAATTCAAGCTCTTCATCTCTTTCGCAAATCTTTTATTATGAAAAATCATGTTAGGCGCAGTGGCGCACACCTGTAATCCCAGAGACTTGGGAGGCTGAGGCAGGAGGATCTCAAGTTTGAGGCCAACCTCAGCATCTTAGAGACCCTGTTTTAAATAAAAATAAAAACTGCAGCGTAGCGGCAGGGGGCCCCAGAGTTCAAACCCCAGTGCTAAACACTGTTTTTTCTTTTTCTTTTTTTGTTTTTTAAATCACAAACATGCAAAAGGAGGACAGCACATAAACCATGATGGACCCATCACCCAGCTTCAGCACTGTCACCCGAGGGCAGTGTGTCCCCTCCGCTCTCCGAGGCCCTCCTCACAACAGCTCCCTCCCAGATGAACAAGCACGTCCCTGTAAACAGCGCAACTCCAAACACTAAGGACCCTCTGCCAGACACGTTCCTGGTGACCTTTCAGCACATCTCGTGACCCCTTCTGGTAACGGCACCCCTCCTGGTCTGACCAATGCCAGATCCCAACGAGGCCGGGCTGGCGTGTCTCTGGACGGGGCCCTCGGCACCACCGGCACAAACGACGCTGCCACGAGTGTGCAAGAACCTGCGGTTCTGGACAAAAGTCTCGTGCAGGGAGGTGAAGCCTGTGTCACTCAGCAAGCGACCTCCGTGACGGCTGTGGTGAGTGCAGCCACCTCTCCACCTGCGTTCACCACCAGACACTCAGCTTCTCATTTTTTAGGTTTTATTTTTTTATTTTTTTTTATTGAACCCAAGGGCACCGACCCCTGAGCCCCATCCTCAGCCCTGTTCTGCATTTTATTTAGAGACAGGTGTCACTGAGGTGCTTAGCGCCTCGCCGTTGCTGAGGCTGGCTCTGAACTCACGATCCTCCTGCCCCAGCCTCCTGAGAGCCACTGGGATTACAGGTGGGTGCTACCACGCCTGGCGAAAAATGTCTTCTTTTCATAAAAACCCAAAACGCAAGTAACGCCAACGGCAGAGGACAAGGGTCTTGTCACAACCTAGTAGGGGCCTGGACAGTCCCCTGATGCTGTCAGTTTCCTTCCTCATCTGCAGACGGGGACCCAGGGGACTGGGAAAGGTGCTGTGTCAGGGACGAGCCTAGCCTGGCAGCAGCAGGAGCTGGACAGGGCATGACCCGTGGAGACCCGCTGCAGACCCCGCGCCCAGCTCACCTCTTCTCCACGGACAGGATGGCCGTGCAGGCATTCTTCAGCCTGTGGGCAAGGCGGGAGAGCGTGGCGAACAACGCGTCCGTGAGATCGTCATCGTAGAACACTGAGGAAGGGACACGCTGGGGAGGTAGGGCAGAGTGGAGGCATAAGGCGCTCCACCTCCCAGGTGAGGACAGGGACACGGTGACCACGCAGAGCTCGCTCACCTTCAGCTGCAAACAGCACGGTGGTGTGATCGTACAGGTCAGCAATGTCCCCTTCCGACCAGCTGAAGGGGGCCTCAGGGTCTGCCAGAGAAAGGGGAGGGCCTGGGCTCAATCCTGTCTCTGCCGGCCACCAACTCTTACTGGAAGATGACCAAAAGGAGCTTCAGGAGACAGGGTTGAGCAGCTCAGCGCAGGGGGCACTGCCGGCCACACCTGAGTCCCAGCTCCCAGCTTCAGGGCCCCAGGGACAGCTGTACTGTAGTGAGGGCCAGTGAGGGCCAGTGACAGGCAGGCAGATCCCAACCTCCCCTCCCCTTCGGCCAGCCGTCTGACTGTCTTCCCTGCCCATTCACTTGCTGTGTGACCCACTCACTCTCTGGGTTTTGGTTCTGTGCACATAGAAAGGGCCAGCACTTCTCCCACGGGGTTGCTGGGAGGGTCAAGGGACCCACAGTATGCAGGGCACTCGGCAGGTGACAGGTCCTCAGGGATGGTCCCCCCACCTGCGGGAGCCTCTGTAAAGACCAAGCACCAGGGTCTGAAGTAGTTTGTAAGGAAATTCAGAGGACTCTTCCCCCAGTGGGTCTCCCAGAACCACCACCTGCTGGGAGATGGCGGATGCCCGAGGTCAACAGCCCCGCCCAGTACCAGCTATGTGACCCAGGGAAGGCAGCACTCGGGTTTTTTAAAAAATATTTGTTTTAGTTGTAGTTGGACACAATACCTTATTTATTTTTATGTGGTGCTGAGGGTCGAACCCAGGGCCTTGCACCTGCTAGGCAAGTGCTCTACCGCTGAGCCCCAGCCCCAAGACCCAGGGGTTTTGACACCCAACACATGGTAGCACTGGGAAGTCTGGAAACGGCATGGACATGACGTGCCCGACACACGGCAGGTGCTCGGTAACCAACAACTATCACCCACTGGCAGTGGAGGGACCCTGCCTGGCTGCTGGGGTTGGTGGCAGCCGGGCTCTGCTGCTCAACCAACACGGCGCCCATGCCATGCCCTGGGTGCTGCCGGGGACCCCTGAGCCCAGGCCGACACCCGAGGAAACACACCTGTGCAGAAGTCGTCCTTCAGCCAGTCCAGCTCCTTAACCTTAACCACTCCACCTGTGAGAACAGACACAGAGGGCCCAGCTGCAGGCTGGCCGCATGGCGGGGCGCCCACCAGCCACCAGCCACCCGGCCCTTTCCCCTTGCTCCTTCCCTCCCTCCTGCATTTTTTGAGTGTGAAGTGTCAGCAACTGTAGAGAGACTCCTGGCCCCTGCTGTCGGGGACCAGCCACCTAAGGAGTGACTGCTGTGGTCAGGGCAATGCTGCAAGGCAAGGGGGAGGGGACTGGACTGGTGTGTGAGGCGGTGAGGGAGGAGGGCGTGGAGGGCAGGAGGGCGTGGAACCCGCTGTCGGTCCTCCCTGCCTTCAGGATGCTCAGCATCGTCTCGCATCACCTCTTGGGGAGGCAAGGGGCCCGGCCACCAGGCTCACGTCTAGTGGTGGACAACACCAGGCAGCCAGCCAACAAGCAAGGGATAAGTGCAGTGTCATGGGGGTGCTGTTTGAGTTGGAGAGCCCAGGCGGAGGGCCAGACCAGCAAGGAGTTCACCTTGATGCTCAGGGTGGGCAAACCTGGGGGGCCTGAGGCCTGGGGGTGGGGGGCGCCGCAGGCTGCTCAGGTCTGCCTGCCTGGCAGTCCAGCCAGGCCACTGTGTGTACTCCTCCTGCAGGCTGTGCAGGGACTGGGCAGCTGGGCAGATGCCGCTGGGACCTCCTGGCAGAGGGCAGAGCGCAGCCTGGGCAGCGAGCCCTGGCTGGAGAGGCTCAGAAAGCAGGAGCGGCCCCCTGGCCTGAGGGATCCCGAGGGCTGGGGGGGGAGCACTTGCAACTCTGCAAGGCCACACTGGGTGCCACGTGGAGGACAGCAGGACAGGTCAGAAGAGGAGCTAGAGAGATGAGGGGAGGGGACGCTGTCCAGGCCAGAAGAAGCTAGGGGAGGATGTGGATCCCCAGGACAGAGCACTGTGCCCCGGAGCTGAGTGGAGCCTGCTCCTCCATCCACCCAGCCTCCTCCTCCTCCTCCCAGTGTCCCCACCCCAGCCTCTTTTGCCTGACAAACAGGAACCTCCCTCAGAGCTGGGCCTCACCTCCGGCGGCGGCAGCCAGGTGGCTGTTGAGAGCAACGTTTCGCTGGCACATCGCCAGGAGGTCTGCACCAACGTCTGGAAGGACAGACATGCTGGTGGTTAGGACACAGCTCCAGGCTGTGCCTGCAGAGCGGCCACCAAGAGCACCACCCAGACACTAGAGCTGCACTGTCCCTTGAGTTCCACGCCCGGACCACACAGGGGCACCCGGGCTCTTTCCCACTGTCTTCCCTTTGTGAGAATCCTGTCCTGGGGACACAGCGCTGTGGGCATGCCTGGAGGCAGGCTGAGCGCCCATCCCTGAGTATGCAAAGCAGACATGGCTTCCTGCAGCAGCATTCCCGTGTCACAGACTGAGCAACCTGAGCAAGTCTCCTAACTAGTGGGAGCAGGAGCTGGGATCCGATTCCAGGGTCTCTGGCACTCCAGAAAACCGCTGGAGTCAGAGGGCGAGTGACAGTCACTGGAGATGCAGCAGGTTGTGACCAGCGAGGGACTCTCCTGCCAGTCACTGCTGGGGGCCTGCTGCTCAGACAGACGACATTTCTCACGTCTCAGCAGGACCAACACAGTGGATTCTCATTGATTATTGCAAAAAATCAATCTTCACTAGGAGAATGCACGAGTGGAGCATGGGACGTCTCGCCATCGGCAATGCTCAACCCACCCTGCCACCACGACCCCTGGGACCAGACGGTGCATGCTGGAGGCCACACGGAGCCTAGTGCAGAGAGCTTGCTCAGCCAAGGCTCAGACCCAACCCTTGTCCTGGCCACTGAGGAAAGGGGACATTGAGGCAGTGCAGGACTGCTTCTACAGGTGTTTTTAAAATACTTATTTTTTAGTTGTAGTTGACACAATATCTTTATTTTATTTATCTATTTTTATGTGGTGCTGAGGATTAAACGCAGGTGAGTGCTCTATTGCTGAGCCACAACCCAGCCCTCAACAGCATTTGTTTTACGCTGCAGTGCCAGGGATAAGCCAGGGCCTGTGCTTGCTAAGCTCCCTTTCTGCCACTGAGCGACACTCCCAGAACCCCAGCTTTTAAATCCTCATGGTAGTTTTTGTTACAAGAGATCCTACAAGGGATTCTAACAATACCGAGCAGTAGGAGCATGGAGCCCTGGAGAAGCCACGTCACCCCTCTGCAGGGACTGCTCCGGGGAACAGAGTCTGATATACCTGCCAGTGATCGAGGCACTGCACCCTGAACCAGGAGGTCTGGGTCAAGGGTCTTGGCTGTCATCAGCAGCGTGACCATGAGCTTGGACCAGCCATTCAACCTTAGCCTCATTGTGCCCCTTTGGACAAAAGGAATGAAAACTGGCTCTCTGGCTGTCACTGTTAAGTTACAATTAGGCACTCATCATGTGGCTGACCATCAGGGTCTTGCTAACTGTGACATGCCACCTAAGTGAAGTTCTCTTCTCTATGTTGGAGATTTTTTCTCTCAGGATAAGACAATTTGATGCTATTTTGCTACTAGGCACCAGGCACCCAGTGATGCTCCTGGTTTGCAATTTACATGAAACTGTCAAGAGGCAGCACTCAGGTGGCTGGTCAACCCCTGCCAGTGGCTGACTCAGCATTATGAGTGCCAGGTCATTCCAACTCCCTCCCCACCTCAGAAGCAAAAGTCTGTGCCGTGAAAATCTTCACTAGGAAGCAACAAAATGCAAACCCCATCAGCAAATCCTCCCTCTCCCCAGCAGACACTACAGGTTTGAAGTAGGGTAATCATGCTCATTTGACAAGACACCTCTCACAGCCAGGACACTCCAGCAGGGCACTCTAGCATGGCTGGCTCTGCCAGCAGCACCCACCCGTGTCAGTTTGCTGGTCCTGACCACTGCACTATGGTTGTGTAAGATGTTAGCAATGGGTTTAGATGCGAGGTGCCCCAAAAGCTCATGTGTGAGACAATGCAAGAATGTTCAGAGGTGAAGACTGGACTATGGGAGCTGAAATCCAACAGCAGGTTAATCCACTGACTGTAATGGACTAGCTGGCTGGTACCTGGGCACGCTGGGTGTGGCTGGAGGAGGCGGGCGGCTGGGGTGTGCCAGGGTTTATATTCCACCCCTGGTGAGTGGAACTCACTCTCTGCCTCCTAAGTGCCGTGTCCTGAGCTGCTTTCCTCCTCAACACTCTCCCGCCATGATGCGCTGCCTCACCTTGGGCCCAGAGCTACGGAGCTGGCCAACCGTGGACTGAATCTCTGAAACTGTGAGCCAAAAGAGTTTTCCTCCTCTGTGTTGTTCTTGTCGGGTCTCTTGGTCACAGTGATGGAAAAGCTGACTAAAACAAGTATATGGCACTTTGCAGAGTATTTTAATGACTTCTGTGTTAGTCTAATGAGATTTCAAAATAATAATAAAAAGAAATCAGCTGACAACAAGGAGCACCAGCGTAAGATAAGTCCCTCCCTCTCCGGGAAACCTGGCCCAATGGGTATCAGATGGCACAAAGGGAATCCGAACACGCAAAGGCTTCACCCCAGTGTCATGGAAATGAGAGAAACACAACCACCCAAACACTCAGCAGCTGAGGGGTTGAAAACGAGGTGAGAAAGTATCTGATTACTCAAAGCCATAGTTAAATAACTGCTAGTGACAGGAAAATGCTCTGGAAAATGTTTTCCAGCACCTGGCAGGACAGAGCCCCAGACACTGCATTTCAGCTCTTCTCTGGGAATCTGTACATATTCCTAAAAGGAAAGAGACTGTGTGTGGTGGGGGTGGGGGGTGCAAGGTCGTGCACATGCAAGCAAATATGAACAGGTTAAGCAGAGATTCTGAAGTACAAGTAGCCCGAGGGCAGCGACGTGGTTATTTTACTCACTAGGGGCCTGACTACACCCACACATATACTGGGCCCATGAGGTGCTGAATACACTGCATACTGCTGCATAAATCTGGGGACTGTAAAATTATGAGTGACTTTATTTCAATATGTTTCACTAATTTCCCAAAGAACAGGCAAGATGTCTGTGGTGTTTTTAAGGCTCACGAGAGGGAATATCCTTGAGAAGTTTGTTCTTTCTAGGTGTCAGCATCAAAGGGCATCACACACTGACACCACTGATCTGGTGCCTGCTGGGCGATACTGTAGCCACTTGTTGGGCACCACAAACCAGGGACTAGCCACATCCCCTTCCCGGTGTCTCCGTCTCCTTTCCCAACAGGGTTAGCACCGACTGTGGGGACCGCCACCTCCCTGCAGCCTGAGCCGACGCCCGTTACCTGTACAGTACACGGTCCGCGCCACAGTGGCCGCCACGATGCTGGCAAGCCCTGTGCCTGCTCCCAGCTCCAGCACCGTGCGTCCTTGGAAGAGGTCCCGCCTGAATAGGATATAGTCCGCCAGGAGCAGGGCGCCCCGCCACACCTGGAGGGGAGAGGACGAGAGCACCAGCTGATGTGAGGCTCCAGAGAAAGGCTCTTCAGGGCCACAGGAAATGGACAGGGCCTACCCACCTGCTTGCCAACATCCTCCAGGGGGGTGGCCATGGTGTGCTCTGGACAGGATGGAAACCGAAAGAAATGCCCACTGTGAATGGGGACAGACAGAAAGCCACCGGATGGCAGGGGTGGGTGGCGTGGGTGCATGGCCACCTGCCAACGCAGTCAGATGGGAACCGGGCTAGGTGTTCCAGAGAGAAGCGGACGCTCGGGCCACGCTACCAGGCAGGAGTGTGCAAGCATCCCTCGGGAGCAGGCCCCTGGCTCCCTCTCCTCACGTCACCAGGTGACCCCACCTGTGGCTGGAGACTAGGTCACAACAGTGCTTGACCAGCCTCATTAAACACTTGCATCTCATGAGGCCCCAAGTCCAGTACTGCATCTTTAAAACTGTACCTTGTTTATGTGCTAGTAATAACCACGGCTCATTCCAAAACCTTCTCACACTTAGAACCATGCCAGAAGGTAACAAAATTAGTTTGAGTTCTTATCCTTTCCCAAAGGTTGAAGAGAAGCATGCTAAGGAAGTCTAAGTGTTCCCAAGCACAGCGTGTGGGCACAACACGTTGGGGTACGATTCTGGTGGTGGGGAGGCACGGAGGGTGGAAGGAGGAGAGGAAGGGTACCAGTCTCTGGTGAAAGATCAGAACTCCCAACCACCTCAGCGGGACCACAGGGCAACCAGACTCAAACACTCGCGGCACACGAGGGTGGGCGGCTTCCACTGCTCATCAGACTCACACAAAACCAAGCCATGATGTCACTGAAATAAGAAGGGGCCCAGGGTGGAGAGTGCAGGGCTGCAGGTGGGTGGTGCTGCCGCTCCTGGAGCCCTGGAGCCTGGCTCCTTCAGGTTCCCGTGAGCTCTTGGTGTGAGCTCCTCACTGTGCCCAGGGCTCCTGGGACCCCAACAAGTTATCCAACACAAGCCAACCACCCTGTACCCAAGCCAGGTGACAGTGACTGAGGAGTCCCCCAGGAGAGTGGGCCTGAGGACTTCTCCAGGAGAAGTCTGGCCAAGATCTCTGTACAGCATGCGGACTTCCCACGTGGGCTCTGAGGCTACAGAGGCCCATGCGCTGTCCGCCAGCGCCCGGCTGGGCTTGACGTCACCGTTTGAAGTTACTTTCAGGACTTGATGGGAGTGTTAGGCCATCTGGTTTGAAACCAGAACAGAAGTGCGTCCACACCCCACCCACGGAGGTCGCGTTGGCTCCCTGTACCTGTGCTGGCCAGACACCTCTGGCAGGGGTGGGTGGCGTGGGTGCATGGCAACCTCACACCTCAGAGGTTCCCCTTGACCTGCGGCCTCCCGACTTCACAGACACAGACGTGCTGACCAAGGCACAGCTGGATGGTGCTCCAAAGAGAGTGAGGGCTCAGCAGCTGTGCACTCTGGGGGAGTCTCATTCAGGAATCAATAAGAAGTGGACTTCCTGGGCATTATTTCACTAAATTGCCACCCAAACTCTGGAGGGCCACATCCCTGATCCTATTCTATAGGTGCAAACACTGAAGTTCTGGGTGGGAGGACCCTGTCCATGGTCACTTGCTGGTGAGGGGTGGAGACGGGTTCAACATCCAGCTCTGCAGGGCCACGGTCCAGCCCCCCATCAGCCAAGATTTGCAGAAGATGGTGCTGTAGCCCAGAATGGAACAAGACAAGCCATGACCT
Organism: Spermophilus citellus; assembly: GCF_964194105.1. Classification (NCBI taxonomy): domain Eukaryota; kingdom Metazoa; phylum Chordata; class Mammalia; order Rodentia; family Sciuridae; genus Spermophilus; species Spermophilus citellus. The sequence goes on along the minus strand of NC_138187.1, from coordinate 2,413,526 downwards.
ACGCTCAACAACTTTACCTTCTGCTCTGCCCCTGGGTGGGCCACCACACACTGGCCCTTTCCCATAGGGTTCTCGGCCTGGAGGACAGTAAATCCTAGTACATGAAATGCCCGCACACTGGAGGCCAAAGCCTCACTGTGGAGTACCAGGCTGCAGTGCCCCTCAGGGAGGCAGGGAAGTGAGGGCTGAGAGTATGAAGTAAGCAATCACCGGGGCCCTGGGGCCAGCCCAGCCTGGCTGAGCCTTCACAGCCTCCCTGCCCGACCCCAGCATGCCGAGTGAGAACCTGGACGTGGGAGGCAGCAGGAGCCCGGCCTCCTGGGGAAGCCGATGGCTAAGCTGGGAGTCTTCAACAGGGATGTGTTAGGAAAGCACCCAGGAACCCAGCACAGCACAAGGAGGCACGCAGAGAGGAGGGCTGAAGGCGGTGTGAACTGAGCTGCGGAGGCGAGCAGAGGCCACGTCACACACGGCCTGGCAAGCAGCCATCTGAAACGTATTCTGAGGTAAGGGGAGCTACTGCGGAGTCCTGAGCCTGGGCCAGCAGCGGCACCACCTGCTTCCAGCTGCACCTGCCGTTCTGCTGCTATCCTGCCTGGGCCTGAGCCAGAGCTGACACTGACGCTCCTGCGCCCTGGCTGCTGCTGGGGAGCCGCCCCGGTGGCAGGAGAGACTGACCTTTATTTACCTATTCGGATGACACTGTGGGGGCAACTCTCTGGTGCTTTGTCTCCCGTGATGTCGTCTTCCTCCTGTGTTAGAATCATGGGATGTACCTTGTCTCTTGGAGACCCCTCCAGGTCAGGATCAGAGGCGGCCCGTGGTCTCCTCACCACGTCCAAATCCCCATCCTCATCCAGCTGAGCTCCTGCCCCTTCCTGGCCAGAGGTATCAGCCCCTGCCTGGAGAGGGGAACCCTCACGGCTGTGGCCACTTCCAGGAATGGACCCTGGGCTGCCTGAGCCAGCAGGAGGGAACTCCCATGAGTGAGCATCTCTGTGATGGCCACCCTCAGTCCCCGAGTCTGTCCAAGAGTCTTGACTCCACAGAAGCTTGAACTGAGACAGGAAGACTGAAAGGCAAGACAAAACACAAATGAGCAACTCAAGGGGTGTTTTTAAAATGTCCTCTCTCTGAGAAGTCTGGTTACCACCTGGGAGAGTCTTCGAAGGCAATGAGAGATACACTAACACCAGCAGAAAGGGCCCATTGCATTGGGCACTGATCACTGGCTGGGCCACCACTCAGCACCAGCCACCAGTGAGAGCAGCCTCTGCTTTATGAGCACCCATGTGCAGGCCAGGTCTTTCATTTGACCCTCACCACCAAGCGAAGGATGCACGTCAGCTCCACCTCACAGACGTGGAGATCCAGGCTGAGCCAAGCGGCCAAGGCAACAGACAGCCTGCCAACTCCAACAGACACCCTCTCACCACACCACTCCGCCTCTGAAGGTCTGGAGGGTGACAGGATGTGAGATATCCCTTACCATGTGGTGACCAGAAAATCACTGGGACAGTTTCAATAAGGGCTTATGCCAGGAGGAGTGGGCTGGAGGCAGAGGAGCAAAGATTTCCCAGAGGGTGCCCAGGGCTGAGTCCTCCATCTTCCCAGGGGTCTGATGCCCCCAAACTTACTCATCTGCCTCAGGAGAACAAGAGTGTCCACCCCTGGGAATCCAAGGCTGTGGTTGGGTACCCTGGCTGAGTGGGTACCCAACCTGTGATCTAGGGCTCTTCTGCCCTGGGTTCCCTTCACCCTGACTTCACGTGAGATGGAGGATACTGCCCTACATCTTCCCCTGGAAACCACCTGGGCATCACAGGAGGCACAGCACAGGGCCTAAGGAGAGCCCTGCCCCCACACCTTCATACCAGCTGTCCCCTCTGCCTAGGATGCCTTTCCTTGCTTGTTTGGAAAGACCTTTTCAGCATTTAGGGCTGAGCTCCGCTGCCCCTTCCTGCGGCCCCCACAGTATCCCAAGCTTACGCCAAAGTTTGGAACAGTCACCCACCTACCCCCGCCCCACAGACATTCACCAAAACTGCACTGAGTGCCATGTTGGGACTGAGGATACAAAGCAGGGGCTACATTTTAGGCGTGATGATGAGGAAACATTATCCAAGATTACGGATTGTGTGTGAACTCCCATGGATTCTGCAAAACTTATCCCATGTGGCATAGATATGGCAACCATATAATGTAGGGATCATCAAAATTTTCAGAGATCAACAGGTTAAATCGTAAATATTTCCAGCTCTGTGAGCCACATGGTCACTGTTGCAACTAGTCCACTCTGCCACTGCAGCTACAACAACAGAAACAGTGGGCTTGGCTGTGTTTCAATAGAACATTATTTATGAAACCAAGCCATGGCTAGGTACAGCCTACAAGCTGTAAAGCTTGTGACCACTGGTTAATCATCAATTTGGAACAGGGGAGAAATGGGAGTTATTAATAATCACATCAAGGGGCTGGAGTTGTGGCTCAGCAGTAGAGCGCTTGCCTGGCATGTGTGAGGCCCTGGGTACGATCCTCAGCACCACGTAAAAATGAATAAAAAAAATAAAGGTATTGACAACTAAAACTAAAAATAATTATTTTTAAAAAAACACAGGGTATGTATTTAAAAAAATAAATAATCACATCAAACAAAAAAACAATACAGGGTAGCTTGAGTTGGGAGGGTCATCGGGGAACCTGTCTGAGGAGCTGATCCCTGCAGAGCCAGGGTTAGGAAGGGGAAAGCAGATGCGGGTCTGAGGGAGAAGTTGAAGTGGCCATGGAGCTGCAAGGGAGGGGGAGTGATTGGGCAGACACGCAGGCCCAGGCTGGCTCAGGCTGGGCCTTGCAGGCCAAGGCAAGGAGTCTGGACATTACTCTGAGAGCAAAGGGAAACTAATGGGAATCTGAGTCTGGAGAGTGCTGTGATTTGGTTTGCATTTTCAAACAAACCTCTTGGCTGCTGAGAGAAGATGGGGGAAGACATGTAGAAGAAAAGCTGAGGAGCCTGGGGTAAGCAAACAGAGCAGCCAGGCAGACAGAGGTGGATACGCTGGGCTGGGCAGAGGAATGGGGTGCAGTGACAGAACAAGCCAGCACTGGTCCCTCTGGGGACTGTGAATTTGCCGAAGGTAGAGTCTGTCTCACTTCTGCATTCCCAGCATCAAATCCTGGGCCTGGCACAGCACAGGTTCAGGTGCTCAGGAAAGTGCAGGACCTCGATCAACAAGGGCGAGCTGACCTGGTACGGTGAAGATGGCAACTAAACAATCTTGTCTTCCCAATCGACCCCAAAAAAGACTAATAGGGGAAAACAGAAGATGAAGTGAGAACTCTGGGGGTGCTGAGCTACTCCACCCCACCCAGGACCTTACCAGGCTGCCCCACACCATTTAGCCGCACCATGAGGTGTCTCTGGTTTGGAGTGTAGAGGTGAACATCTGACAGCACAGTGTCACTTTTGAAGGTGACCTCATCCATGGTCGGGTCCCAGTTATTCCTGGGGCAGAAGCACCTGAGAGGCAAGAACAGGTCTTCAGGAAGGCAGGTTCCGGAGGAAAGCGACTGTGCACCACCACTATCACCAGGGTGTTCCCCTGCCAATTCCCAGTTCTAAGGAGAAAGTCTCAGAGCCTTGGCCAGGGACAAGAATCCAGCGGGAATCTGGTCTCTTGCTCGCACCGTGTCCACTGCCACAGCAACCTTCTGTTTACGGCAGGAGACCTGTGACCGGTGATGAAGTCCCGTTCTCCTCTTTTCCCCCAACTTTTCCACTATGGAAACTTCCAACAGCCAAGAAGGGCGGAGGGAGAACTGACCACGCGTGCCCCGGCCTGGACGCACCACAGCCACGTCCCGCCGTAGCCTTTGCCCTGCCGCCCATCACCACGACGCTGCTCCCTGGAGTCCTGCCCGGCGACCGACGGGGCATTCCCGGACCCCGGAGGACGAGAGGCCTCCCCCGCACCCTTCTTTAGGAGGGGACACTGAGGCTGAGTGCCTCCGGTGGTGGCCGCCCAGACCTCCAGATCAGCTGGGGACCAGCCGGCCGGTCACCCTCCCCACCCTGCCACGCCCCTCAGGGACGTACCCGCCGCAGCCCGCGCAGGGAGCCCACCCGACGCTCGCCGCGGTACTCAGGCGGCCGCCATGACAGCCGGCGTGCGCAGGCGCGGCTCCGTCCCTCCCGTCCCGCCCCGCGCAACCGCGGCCCCACCCACCTGCCGGCCGCGCATGCGTGTGGGGTGGCTGCTCCGGCTGCCGGCCCTGCGGTGCCTGGGAGGCGCGGCAGCTGCCAGTCCTGCGTTGCTGCTGTGCCTGGCCTGGCCGGGGGTGCCTCTACCCGAAGGTGTGCGACCCCAGCCCTCTAAAGGTGATAAATAGGTCGCCCAAGGCCACCCAGCTCCTAAGTAGTGTTGTCTGGATTCCAGCCCGGGGTGCACAGCTCCAGAGCCTGTGCCGGTCACCACGTGCTGGCTTATTCCCTACCACTGGGGCCACCCTGTCCTTGCCCCTAGTGCTGGTTACTATTTAGAGCTGGTATTCATTCATCCATCCACTCCCGAAGTCTCCAACACCAGGGCCAACCCAGCATTGCAGTCTTTGTGGGAGTCTAAGGGACAAGGATAAAATCCAGTGCCGGAGTGAAACTTTGAGTCAACTTGAACGTGGTAGAAGCCTGCGTTAGCTTTTTTTGTGACTGTGATCAAAATACCAAACGTGAACAACTTAGAAATAATTTAATTTTGAGCTCGCGATTTCAGAGACCGTAGTCCATGGTGGGCCAACTCCATTGCTTAGGATTCTAGGTGAGACAGAAGGGCACTGAGGAGGAAAGCTGCTCAGATGGTGACTCCTGGGAAGCCCAGAGGGGATGCAAAGAAGATAAACACTTCTGGGGCAGGCCCCCAGGGACCTACCTTCCCCAGCCAGGCCTTGCAGTTATCACCCAGTCCAGCAGTCTTGTTACCGCTGTGGACTGGAGTCCTTGCTTCCCTGAAAGCTGAAGTATAACACCAGAGAAGCATGCCCAGGCGAGTGGACAGTGGACAGTGGAAGCTTTATTAAAGGACAGCAGAAAAGACTTCTCCAGGAGGAAGAAGGGGACCCAACAGGCGGAATCCGTGAAAGGGGGAAGTCTTCCCCTTTTTGTATCTTAGGTCTTCTTTTAGTCTTCCCACATTCTCATCCTTGGTTTCCCTCTGTCCTGCAGTGATAGAATGCAGGTGGGAAGGCCAGAAGGTGGGACATAGGGGGACTGGAGAAGTAGTCTGGGCAGGAAGAGCCTGGGGTGGTTTGATTAGGACCCTATTTGCTGGGAGCTATTTCATTAACAGTTGCTGAGAATGGGCTCCCAGAGCTGGGGACATCAACATTTCAGTTTTCCCAAGTGCTCTCTGCTTTCCTGGACTCCATTCTCTATAATGACCGCCATTTTCTTTGTCTTACTCCATATTAGACCCAATTTACCTAACTACACTAACTACCTATCTTTAAATCTGGCTTCACTGTCTAATTATTAATTCATCAAGTAGATCAATCCACTAATTAGGTCACATTTCTCACAAGCTAATTGTTTCATCTCTGAACATTCCTGCATTGTCTAACATGAACTTTTTGAGGCCACCTCACAACCCCCAAACCATAAAGCTCCTGATGGTTTTTGGAGGCCTTGATGTGAAACCCGTAGCCTCTGAGCATCATCCAGGGGCTCTTTGTGGGCGTTTTCTCTGTGAGCACCAGGGCTCCTGGAGAAGGGGGCCTAGAGAACACGACAGAGGGGAGCCCTTGGGAGGCCTCAGGCCGGGGTGAACTTCATCTCTGCTGCTAAAAACAGGATGGAGCCTGCCCAGAACAAGAGGGTCATCACTGTCACCTGGTCCTGGCCAACGAGCCGCAGGTTTGCAAGTGCCCAAAGCGGCCTCACCCATGTTTGCCAACACTGCAGCCTTGGCCGACAACTCAGCATCCGTCTGGTTTGTACTCCACCAGAGCAGCCAAGCAAACCCCAGAGGCACATTAACAGGCACGAGGCTCAAGCAGACATGCGGACACGTGCAGATGGACACTCCACACCCGTGTGCCCATGCAGGTGCCAGGACAGATACACACAAGTGTGCACCTGTAGATCCGCAGAGCCCCCAGGATTTACTGAGGGATATTTGTTCTTAACAAGTATTCATCCAGTGCCTGTCGGGTATCAACTATCCTAGGTGCAGGGCGGGAGGGAAGGAGAGGAAGTTCCTGCCCTTATTCTGTGGGGGAAGAGGCAGTGATGGCCAGAGATACAATAGAAGCACAGTGTGCCAGGTAGCAATGGGTGTTAACAGAAAACAGGACTGGGGAGTGCAGGGGGATCAAGTGGCCTGGCAAGAGGTGAGCGGAGGTGGGTGAAACACACAGCTGTGCCCACCACAGAACTCACAACCCAGCGAACACACGATCGGAAACACGCAGGCCAGAGAGACTCGTCCACTTTGCTGGCATGAGGAAGTTCTCACAGGTGTAGAGTACTTGTGCCTGTCTGAGCGCGTGAAGACACACACACACACACACACACACACACACAGCCTCAGCTGGCACCCTTTGATTAATTACTTCTAAATAGATTTCTCTTTTCAAAACAGCAATGAGTCAACATCATTTCATGGCTATTGTTGATAAAACACGGGGGTTGATGGGGTGACCGAGCAACGCAAATAAGAAAAAAAAAAATTATTTTGAAGGAAACAGATTGTATTTCCTGAAATCTCCTAGGACAGTACAGAAGCGAGACAGCAGGGCAGCTTGGGACCTGAGTCAGGTCCTGGTTTTCTCTCTAGTCCGCTGAGAGGTTTCCCCAGGGGTCTTGCTCTGGTGGGGAGGGCCTGAGGGGGGTGGTGTCCTCACCCTTGGGAGACTTTGACTTTAAACTTGGGGAATAAAGCAAGTAGAGCGATCTTTAAAAACAAAAGTCACAGTGAATTCCACACTATAACCGCAATAAGCCAACTTTTAAAAAAATCAATACAAAAGAAACCAAAGATGGGATCAACTCCCTCCTCTGGCTCTCGTCCACTCCCTATCTCACCTCCCACTCAGCCCCTCCAGCCCCAGCCTGATCCCCTCCAAGTCCTGCACATGGGCTGTTCCTCGGGCTCGAGATGCTTTATCCCTCAACGCCCTCCTGCCTCACCCAGTTCCCCCACCTCGTCCCGGCCTTGGCTCCGGGGTTGCCTCTGTGGAGAGGCCTCCCCTGACCATCGTATGTCCAGCCATCTCTCCGAGCCCAGCGCGCCCTGTCCTCCCCAGCCTTCTCACTTTCTGGCAGACTAGATATTTTACCTGTTTAAGTGCTCAATGTCCACCTGCCCCACCTGACTGTGCGCTCTAGCAGGGCAGAGAGACTTGTCCACTTTGCCTGGCACATAGGAAGTGCTCAGAGCTGCAAAAGGTTGTTGAACGAAAGTGGAGAACAGCAGACTGGATGTCACTGGCCATCTCGGGGGCTCAGGTGCCTTATGGAGCTGATCAGAGAGTGGCTGGGGTCTGGGAAGCTTATCACTATGATACCAAAGTGACTCATGTCCTCACAGGCTTCCCGTCACCTTTAGGGTCAAGTTCAAACTCTCCATCTGGGTCCTGCTGACCTCTCCAGCCTCACCTTGCTCCCAGAGGCATGGGCAGTATCCAGTCCCCTCCTCTCCCATGGTTGTTTGACAGCTCTGCTGGACTTATGCCTACCAAGAATTTAAAAAACTACATTCCCCAGCCCTCCTTGCAACTAGCATGACCCACAGCTAAAGGGATGTGAGAGGAAGTGTCGAGGAGCCATCTGGAGGCCTTTCCTTAAGAGGAGATGGGGCACCTTGGTCTCTACTTCTTTATCCGTCCACCATTTGTCATGTGGCCTGAAACTTGAATCTACCCTCTTGGGCCATTAGGGCCCCATGGTAAGGATGGCTGCTGGAAGCTTCCTGAAGACTTTCTGTGGTGGTCTCTGAACCGCACATAACCCACCTCCAGAAATAAAATGAATCCCAGTCGTTCCCCCATCCTCGAGGAATTGCTGGAGAAAGAACAGATTTGAAAAGTCAAATTGAACAGGCCTGATTTCAAACCAGGCTTCTTGTTGGACTCGAAAGTCACTTGGAAGGACCCTGGAGGCCCTCAGAGAAACAGCAAGTCATTCTCCACACCACTGACCTTGGCAGAGAAATGCCACCGGGAGGTGACTTTCGATGGGGAGAGATTGCTCACGGTGATTTCTCCAGCAGGCAATGATGCCAGGCAAATCCGACTTACCACCACACAGACCAGTGGTGCCCACTTGGAAATGTTCCCAAACCAAAGAACTCTGCCTCGGGACAGTATCTGACACCTACTGGAGACGCCCCCAGGGCCAGAAGCAGCCCAAATCACCTCCCCCACACGTCATCAAGGATGTGTTCTTCAGATCAGAGTTAAGATAAAAGTCGACGTGTCTGCCCCTGTCCTGTGAAACTCATGCAGAGCTGACCTAGACCAGGGGCCATGGGTTGGGGACAGCCCTTAGCCCCTGGTGACTGTGGGGTAAGCAGACTTGCCGTGTCTGCCCTCCACAGCCCACTGCGGCAGCCCTGAGTGGTACCCAGGGGAACAAAGCCCGGTGGCTGGGAGCTGGTGCTCCAGGTGGGTGGTGCCGTGTCCTGTCTGCTTCTTCTGGGCGCTGGGCAGAGTGAAGGAGAGTGGAGCCTTCCACATCTGGGGTGTGCACCGGGTCAGGGCCCGCAACACCTCCAGGCGGGAGCCCTTCCAGACGCCTTTCCCCGAGGGTGGCCCACAATGGGTGCCAGCACCGTTGGCTTCTCCAGCACTGCTTAGTGATTCTGCCCAGGCTCTCTGGGGAAGCCACCTGGTCATTTCTAAGTCCATGCACCAGTCATTGTTATTGATGGCCTCTCAACAAACAGGTGTGTTCTTCAGATCAGAGTTAAGATAAAAGTGGATGTGTCTGCCCCTGGTAGTTTTGTGAACTTTAAAGACCACAAAGGGCTCTGGTAAGATCTCAATCAAAAGGGGACAGAGCCAACCCCTCAAACTGAAGTAGGACAGGAGAGGCTGGACACAGGAGGAATTCTCAGGAAGCAGGTGTATTGACTACAGGGTTCCAAGGTGGCTCTCACCGAAGAATTCTTCCTCTGAACCATGATATGGACAGTCTTTGAACTTGATACCCAGTGTGGGGGGGTGGGGCTCTGAGGGTCACATGACAAGGGCGTCTCATTCCATCCTCTAGACAGCCGGGGGTCTCCCAAAACAAAGAGGAAGCTACAGACCACACTGCCTTCTGCAGATTTTGGCTGAGAGCCTATGTCCCGTGCAGAAGCCCTCTGATAAGAAGAGGAACTCACATGCCACAAACATGGTGGGGTCTCTGCTTCATTACGGTAAGGGTCTTCTGGGTGGGGGTCGCTGGCCTGCTTCAAAACTGGTGCCCTGGGCTCTGAAGGGTGGCTGACTTCTGTCCTTGCAGCATCACCGACCCTTGTCACATGGGTCTGGCATTTGGGGACTGTGATTCCTAATGACAGGAAAGTATGGCTGAGATGTCAGGAGGGGTGTGAGGAGTGGGGGGAGAGCCACCATGGGCGATTGACGGCAGCGGAACCCAGGGCTGAGCACAGGGCAGCAGACAGGCACACTAAGCAACAATCCATCTCCTCGGCCGAGAGGCCAGCAGGGATGGTCTTGAGCTGGCTTTTGGCAGAGGGGCTCGGAGGTTTTAAGCCGAGTTGTGGGATTAAAATGCACCTTGTCCTCCTGCTGCTGAGGATGGCCTTCGCCAGATGCGGTTCATGAAACCTGCTGCCCCATGGCTTGCTGGCTCAAGGCTCTAGAGGTGGGCAGGACGGGGACGTGGACACGGGATTCCCAGCACGTGGTCCCCACCCCCTGCACCTAAACACCTGGGCCCGTGGACCACGTGGGGGAGGCGGCAGGAGGCCGAGAGCAGCTGACCCACTGCCCGCTGCCTGGCAGTGCCGCACGGGAGCACTGCGGAGCCATTTCCCACTGGAAGTCTGGGGGAAGCCTGGGTCCAGACCAGCTGGAGGAGGACGCGCTGTGGGAGGCCAGGGGACATCAGGATGGCAGCAGCAACGCCAGCTGTTCTCAGCCTTTGCACACCTGCCCAGTGAAGCCCCACTCCCACCTGAGCCAGTGTAGGCCCCATCTGCAGGGGGGACACTAAGGCACAGGGGCTTGGTGACCTGCCAAGGGTCTCATGTGGGGAGGGCTACAGCCAGGACTTGGACCAGGAAGTCTGGCTCCAGGGTCCAGGCCATCTGGGGCTCCAGGTCACCTGGCCACCAGGGCCTAACTCACATGAGTTGGTATGTGCAAACCCCGCAGCAGGCCACTGGTCGTGGCCAGCCCTGGGCACTGGGTGGGGAGAGGTATGGTCAAGAGACCACCCTTTTTTTTTTTTTTTTTTTTTAAGAGAGAGGAGAGAGAGAGAGGGAGAGAGAGAGAGAATTTTTTTAATATTTATTTTTTAGTTCTTGGCGGACACAACATCTTTGTTGGTATGTGGTGCTGAGGATCGAACCCGGGCCGCACGCACACCAGGCGAGTGCGCTACCGCTTGAGCCACATCCCCAGCCCAAGAGACCACCCTTGATGCCGTTGATGCCCTTGATGGTTTGTTTTTACAACCAGTGTGGGTTGTTTCTATGTCTTGCTTTTGTTTTTGTTTTTGATTTTTTTACTAAAAATAACGATACACACACCCAAAAGCCACCCTGCACCAAGAAGCACATTTGAAGGCAAGTGGGTCAAACCAGCCAACCTTTGAAATATGACTTTGTAGCCAGTTTAGAAAAATAAAATCAACTATGGCCCAAAGATTCTAGAAAGACCTAGAGAAGCAATCTAGAGGGAAAACCAGTCCGCAGGAGGGTCTGGGGCTGCCAGGCCCTGCACCACACTCCTCCAGAGGAGACAGAACAGGACGGCTCCAGATCAGGCATGACAGCTAAAGCCCACGGTAGGTCTTACCCTTGTTTCCAGCCTGTTACTCTTTACAAGAAGTGCTGACGGCCACAAGAGCAATCCAAAGTCCAGCCCTACGGAGAAGGGGACAGAAGAGGGGGCCACGCGACTACCCAGCCCCCTCCACATCAGCCAAGCCCTGCGGGGGCGCTGGGGACAGAAACTGAACTAGTTCTCCATTCTGTGTGTGACAGAACTGCAGACAGTTATCCCACCGCTTCTGGGGGCCCGAAACCGCTTGGCTTCTGGGGGCCCGAAACCGCTTGGCCTACTGGGGCCTCTGCCTTGAGGTCCTGGAAGGCCGCAGGAGGCCAGCAGGGCTCTGGGCTCATGTGGAGGGCTGTTCCAAGGCCGGTCCTCTGCAAGGCGCCCTCTGGTGGTGGGCAGGACCAGCTCCTCACTGCCCTAGACCAGGCTGCCCTCCCTCCCTCCCTGCCACAGGGCCCTGTCCAGTGGGCCCCGAGACTCCCTGACCTGACGGCGACATTGCAGAGCATGCTCACGAGGACCAGGCTTCCTGTGCTCTCAGAGGGGGCACCCATCGCTCCCCCATTCTGAGACTGGGGGTCGAACCCAGGGACTCAGGTCCGACCCCATGGCTTTTGTCCTTCCAGTCCTTTAGACGTGAGTCATTAAGTCCAGCCCACACTGGAGGGGACAGGAGCACCCAGAGGGGGATCACTGGGGACCATGTCAGAGGCTGCCCACAGAGAGAACAAGGGACACATCCCTCCCTGAAGCAGCACGGGGCCTGCCCCCACACGGAGGCGGGGTCCTCCTCCAGCCCGCCATCAGGTGCTGCGCCTCCTAACCCCAGGCCTGTGCGCCAAGGACCGTTCCTGAGGCATGCGAGGGGCTAAGGGGGTGGGTGCTGGCCTTTCCAGCTTGGGGACCACCTTGGGAAGACCACACACACCCCAAAATGAGTCCTCACCACCTCATCTTTGCTTGAACACGATCTCCCAGAGTGTGGCCGATTCTGACCCCGTGCTACTGGGCAGGTTGTAAGTGAGGAGGGAAGTTGACCCCCGGGTCTGTGTGCAGCAGATGGTGTTTCCAGGGACTCTCCTCTCCATGGCCCCAACTCCCCATAATCTTCCATTTGGACCTTGAGGGTCCTTTTGCCCTCCTCCCGGGCTGACACAGTAGACCTGGGTATCAACTGCACAACCAGCCACCGGAGCTGGGAAGACTAGGCTCCTTTGCAGCCACGGGCCAGGCAGGGGACAGAGTGATCCTGATGCAGACTTGCTGTGGGGCAGGAGAAGCAGCAGCCATCCATCACCCACCTCCGCAGGAGCAGTGAGGGATGCTCCTGTGTCCTGGTGACTGCTGCCACCCCCAAGATCACTCGGGGGACCCTTCCCACAGCAAGAGGAGGGACGAAGTCTCCACTTTGGGTGGATCTGTGTCATTACAAGGTCCCACAAAACCTGTTTAGAGTCACCCTTGGGGCTGGTCCAGCAGCAGACCCTACCTCTGCACCCTGCTGTGTGTTGGGGGAGGGGGACTTATCTAGGGGTTGCAAACCCGAGACAGGAAGGGCATTGCCTGGTTGAGGCCCAGCTGGTGATTTTTAAAGACTTTCTAGACACTACGGAGTCAATATAACGTGCGTGGGAAGCACTTCAGCGAGTGTCGTGAAGGGGGTGACGGGGCTGGAGCAGGAGAGACGCTGCGGTCCCTTCTTTCTCCTGCCCCTCTTTACCAAGGCAGGAAGACCCCTCCTCTGTGAAACCTGGCCCCTTTCTACACTTTGAAGCTCCAGATGACTTAGTCATTCCTGAGAAACAAAAGAAAACTGGTGTCTCCGCCTTTACAAATGGTAGCAGGTTGACTAGTGCCCGCCCCACGTTCCTGTTCTAACCCCCAGGACCTGGGACTGGGGCCTCATCCTGGGTTCCAAGTGAACCTTCAATCCAGTGACCGATGTCCACTTAGGAGAAACAAGTGGACATCGGTCACTGGATTTAAGGTCCAGTGGGAGAGCACCTGGAGACCCCGGCAGCTGGACGAGGAAGGGGGACCCCAGAGGCTCCAGAGAGTGGGGCTCTGCCAACACCTTGACTCTGGACTTGAGGAACACTCCAGAGCAGACTTCTGTTGTTTCAAATCCCCGGTTTGTGCAACAGGAGAATCACAGAGGACCTAAAGGGTGCACTCAGCCATGCACAGGGGCTGGGGCGGGGGGGGGGGGGGTTGCAAACCTTTTGCAGCTGCAGGAGGCCAGAAGGGGAGGAAGAGGTCTCCGGTTCAGACCCCAGGGCTGGGCGCAGCGGAGAGTTTGCTGGGTCTGGGAAGGCCAGGTGGACCCTGGATGCCTTGGAGCCCACAGGTGCAGTTGGTGCGGGTCAGAAGGACGCCCCAGGCTGACGTGTGAGGCCTTCACTTACTCTACAGCCCGTGACTGTGACAGGAGAGCCCCCTGCCGCGGACTGACCCCCGCCTTTCTGACGGGGGCTTGGTTTTCGAGGCTGGTGGGTCAGCGGGGGTGTCAAGGCTGCACTGTGGACATGGCCGTGAGGAGCCATGGTGTGACCCCCGGCCCTCCACAGGCCCTCCAAGGTCTGCACTCTGCCGCCCTTCTCACCCGCCTGCCCACCATAACAGAGTGGCCCCTGCTGCCACTGTGTGCCTGGACGCACCCCACCCCAAACCATCCACAGAGCCTTCCCACATCACAGGTCTTTTCAAACCCACCCGTGGTGACTCTCGGTCCCTACTGGGCTGAGTTCCGTGACACAGGACTGGCAGCCCGGGTCGCAGGCCTCCTGTAAACATTTTCCAAGCCCCTCCCAGGTGCCGGGTAGTCACTAGGTGGCGGGGAGGACCAGGGAGGGCGTGATCCTCCAGCTCTGACCCTCCTCTGGGCCGCGATGTGCACCACAGCACACTGTTGCTAAGCTGCAAAGCTCAGTGGATCAGGTACACACCTGTGACGTGGGGGAAGGCACAGTGACCCCAAACTAGAAGTAAGGCGAAAAGGTGACCCCAGACTGAAGCACCGTGGAGAACCGAGTCCACCACCAGTCAGGGCACGGCATGTCACAGCTCCTGGAAGCCAAAGCCGCGTGGGCCTTTGCTTTTCGGTCCACCTGTGAGACACCAAGGGTCAGTGCTTTTGCCTGGTAGGACGTTAGCCAAATCTATGTCTCAGGCAGTTGGATCTGATTGCTTTCCCTGCCAGGAAGTCTGGGTCTCTGTGTTCTTTTGTCCTCCTGCACAGATCTCATTAGCAAAGTAAATAAGACTTTGACACCTGCCTGCCATCGATTTTAAGAGGGCTGTTTCATGGTTTGAGGATCATAATGCTGGCCCTGTTGACACATGCCAGGGAGAGATAAGCCCTCTGGGGCCAGAGAGCCAAGTGCATGCGGGGGTGTCAGGGAGCTGAGCGGGGCAGAGTGGGGGTAGAGGAGTGGAGGATCCCAATGGAAGACTGGAGATGCACACACACACACACACACACACACACACACACACCCCGCCAGCCTCTGCCTCCCGAGGAGCCAAAGGCCACCTTCTCCGCCAGGCGTCCCCACCGGCTCCTGGCTGACTTCCACCACGCGGTGGCACCCCAGCCTCATGAATCAGCAGGGCCAGATGAAAGGCCTCATGGAAGTCACAGCCTCCAAGGCCACTGGCTGCCACTCCACAGTGACGGTCCCCAGTGCCCATGGGGGACCCTCGCTAAGCTCTGGACATCATAGAGTGACCCAGTGTTAGTTCTGAGATCCACCTGCACCCAGCTGACCTCATGCCCTGATTGAGAGCAGACCTCAGTTCTCAAGCCCTTACCAACGTTGTCCCCCATGCTAGAGAGAGAGGAGCTGAGGCTGGAGCTCGTGTGTGTGGACTCTCAAGGCACAGAAGTGGCAGGGTGTGTCTGCCCCCCGTAGAGCCCTTGCAGGAGAACGCGGTGCTCTGTTCCGCCTGCCAGGAGGGTGGTGTTTGTCAGCAGGAGTCAGGACACCCCTGGGCCGCTGTCCTGGGCCGCTGTCCTGGGGTGGATGGAAAGCTCTGCTGCCAGGCTGAGCCACGCCCACAGCCTCGGGCTCTGCAGCCCACCCAGGAGCCACTCCTGGGGTGGGCACGTGGACCAGGAAGGAGCAGCTTCAAAATGGCCTCCGTGAGCAGGGAGTGGCATTCCAGCTTCAGAGCTGCCCAAGAGAAGGGGCAGAGTGGAGTTAGGGTGCTAGGGGACGAGGACCAAAGGCAGCTTGGCCCCACGCCCCTTCCTCTGGCGCTCCCCTGGAGGCAAGAGATTTGGAGGTTAGAACAGACGGCGCCTGGCCTCTGAACCCACACCAGCCTGACCCTGGGCCTCCCGAGCCTCCATGCCCAGCCTGTGCGACGGCACGGGACTAGTGCTCACTTCTCCAGGTGGCACTTGGCGGTGCGTGTGAGACGCCCAGCACACGGCCCGGCCGGGGAAGTTCAAGAAACGGTGGCCGTGGTCACTGCCATCATTACTATTATCTGTCACGCTGCTCCTAACTGCCGGCCTCAGGAGGGATGGAAATTCCTCAAGTAGGTTCCTCCCTCAGCAGTTAAGGATGGTGAGACAATGTCACTTGTCTCACCACGTCACCTGAGCGCTGCTTGACTGACAGGTGGGTTATTTTGGGGAGAAAAAACAATCAGCCGAGCTCTTAAGTGCACTCGGCCTGAAAGGTTTCTATGACAACACACACCTGGAGGTTCTGGTGGGAGGGGAGCCCGTGGGGACGAGTTCAGAACTGAAATCAAGAAATGGGGGAAGGGGGTGTCCTCCCCCTCTGTGTTTCCGGCCATGCTTATAGACTGACTGTTGCAGCTGGCCGGCGTCACGCAGCGTCTCCAACCCCCATGACCCACAGGCTGGGTACTGTTATTCTTACCCCGCTTCTACCGATGAAGACACTGAGGCTCAGAGAGGTCCCGACCTGCTGAACACACACGGGGTGAATTGGGGCCTCTCGGGGTTTTATTGGTCCGACTGGAGGATCCCACAAGGGCAGGCTTTCTCCACCTCTGTGCTGTTAGGTGTGGGGCTGCATGATCCTCCCAGGCCCAGGAGGATAAGTCGTCACTCCACCCACAAGCGTGGAGCACCTTCCTGCCACACCACAGGGTGAAGACCAAAACCCACCAGGCTGGAGGTCCCCAGCTGACAGCAGCCCTCTCCTCTCATACAGTGCTCCAGCGTGTGGTCACATGACAAGGCTCTCACACCACGGTCCTTGTCAGGAGCCAGGGTGCAGCCAGGTGCTCAGGAGACCCCCGGCTGGCCCGCCGTACCTGCTTGCTGGTAGACCCACCTCAGGGCAGCAGCTTCTTTAAGGTCAAGGAAACCGAGGGTCCCAGAGGAGGGAACAGGAGCACAGACCAACTGTCTCCACTGTGGTCCCTGAGGGTCCCCATCCCTACTGGTCCACACAGCATGCCCACTCAGCCCTCTGTGCTCCATCACAGACTTGAGTGGGGCCAAGGCCCAGCCTACAGTCACGGGCACCCACGATGGCAGAGGTCAGGCTCCTGAGTCCCTCAGGGACATAGGACAGAGGCATGGAGCAGGGTGTCTTCTCCTTCCTCTGGGTACATCTGAAGCAGCTTTGATCGCTTCCTCTGCTCAGCACCAGCCGGAGAAACCATCACCCTGTTCAGAAGCCGAGGCTCAGGGAGAGTCAGACAGAGGGGAGGCCACAGCAGCGCTGGCCTGCAGCCCTGGTGAAGCCACACGGGACCTGCCCCTGGGAGCGGCCCAAAGCCTGGGACCCTCTGGGTGCAGGAGGAGAGCGAGCACGGCACACCCTCCACACCTGGCGTGCCCGACCTCCGAGATTCCCGTCCGCCGAGGCTTTCCCACAGGAAGGCCCTGGAAACGCCAGCTGCGTCAGCACCCATGGTCCACAGCCCCTGGGTCCTTGTGCTCGGTTCAGAAAAGAAAAAGCAAACAAAAATCCTCCTCTTGTCATTTTCTCCACCTGAGCCAAGTGCGTCCTGAGCCCTGCTGTGTGCCCGGTGCCACTCGAAATACCAGGCCTGGGGCGGTGAGTTGCAGCTGGGGCCTGTCCCCAGGGAGCTGCCTGGCCAGGTGGAGTCACCCCTGGTGACTGAAGAGCCTGTCCTGCACACAGGGGAGCCCTGCCAGAATTCCGCCCCGTAGAAAGAACGAGCCAGAAAGTGGATGAATACATGAGGACCTGGATCCACTGGAGATCTAGTGGCGGAAAGGCTGAATCAGGAAGTTGGTAAGTGGTGTGACCGAGTGGACACGGACTGCGCAGGCCCCGTAGGGAGGCATCTAAAGCCCTCGCAGCCACCAGGGGCAATGACGACCGTGATGACGACGGTGGTGGACAACAGTCACCGTGACGGAGGAGGAGAAAGAGACCCGGCCTGCCCAGGCTCCTGATTCCCTGCACGCTCACCCGCCTTCCCACACTCGCTCTCAGACGCAGCCAGAGCCTCTGTCACCTGAGCCACTCAACCTGAGAGGAACAGGTTAGACTTGCTGGAGAGTGGGCACCTGGGCCAGCAGCTGGGGACCAATGGCTGGCCGACGCTGGTGTCTAAACACCCGGATCACCGCTCCTTGGGGGATGACCCTGAAGAGAGCCTTCTGTACCATTCCCGGCTTCCCCGGGGTGGAAGGGGACGGAGCTGCAGCTGCCCACCACCGTCCTGGGCTAGGAAGCCCGAAGTTTATTATCTACTCACAAGTGTCTCCTGGTGTCACCTCCCCAAAAAAACACTCAAATCCTCTTCTCTGGTCATCTGTTTCCTGAGGAGCCCAAACGGCGAGACTGATGGTCACGATGGGGTGCGTACCATTAGCACATTCATGGGGTCAACCACTCACACTGCGAGCGTGAACTCGGACCACTGCGCCCTGGAGCCCCGGTGAGGGCCTGTCCCACAGGCATGATACCATCACCCCGTTCTGTAGGTGAGGAACCGGGACTCGGTCACAGAGAATCTGTGTAAAGCCATACAAGGCTTCACTGTCACAGCCCAGATATGAGCTGTCTGCAGCTCTAACTCCGGAGCTGAGGACATAACCACTGTCCCTCGGTTTTTGTCTGCCATCGTCTGCAGAGAGGACAAGGAGAGGAAGGACATTGGGTTTACTGGGCCTGGGGGGAAGGGTCCCCTCTGTCTGGGTTTTCTCCTCTGGGAGTTCAGAGGGAGTGACTGGAGAGCTCCCTGGGGACCAAGAGCACCCCAAGGAGGGGCGAGAGGAGGCAGGCAGGGAAATGGTTAAGTATCAGCAGAGCACCTGCTGCATGCTGGACACTGTCAGGAGGGCCTCAGGAGGGACATGCAGGTCAGCTGTTTTCTCGAGCGGTGAAGATGGTGGATTTTTTCTTTCTACTTTTCCCCTCTGGGGATGGAGCCCAGGGCCTCGCGCATGTTCAGCAAGCACCGTGCCACTGAGCCGACCCCGGCCTCAGCCACACTCCAGCTCACCCTGTGGCGCTCCAGGCCAACAGATGTCCCTCCAATCCCAGTGGAGGTGCTTGGCCACGATGAGCCCATGGTGAGGTGAACGTAGCTCGAGTGACAGTAATTCGCCCCGCCAAGCTCACACTCGGACATCAGCCTGCAGGTGGGCAAGGTCATCCAACACGAGCCTGTTTTATAGTCAAGTGTCGGAC
The DNA here is from genome assembly GCF_964194105.1 of Spermophilus citellus. Lineage (NCBI taxonomy): Eukaryota > Metazoa > Chordata > Mammalia > Rodentia > Sciuridae > Spermophilus > Spermophilus citellus. The sequence goes on along the minus strand of NC_138187.1, from coordinate 2,394,873 downwards.
ACTCAGCTGCAGGTGAACAGCAGATGGTGACTTGGGTGCGCACCACTGACGCCCACAGCCAAGGGCACACCAGGCCTGGAGAACGTGGCATGGAACTCAGGTTAATTGGCCGCATGACAGGGCTGCCCCCGCGACGGGTCATCAGTTCCTGGCTGGGTGCTGTGGCTCTCTGCTGCTGCCCGGCACCTCAAGGGTATTGTACCATGTGAGCCCCACCCCCCAAAGGTCAGAATTCAAAGGTCAGTGCCTGCTGAATGCCTACGGGCTTTGATTCCATCATCAAATGAGAGTCTGTGAGTTGAGTCAACGTGAGTCGGGGACATCTGTGTCGACAAGAATCAGGGGGAATACGCAGGGCACCTGTGGCCACAGGAGGAAGGGGTCCAAGCTGTGACCTCCGCCCAGGTCTTAGAACTCTGAACTCAGTGTCATTGCAGCCTCAGCCTCAGCGCCACCGGCAGTTAGAGTGGGGTCCCCTTCAGGGCTGTCCTTCCGTTTTCTGCCCCTGGTGACAAGTTAGGAAGAGGGGATGACCCGGTGGCCCTGTCATTCCACGTGCCCTGAGCTGGGGCGAGGGGAAGGGACTGTGCAGTTGTGTCTCTGTCCAGCTGGCAGCTCCAAAGGTCCTGGGGCTCATGGTGACCGTGGAGGAAAGCTGTCACGGTCCCGTCAGAAGCCATGCAGCTTCCGCAGGGCATGGCTCAGTCCCCAGGCTGTTCCTTGTGATGGGGTCCAGGCAGCCCAGGGCTAGAGAAGCCTCCTCTTAGCCTCCTTCAGGCCTCGGAGAAAACGAGGAGCCCCGACCATCACGACGTCACGACGTCACGACATCACGGCATCACGACATCACAACGGATGGCCCTCCCATCCCAGGCACGACCCCTTCCTTTCCTTCCAAGAGCTGTCAGAAACCAGCCTCTGAGCTTCCCGCTCGCCTCTTCCTAGACCGTCTTCAGCCTCTGAATGGGACCCCCTGGCAGGACCCCGAGTCCCTGATGCCCACAGCAGCTCAGCCCCCCGCACCCAGTAGGTGCTGGGTGCACCTTGGCTGACGAGATGAACGAATGGGAGATTACTATGCGAGTGAGTGCGTGCGCTGTGGTCCTCCCCCTCCACCAAGCGGGGAAGCAGGCAGAACCAGCAGAAGCATCAGCTGCCAGTGCAGGGATGTCCACCAGGGGCCAGGAGTGGACGGCTCTCCTTTGCCTAGTGACCACTGGAACAGGTCTTTCTTTTCTGGTTTTGTTTGTTTGTTTGTTTTTTATGGTATTAAAGCACAACACAAATTTAACATTTTATGCACTTAAAAGTGTACAATTGAGTGTCATTGGTGCATTCACAATGTTGTACAACCTTTGCCACCACCTAAGTCCAGGACTTTTTCACCACCCCAACAGACCCATAAGCATTAAGCTGGCATTCCCATTACCCACCAACCCTATCCTCTGGCAACTGCTAATCTGCTTTCTGTTTCTGTGGATTTTCCTGTTTGGGGTGTTTCATATAAATGGAGACTTTGTTTTCAAGATTCTTCCATGTTGCATTCCTTTTCATGGCTGCATAATATTCTGTGGTAGGGGTAGACCATGATCTACGTATCTACTCATCAGCTGGATATTGGGTCATCTCCACCTTGAGACAGTTACGTAGAGTGCTGCTGTGAACATCAAGTACAAGTTTTCATTGGAACACCTGGTTTCACTCCTTTGGGGTAAGTGCCTAGGAATGGGATTGTGGATGATGGTGTAATCCTACGTTTAACTTACTGAGGAACTGTCACACTGTGTTTGACAATAGTGGCACTATTTGTATCCCTCCACTCCATTCTCAGCAATGTGTGGAAATTCCAGCATCTCCACATCCTCACCATTTTTTTTAAAACTTTTTATTTGTTCTTTTTGGTCATATATGACAGCAGAATGTATTTGGACATATCATACATTCATGGAGGAAATTCCTGTTCTTTTGATTGTCCATGGTGTGGGGTTACAATGGTCGTGTATTCACAGATGATCATAGGAAAGTTACGTCCCACTCATTCCACTGTTTTCCCATTCCCATCTCCCTCCCTTTCCCCACTCCCCCATGTTCAGTCTGGTGAGCCTCTGCCGCAGTCTGGCTGGGCACAAATCACGAGCCACTCAAGCAGGAACAAACTTTATTTCCGAACTCCCACAGCATTCCACGCACACTCCCCTGGAACTCTCCCGAACGCCACCCACGCGGCTCCTCCAGGAACTCCCTCCACGGAAACTTCACCAACCAACACGAACTCTCCAGGAATCCCCACGAGAGCTCAACCGGAACTCAACGGGAACTCCTCGAGAACTCAAAAGTACTGGCAAAATGCTAGGCACCATCCCAACTCGGCTGTGGCTCTCAACAAGCCTCCCCTACCCCTACCCCCCATTGTGAGTCAGCATCCGTATATCAGAACATTTGGCCTTTGTTTTGGGGGATTGGCTTATTTCACTTAGCAAGGTATTCTCCAACTCCCCCCATCTACAGGTAAATGCCATAATTTCATTCTTCCTTCTGGCTGAGTAATATTCCATTGTATATATATACACCACACTTTCTGTATCCATTCATCTGCTGAAGACCACCTAGGTTGGTTCCACAGTTTAGCTGTTGTGAATGACCTGCTATAAACATTGATGTGGCTGTGTCACTGTACTATGCTGTTTTTAAGTCCTCTGGGTATAAACCGAGGAGTGGGAGAGATGGGTCAAATGCACCTGGGATTTTCTGCTTTTTGACTCTGGCCATCCTAGTGACTATGAAGGGGCAACTCATTGCAGTCTTGATTTGCATTTCTCTGGTGATTAGTGATGTTTTCACGTGTTCGTCGCCCTTTGTGTATCTCTGGAGAAACGTCTGTTCGGATCCTTTCCCCACTTTAGAATGGGATCGTCTTTTTGCTCTGAAGCTGTAAGCGCATCTGTGTTCTAGACTCTTAACAGGGATGGTTTGCAAGAACTTTCTCCCTTTCTGTGTGTCACCTTTTCCCTCTCTTCATAGCGCCCCTTGATGCACACATTTTTAATTTTGATGAATTCTAATTTGTCCATACTTTCTCCTGATGCTTGTGTTCTTGGTGTCATATTTAAGAAACCAAATCCAAAGTCATGAAGATTCACCCTAATGTTTTCTTCTAAGAATTTTATACTTTTAGGTCTTATATTTAGGTCTTTGACCCATTGCAAGTTGATTTCTGTGTATGGTGTGAGGTAAGGGTCTGACTTCATTCCTCTACACGTGGAAATCATGGTGGGTCCGTTGATTGGCCAGTTAGAGGTAAGAACACAAGCCTGAGAGGCAGCACACGTCTTGTCCAATGGCCACGAGAGCTGAGAGGTGGGACTGGAATTCAATATCAGATTTGACTCCCAAGCTGGTCCCCTTTCCATCCCCCCGCCCCCAGGCCCAGGAAATCAGATGGACATGCTAATGTGGCTCTGGACAACTTCTTCCTCCTCTCTGATCCTTGGTTTTCTTTCCTGTACGGGAGCTGCTGGTCTCTAAGGGTCATTCCTGTTCAGACGGCTGGCTTCCCTTGAGCCTCACCGCCCACCGCCTTTGTCTGACGTCCCCTCTGAGGTGTGCAGTGGGAGCCCTCCAGAAGGAGCTTCATCCCCGACTGTGAGTGAGGTCTCACCGCCCCCCCTTGGCCTCCTCTGGAAAACACTCCCAGCCCCCCTGGAAGTTAAAGCCACTGTTCTGGAGAAATGCAAGCTGGCTGGTGTGCAAGGGCTTCCCCGCCTGCTGACAGTTTTCTTCACAGTGTCACAGGGAAGCTATTAGAGACTCAGCTTGCAAAGCACCTGCTGCAAAGATCCCTCTCCCGGGCCTCTTTACCCAGAAACAGCAGCTCCCTCCCGGCCCCCACTGGAAGTCCTGAACCAGGCCTGACCCACAGTGGCGCTCAGGACACGGTTGGGTGGGAGAATGACCAGAGGAGACAGCTGCACGCTCCTTTGATGGCCGTAGCTCAGGAGGAGGCAGACTTCCAAAGGGGCCTATGGCAGCTGCTCTGCTCTGCCGTTGCAGTGCCTTGGCCGATGCAGAAATGAATCCGACCGCTGTGTTCCAATAAAACTTTATTTATATGCACACTTATTGTATTTCCAATAAATTTCATTCATTTCAAAGAATTTAGGTCTTTGATTGTTTTTTTTTCCAACCATTTTAAATGTAAAAAAAAAAACATTCTTAGCTCATGGTTCACACAGAAACAAATGTGTCAGGCTGCCTTTGCTATTGTTTGTATGAGTTAATAGTTTGCCAAACTTAGGCTTAATTTTTTTTTTCTTAGTACAGGAATAATAGATATTCATTACAGAGCAATTAGAGATCATTTATAAATTGTAGGCGAGGGATGTGGTTCAGTGGAAGAACAATGGCCTGACATATATGGGGCCCTGGGTTCAATCCCCAGCACTGAAAACAAAAATCACTCAAAAGAAATCTGTAAATTGCAAATTAATTAATTAAAATAAAATTAGAATCACTCCTAATTTGAACACAGAGATCACTACTTCCAATGGGTACGTAGGTTCTCACTAGTCTAACCCTGTTCCTTACCTGTTCCTTACCTAGCCACTTCATATGTGACCATTAAAATCAGAAACAATTAAGGATTTAGTTTCTAGGTCCACTATTCATTTCAAGCACTCAGTGCCTACGTGTGACGGTGGCTCCCAGGTTGGATATCCCAGAACAGAACATTTCTACCATCCTAGAAGGTTCTACTAGACAGCGCTGATCTGTTTATATCAACTTAGGTAGATTTAATAAAAAATAGGACAATACCAAATGCACTGCTTTTCTGAGTACCTGTGTTCACCTGCTATGTTAGAGTGACATTCTGGACTACTCATGTCTCAGCGCCTGTGTGTAGTGTTCGATTTCATGCAACGGATTTCCCCTCTGGGTTCCCGCTGCACATTTGTTTCCAGTTTGGGATTCTAATAGACACAAGGGCACAAAAGCACTTTATCCTCAAACCTTTGCACCCTTCATTGTTTTGAGGTAAATCAACAAGGTTTGGCAGCCAGGTCAAAGGGTAAGCCCATGTTTAGGAGTTTTTTAAAAATAGGAACGCCCAGTTTCTCTCCAGAAAGACAGTGATCATACATACTGCCATCAATAATCTATGAAACTGCAATTTCTTGAAACCTCCACAAACAATAGCAATTATAGTAACAAGGCAATTTTTGTAGATGAAAAAGTTCCATCTCTTTGTTTTAACTTGACTCTCCTTGACAAAGCGTTTTCTCCCGTGTTTGCCGACCATTTGATTTCTTTGGGCAGGTCTTTGGCCAGTAAAGGGAGGCCTCTGTGTGGCTTAGGTTTTAAGGAAAACTTGCTAGATTTCAATACCTGCCCCCTTCTTCAAGTCCTTTAAGTTCTTCAAGCAAGGTGACAGGATTAACATGCCAGAGAGATGAGCAAAGCCCTCTCTCTTTCAACAGACCGAGGGTCCATGAAGTTTTCTGTCCTTTTGAATTATCCTTATTTATTATTTCTTTGGGGTTCCTACAATCATGGGTCACCCTAGGAGGTGGTTGTTTGGTGGTTTGTGAATTTATCTAGAAGTTGACTTAACTTGAATTCATCTTAACTCCTTTATTCCTAGGATACAACCCTTCTTGTCTAATCAGATATAAAGCCACCTAGATTCCTGGACAGCAAGAAGGATCTGCCAGACCCCAGCCAACCAGAGAAACAGTCACTTGCCGTAAGGTGGAGTGGCAAGAGCCGAGCTGTATTCTTCCTTGGCCCTTGAAGGTCTGGCATCTCCATTCAGCCATTCATTATGAGCACTTGACTGTAGGTTGTGCTGATGGGCAATTTTTGTGTCTTTGATTTTACCACTGAATGACTGTGACCTTTAGAACGTTAGGGGGTTATCGGTCATCCCCACGGTAGTATTACCTAGTTTTCACGCGCAATTTTAATTGTATGAAAGCATCTTCAAGACACCTGGGTCTCTTTTACACCCATAAAGGAGGTGCAATCATACCGTCCATTGAGGATCAGGGCAGCGAAGTGACCTGCCCTGGATCTTGCAGGAGGAACGGTGGTCTGACTCCTAGTCCAGGGCTCTCGTGTTGCCCTGCCTTGCACAAACTACTGGTCTTCCTGATCCGATGGCCAGACGGTGGAGAGCGCATCTGGGAGGCCCGGGAGAGCGCCGCAGCCGTGATCCTGGGGAGGCCCGAAGCTCCCCCCACCCCATTTCATATGGCACCTTCTGACTGGGACTCCAGGACACTCGACACCAGATTCGAGGCACGAAGTGGGGCTGGGGCAACTAAACTCGGCCACCGCGGGAAGGTCTAAAGCAGGAGGGCGAGGGGTGGTAATTAAGATCCAGTTAAATCAACCTCCAGAGCCGCCCCCTCCCTTAAACCAACCTCAGATCCCCTCCCCATCCAACTTGATGGCCGTCTCTTCTCCAGTCCCAGTCCCACTCCCGGCCCTCGCGCTCCCTCCTCCGGGACCCCTGGTGCCTCCCGCCGGAGCCCCAGCCTCCTCCACCCGCGGAGGCCGGACTCTGCCCCCGCCCCGCCTTCCTCCTCCCCCCCGGGGGCGGTGGCCCGTGGCGGGCGCGCCCATTGGCTGCGGCGCGAGCGAGGGCCAGGGCCGGCAGCGCTGATTGGCCGCGGCGGCTCGGCGGAGCCTGGGAGCCGGGCGAGTTGCTGGGGGAAGCCGAGCAGACACTAGGCGCAGCCGGAGCGCACATCGTGGACCCGTAAGTCGGAGCCCAGCGGATTCGAGCCCGGGCCTGGAGGTAAGGACCAGGCGCCTGGTCGCGGGGGGCGGGCTCTTGCGAGGAGAGCCGAGATGGGGTACTTCTGCTCTGCGCCCAGACTGCAAAAACGGAGCATCTTCTCCCAGAAACGGGCCCTCCATCCTCCCAGGACGCGGAGAAAGAAAGGGTCTCTCACCCTCCACTGAGCAAAATAGCTCCGTTTTCCTTTCCTTCCAAAATAGCTCCGTTTTCCCTCCTCATGGCCCAGCTCTGAAATAGGATTGCCCTCCCTGATTTACCCTTTGGAATAGAAGGTTAACCCTACAAAGTGGGATCCAGGAACCTCCTGGGTATCAGAGCCCTCTTTGGAGATGACGCCCCTTCCCTATCCCAAATAAACTAAGTTTGAATCTCTTCCTTCTCCTCTCATCCCCTTCACAATGATGAGCGTCTTCTTAGCTCGTAGGTAACAGTGTCCTCTCCCTCCCCCACCCGTGGAAAATATGGAGGTCCTGGGAGATAAGCCCCTCAATAGACAAGGACATCCTGGGACAGAGACTCTGCAAGTCACCTTCCAACCCCATACGCATCTCCCTGCATCCCCACCTCAGAAACCAGACTCTGGAGACCAGACTGGAAATGGATGATTCCCTGCCCTTCCCCACCCCTGAGAGGGGAAGCTGCCCCCTCCACTCCACTAAGGCACCTGGGGCTGTCCCCCTTCCCCCTGGAATGGGGATGTTTGAGGAGAGCCTTTCACACCCAGGAACAAGGCCGAGGTCTGGCCACAATCCCTGAATTCTCCACCTCTTCCTAACCCTTTCACCCAAATCCCACCCTAAGACCCCACACCCACCCTCCCACCTCTCTCAAGCTCTTCCTTCCGGACCTCACTGCCCCACTGATAATCCCACCCCAGTTCCCGCACTCATGGGGCGGGAGAAGACCTGAAGCCCTGGGCACTGTGACCCTAGGCCTGGAGACCCTTCTAACAATGGAGATGGCCTCAGGCAGCTGGGCCAGAGAGGACCCCCTGCCCCCCACCTCTACCAACACATACACACCTCCTCTGAGGCTGTCCTTCCCCCTCCGAGAGAAGGGGTGTCAGGGCAGAGAGGGGCTGCTGGCCCTCTTCCAAGAAACCCCCACTTGCTCCCTGGGTCTGCCCCTCAGATCTCCTGTGGGCATTGCCTAGCGGAATTCCCTGGGCACTCGGCCAAGAGAGATGGATGCTGCTGGGCCCATACATTTGGCTAGGGACAAAATTGGCTTTGCTATTTTGGTGAGGCTGGACTAAGGCAGGATTCTGTGACCTAAGGGGGGCTTGGGGACAGCTCTCGGGTAGACCAGGTTGGTTGGGCAAGGGAGGGAAAGCAAATGAGTTTTGCCTTATTCTTTGGAGCTGGCACCACAACATGAAGTATTGAGAATGTGCTTCCTGGAGGCCAAAGAGCGGCCCCAGGGAGAGGCAAACAGCCAGTCTAGCATCCTAAGACCTAAAAGGGATTCTGATTAAGGACTCCGACCCTTCCCCTGACAGTTGGACAAACTGAGGCACAAAGACAGGAAGAGACTTGTTCAAGGTCACCCAGCCAGTAAGTGACAGCCAGCCACCGCTCCTACAGGGCCACAGGGTCCCCATGCTAGCTGCAGTCCTCACCTTTTCAAGTGGGACTGTGTCCCCACTTGTCAGAGGAAGCACCCAGGATCTGTAAAAGTCATGCAGCTAGGAACGGGCAGAACTGGAACTCAGAGCCACCCGCAGCCAGCACCTGGAGGAGCCCCTCGTGGGTGTCTGCATCCAGTGCTCACCCGTCTGAAGGTCTCATTGAGCCCTCTGTGGAATCCAGGCTTGCCAGGCTCCAAACTGGCCCAGAAGAGCAGAGCGCATCGGTGGCAATGTGCTGGGGAGGGCGCCACTGCAGGGGCACCAAGGGGGAAACTGTCTGCAGATCTCTCAGACCACCCAGCCAGGTAGCAGCAACCTGGTTCCTACCGATGGGAGAGTCAGGGGTAGCAGCTCTCCTCATCCCTACCTCTGCCCAGCTCCCAAGGGAAAGGGTTGTGGTCATGCTTCAACTAAGAGCTGAGAACCAAGTTCAAGGTGAAAGTCCAGAGATGAGGATATAGGTCCTTGGATCTCCAATCTGCCCCATGGTGTGTGGTCCTGGGAAAATCTTTCACCTCTCTGTTATCATCCTCAGGGTTAAATGAGTTAATAGCTCACAGCTAATGGGGAGAAGCCATGATGACGATTTCAAGTGCAAAGTCATAAACCTTTAAAGCCAGTGGGTGGGGGCAGCTCCGCTTCCAGAACTCAGGACTTTGCTGTAGATAATCTTGCCAGTGGACACAGCAGTCTCTTCCCTGAGAGGCAGTGCAGGGTGTGGGCTTGACCTGGACTCCAAAGTCAGATAAAGCTGAGAGGAACCCCGCAGCTGCTCCCTGGGGCGCCTGGAGCAAGCCCTTCCCTTCTCTGAGCCCCAGCTCTGCAGCTCTGAAAGAGGTCTGTTGTAGGTGGTCATCTGATAAGAGGGGGGTCTACATCAGGAGTCTCATCCTCCCAGGCTGACATTTGGGGTGAGCTCTTCCCTGCTGTGCATGGTGGGATGCTGGTCGTCCTCCTGGCCCTCTACAGGCGAGATGTCCACAACACCACCTCTGTTGATAGAAAGTGTCTCCATGCGTGATTGGATGTCCCCTCCTCACCAGGGAGAACCACTGGTCTGATGGGTGGGTGGAACACAGCCTGGAAGACCGCTTCCCTTCTTTGCAGAAGCTCCTGGCTCTGGTTTCTGCTTGACCGGGGGTTGGGGGGGGTGGGCAGTTGTCCAGCTGCTGCGCCTCCCAGTTTGATGACAATTTTAGCCCATCACATTTAAATAGCACTTACTGGTTTCCAGACACCTTTAGGTCTGCTACACTAGATTTGCGATTTTACAGACCAGGAAACCAAGGCTTTTAACTGAGGTTTAAAGACTTGCCTGAGGGTGTCTGGCCTCTCTGCTGGAGGGTGAGAAACTGCCCAGGCCAAAGGAGCTTCAGAAACATGAGTGCTCGGTGCCTTCCTGGGGAGATAATTGGCAGACTCTCCCACAACCTGAACCTCCTGCAGGTCCTTGGCCCAGCAGCCCTGCTTCAAGGAATCTGCTGTGGGATGCTCACAAAGATGACCTGGGAGTGTCCAGTGCCGCGCTTGTCACACCACTCTGGGAAGGGTTCATGTTCGGTGCATCCACATGGGAAATGGACAGTGTTTCTAGAAGAATGAGGTAGATCGATGTTGCTGACACAATTTAGTGAAAACAATAAAGTCACGGGATCGATACCTACAGGATGATCTGTGTAGATTGGAAAAGAAAAGATAATTTGTAAGTACACATGAAAATGGATGGGTAGGGAAGTGGGGGGCAAAGAAGAGACACATATATTTATGTGAATGCGTTTTTGAGGGAAGAATAAAGAAAGGAACACCCTGGCCAGCTGTCCCTGCCCCGGCCAGCTGTCCCTGCCCCAGCCAGCAAAGTACAGCCCAAAGGGGTCTCAGGGACTTGCTGGCACCAGAAGTTGTCAGCGGTTCTCAGAAACTGGGGCCTCTGAGCCTCCTGAGAGGTTGGGGCTGGAGACACAGGACCTGAGGCCCCAGGAGGAGGAGCCTGCTCCCTTGCAGTGGGGACCTCCTTCCCGCCCTGTGGAGGTGCAGCTGCTGTGAGACTGGCCCGATTGCTCCCCAGGTGGGACAGCCTCAGCCCAGCCACTCTCAGGACCTGTCTCCCTGGGTGATTGTGAGGATCAAATGGAACCTTGTGTTCAGGCCCCTGGTACACAGCCGGCACTTAATTAACGTGAGCCCTGATCTCTTTGCATCTGTCCAGTGCCCCACTGCCCCTTGCCTGCCCTCTGTCAGGAGGCAGAGAACAAAAGCTTCCTAAGTGACGGTTGGGGAGCCTGAGGCCTCTGAGAAAGCTCGCTGGGTTGAATCAGTGTCCCCCCTCCCTCTTGTCCCCTATGCCTCCAGGGGGGAGCAGTTGGGGGCAGCAGGGCTGGGGTGGGTTCCCCGTCCCTCCTGTCTAGCTCTCCGTGCCTTCTCCAGATGCTCGCGCATGGCAGGAACCGGTGGGTGACAGGGTATGACCTCTAATCACACGTCCCCTCCATAAGACAACTTTCCAACGGCAAATTCCCCTTCAGAAGCTACCACAGCCCAGTCCTTCATAGGAGCGTATCCCTGACCCTCCCTGCCCCAGCCTCTGCCCACACCCAGCCTTCCGGGGCCCATCAGTGGGACCGGGTTTTCGTCCTTCTGTATACCGGGCAAGCAGAGATCACACCTGCTGCGGCCGTCCCTTGTCCCAGATGCACGGCACAGTTTCTGCCGTGTGACAGATAGTCAGGGAGCATTTATTGAATGCATTTTTTTTTTTTTTTGGTGGGAAAACTTGCAGAACATAAAATTGACCTCTTTTGTTTTTGTGGTACTGGGGATTAAACCCTGGGCCTCGCACATGCTAGGCAGGTGCTCTGCCACTCAGCTACCCACCCCCCAGCCTTTTTATTTTGTTTTGAGAGTCTCACTAAGATGCCCAGGTTGGCCTTGAATTTGCCATCCAGTGCCTCGGCCTCCTGGGTAGCTGGACATGCAGATGTGCACCGCCATGCCCACTAATAGGCCACTGTAACCATTTTAACGTACCCAGCCCAAGGACATGGAGCACCTTCACAAAATACTTTATCACCTCAAAACTGCATGTGCGGTCCCTACTCCCTAGTCCTCAACAACCACAGTGGCCTCCCACCTCTGTGGATGTGCCTGCGTATTTCACATAAATAGAGTCATGCAGTAAATACCCTTTGGTGTCATTTCTCCATGATTTTGCGTGTATCCGTTCTTGGTTCCTTTTGATGGCTGGGTAATATTCTGTTGTATGGAGAGAGCACAACTGGTTTATCCATCTGTCAGTTGATGCCCACTTGGGTTGGTTTCACGTCTTTGAGACTTCGAACCTGCATGCACGAGTTTTGATGGGAAGACCTGTTTGAGGTTCTGTGGAGAACAGGCCCAGGAGTAGAACTGATGAGTCACATGGTAACTCCTTCTGTTTGACCTTTTGAGGGACTCCCTGACCGAGGTCCTCCATAGCAACACACTCGCCCTCTCCAGCAGTGTGGGGAGCTCCCTGCTCTTCTGCGTTCTCACCAACGTTTGTTATTTTCTGCTTCATTATTATGGTAGCCTTTCCGGAGAGTGCGAAGTGGTTTTGACTTGCATTTCCCAAACAGCCAGTGATATCGATCACCTTCTAGGGACTTTGCTGCCTCTGGAGCCACCTTTGGGGAAGCATCCGCTCGAGCCCCTCGTGCTTGATGGGTTGCTCTTTCTGGTGGAGTTGTAACAGTTCTGTATACACACAAGTGTGCTTCGGTAGCTCCAGTTCCTTGTCCATCTAAACTCTACTCAGCTCCTGTGGGTCAAGGTCTGTTTTGTGACCGTGGGATACCCAGGTGACTCCAGCACTGTTTGTGCCCATGTCTGAAGCAGTTTCTCAGCCCCAACACTGTTGACTTCACGGAGGGGGGTGGGGGGGCGTCCTGTGCTTTATGGGGTGTTTGGAAGCATCCGTGGCCTCTGCTCACCAGATGTCACTAGTAACCTCCCCCCAGGTTGAGACAGCCAAAATGTCTTCAGACATTGCCAAACGTCCCTTGCGGGGCAAAATCATCCGTGATGAGAATCACTGTTAGAGACTGAAACAGGCGTGAATATTTACAACTGCAGTGAGAGCTCTTGTGCCAAACAGGTACGCACTGGGTATTCAGGACATATTGAACGTTGGATAGATGGGTAGATGGATGGATGGATGGATTGGTGGGTAGATAGATCAGTGGTGGGATGGATGGATGGGTGGGTGGGTGGCCGGGTGGATGGATGGATGAGTAGATGGGTAGACAGAGGGACAGACAACCCCATCATCAGTTGGATAGATGATATATGAGTGTGTGAATGGATACATGAACAAATCAATGCAACTTGTAAATTATGGTTTGTGCCTACAACTCTCCTGTTTTTCCAGCTACAATATTCTACCCTTTCTCTGTTCAGCATGGTGGTCCTTAACTTGCATCAGAACCCCTGGAGGGCTCACTAAAACTCAGATTGATGATCCGAGCCAGAATCGATGGTTCAGTAGAATCACCCACCTGGCAAAGGCTCTCAGCCCAGTATCCTTGTTCTTTGAGAACCACCAGCCTCCACCCTGCCAACCTGTGAGCTCTCAGAGGTCCTAATCCATGCAGGTGCTAATGTCTGTTGCCTTAACTTGGGCACATGCTGCAGATCTGCCCCTCAGCTGTGCTGACTTCCTCAAGGCTGAAGGCACTGTGCTTTGTTAACCATGACCAGCAACATTGTGTCATCCGGGAGCTGGAGGAAAAGGCAGAAGCTCCGGCCCCACCCAGGCCTGCAGAGCTGAATCAGCATTTAAAAACTATTCTTGGCATGTTTCCTGGGCACCCTGGAGTTTGAAACCTGCCCTTGGACATTCCCACAACTCTCACGCTCAGGGCTGGGACCGACCAGCCTTGCTGACGAGTCCGGTGGACAGCGTCTCTCCCAGTGTGGGCTGGAGCATCCCTAAGGCATACTGGCCACCGTGTCTTTACCCGACATGCTCTACCTCGTGGAATGCCTGAGCTGGCCTTGCTTTCTCCATGGAGAACGTCCCGGGGGCAGTGTCTTGCTCAAGGTCACACGATGACCATGAGGTCGAGGAGAGACTGCCATCCATTCCCTAAGGGGGAGTGAGAGAGAAGGGGTTGCCGTCCACAGCAGTGATGTGGGAAAATGTGGAGGGGGACTGCGAAGCCATTAGCTTTGTTCTCCAAAAGTGGGGAGATGGGAGGTGACCTCCAAGTGTATGAAAGACCAGGACCTAATGTGGCTTCTCTCATTTATTTGGCAAGTGTGCATGGGGTTCTTAGAGCCCAGATGCTGCTACCTGGAGTGGAGTATTGAACAGGAGAACAAGGCTCCTTCTCAGTGCCTTATCAGTGGGGCTAAAGTACACCTGAACTTTAGTCCTTAACGACCGTGTTCGTTTATTGCGAGGTTTCTGTGTGCTGTGTACATTCAGTACAAGGAGCAAGTGTGCGAGTGAGTGAGTGTGTGTGTGTGTGTGTGTGTGTGTGTGTGTGTGTGTTCTGGGGAGACAGAATGCCCAGAGCATCCTGGGCTCTCTGGGGTACAGAGGCCCTCAGACAATGGACCTGCCTTGTCCTGAGGGTCAAGGTACAAGGAGGGTACCTGTCCCTGGGATGCTGGGGAAGAAGCTGCAGGAGAAAAGTTAGAAAAGATGGACAGTCCTTCTGGGCAGAGAGCAGCACATGCACAGGCCTGAAGCATTCATGAACTGCGATAAGGAAACCTTCAGGGTAGAGTCACGACTCTCTTACACACAGGAAAGGAGCCCTGGGTATTGATTCTAAGCAGATGTTACAACCAGTTCAGAGGGAAAGCCAAATAAAGCTCAGATGTGTACAGAGTTTTTAAAAAAAGGTGGACATGCGTTGCAAATGGAGGCAGACTGGTCAGACAAGGAAAAATCTGCTTGGTCTAACATTTTCCTACAACTTACAAAGGGGTTTCAAAGGAACATGGTCTCCATCTCACGAGCAGAGCTAAAAATCAGAGAACCAAAGGGCTCGTGTGGCACGTAGACCGTGCATAATTTTCTGTTGGCACATGGCTTTATTCTCCTTATGAAACCAGTGTCCAGAGGACAGGGAGGCCTTCAGCAGGACACAGGATGGAGGGGAGGCTCCAGGAAGGGCCCAGTCGTGACCAGCCCAGTGCCCCACCGCCGTGGTCTGGACTTGGCTCAGAGACCCACGGGGAGCCGTGGCGGAGTTTTAAGCAAGGTGATGATGCTATTTTATTAGCACTTGAGAGAGATCCTTCTGGAAGCTGGGCAGACAGCGGACAAACACCTTCTCCCCCCGTTGGGCCCAGGTTCCATGAGGGAAGCCAGCCAATCCCAGAGGCAGGCTGCTGGCCATTCAGCAAAAGCTTTTAAGGCCTTACAGCTCCTTCGGGGCAAGGCTCCTGAACAGCAGCCAAAAGAGCAAAGCGCCAACTGGCAGGGCCGTCCCCGGGGGAAACCAGCCTGGCCCCCTCTCCCTGTCCAGAGCTGCAAATAGCTCCCTGCCAGCTTTGCAGGCTGAGCGTGTCCGGGGACAGGCTGGAAATGAGCACACCCAGGAACATTCGTGCAAATCACTGTCCGCTGCCGATTCGCATGCCTGGCACCCCGCCCTGCCTCGGTGCCACTGTCCTCCAGGGCGCCCAAGGCAGGGCCCAGGGAAGAGCTGCACAGAGCAGAGCATGGACGTTCTGACCTAGGGAGAGGTTCCAGGCCGGGTCAACGCTCAGTCGAGGAACGTTCAGAGGACTGGGCTGAGTTCCATCGAGATGACAGTGACCCGCCCACACTGGCTGCTGAGCGGGCAGGGAGGGTGTGCTCAGAGCCCGGCAGGTGCTTGCGCGTCTGCCTGCTCACAGCGACCTGATGAGGCGAGACGGTCAGATTTCAGAGATGGGAAAAGCAGCTCGAGGTGACCGGCTGCGTGGAGCGAGGGTAGCCAGGCTTGAAGACTCGGAGCCCAGGGAGGCCTCTGGTGTGCTGGTGCTGTCTGTGGCCCCCGCGTGCTTGCCCCCCGCCTCCGTGGAGCAGCAATGTCTTTTGCTTTGGTCACAGCAGGGCTGGGGGCGGGGGGACCCGCTGCCACAGCAAATTCAAAGGGAGAGTCCAAAATGCCGAATAGACGCAGCGATTATGGAGAAAGCAGTGGCCATGCTCCAAAGACCCGGAGACAGGGAGTGGGCTGCAAGGGCCTTTCAGAGTCAGGGACACTTGCTTCCTGTCCAGGGTTTGGCATTGAACGGTGGCTGTTGAAGGATGGGTAGGAAGCCATGCTCTGGTTTTTTGGGAGCCATTTTGGTCACTTTGGTTTCTCTCTTAAGAGGATTGGGTAGTGGGTCCCAGGAGAGAGGGAAAAAGGGACCCCGAGGTGGGGATAGACAATTGGAGGCAAAGTTTGCCGAGAGTGGTCAGCCATCCATCCACCCACCCACGGGGCAGGAGCTCTGGTCTTCGTCCCCCTGTTCTGGCCTTTTCTGAAGCTGGGCAGTGGCCGATGTTTAGGCTGAGTGCACCCTCCCCACGGCAGCCTACCATCAACCCATCTGTCCCTGTGCGGACACGGAGGCCCGCCGTGGCCCTGTAGGCCAAGGAAGAAGGGCTCTGTTGGAAACCAGCAATGCTGCCCGCTCCCCGAGAGCCCAGGGCCAGCGACTCCTCTCTGCAGACCTCCCTTTCCTCGTCTGTGGGATGGGTGGCAGACGACTCCCAGCCAGCGTCCCTGAGAGGCCCAAGGTAGCATCAGCAAGGCGGAAGAGTGGACCTGGTGACATTTGGCTCTTGGAAGCGGTATCCCAAGACGTCTCCAGTACTGCAGATTCATATCTGTGTCGGGGCGGGGTTGAGAGGGAGGTCCCCCCACCCCCAGAAGGGCCTGAAACTGTCGCGGTGCTGCATTACTCTCTGTTCCTTCTATGGGAACGAGCACGTTCCTGTCATCAGCCCACTGCAGCTGCGTGCGGCATGTCAGAGGTCACTGCATTTGCCCGGGTGGACTATGCACGTCCATCTCCAAGGACAGGCCAACGTAGAGGTCCTTGCCCTTTGCTACCTGGGGGTTGAGCACTTCCCCAGCACATTTAACGGGAGATTTGCTTAGCTCAGACCTTTGAAGGGTCCAGAGGTATTTCCTAGGTGATAATAGGTTGCGTCTGAATTTCACCAAGATAATCTTTAACCTAGGAGGTTGCAAATCCGAGCCTGCTCTTCTTCCAGGGCTGCAGGCTCTGTTCCTGCAAAGGCTTAGTGGAGAGCAGTGGGCAGCCCCTCTGCAACTTGTCGCCTGGCTGCATGTGCAGGGAGGTCCACAGGTGAAGCTGGCCACCCGGAGAGCCATGAACAAGCTAATGAATCAAAGGTTGTGCGGGGCTCGGCTTTTAATAGGGGACCAAAGGGCCCTTGCCCTGCCGTCTGTTAAGAGCACCTCGCCTGCATTTATCATTTAACCCTCAAGAGCCCTCAAGGTAGTTCTGAACTCAGCAACATTTTATAAACAAGGAAATAGAGGCACAGAGAAGTGAAGGAGCCTACCTCCAAGGTCAAGTGTGGCAGAAGCTCTCACCTTGCTGTATTTGGATGGCCTGGGGCCAGGGCTGGAGCAGTGCCCCATGGTGGAGCACTTGCCTGGAATGGGCAAGGCTCTGGGTTCCATCCCCAGCAAAACAGAGTAAGGGAGAGAGAGAGAATCGGTCAAGGGCATCTGTCCAGAGAGGCAGCCCCCTCTGGCCTAGGACAGGTCCCCTGTCATTCAAGCCTTCTCGGTGCCCCAGCCGCGTCCCCCACCTCTCTTGAGGAAGCCACTCTCCCGTGGCCGCCTTCTCGCGTGAGTTTATCACGCTGTTGAGATTCTCAGCTCCTTCACGGTCTCCAGAACTCTGGTAAGTCCCTCGAACTCAACTGTGTCCTTCCTGGGGCCCCAGCATTGTCCTGGGACCTGGTACCAAGGGAACGTGAGGTCAGCAGTTGTTGAGTGACTGCGACTGTGTCGTCAGATCAACTTTCCGAGAAGTTCCTGAGCAGGTTTGGTGCCTATTTAGGTCCTGAATTTGCTTGGGAGGATTTGTTTTGCTCTACCTTGGCCTTTCTCTTCAATGAGCCCTTTGCTTTGGGATCCCTGTGGATTCTCACACAGTGGTAAGAAGTAATACCGAGAGATCCCAGGTGCCCTTGCTGCGGCGTATCCCAGTGACACCATCTTGCTGGCCTGGACACACTGGCATGGACGCCATCCGCCTGTCTTATTGGGATTCCTTCAGTTTTACGTGCATTCCTTTGCACTTTGGGGGGTGGGGGCTATTTGGTTTTGCTGGGGATCAGACCAGGGCCTGGTGCACATCCGGCACGTGCTCTTCTGCTGAGCTGCCTCCGCCCCCACCTGCACACTTTTGAACAACTGCCGGTCTCACAGGGGACTGGCTCACACCTGAAGGCAGCAGTCTTGGGTGACTCAGAGCCTGACTCCGAGAGGCTTGGAGGTGGTGCTGGGAGGTGGAGGCCACGGGTGGCGAGGAGGGCAGCCCTGCAGGGCCCCGTTGCCTGAGAGTGGGGGCCCTGGAGAGTGGGCTCCGGAAGAATCATCTGAAGCCTGAAGAGTGAGGAAGAGGAGGGCGTGGGAGGACAGACCGCTCAAACAGCCGCAGGGAGACGGAGAGGGGCGCAGACCATGGGCTGTGAGAGAACTTAGGGTGCCATCCAGCAGGCGTCCCGCTTACAGCTCAGTGGTTTCTGAGGCTCAGTCCTTCTCATCCCTCGTTCCAGAGTTTCGTCTTAGCCGAGCATGGCCCGAACCCTTGCTTCTGGGTTCGAATCCCAGCTGGGCTGCTTTCCAGTAGTGAACACTTAGGCAGCTCGGTCTGCGCTGGGTGCCGAGTCTGTAAGTGGGTGTGATGAGCTCATGGACCTCGTGTTCACTGTGGGGCTGAAGGTGGAGCCCAGGGGAAGCCTGCAGGACAGGCCTGGCGCTTAGAAGTTGCTCAGTGAACATCTTCTTGGTGGTCCCTCACTGTTTCTTTAAATCAAATTGGTCGGCTGTGTTTACTGAGCTTCACCTTAAGCAGCTAGATCTGTGCAGGCCAGGTGTCTCTCTCTCTCTCTCTCTCTCTCTCTCTCTCTCTCTCTCTCTCTCTCTCTTATTTTAATCTTAATGCAATTAAAAGGAAAACATTGCCATTGAGATAAATGTGTCATCTGTTATTTTCTCTTGGGAAATGAATCCCATCACCAGGAATCCAGGGCAACTTGGGGGTGCCTTCTTGTGTGTGTCGGGCAACTCCCATGACTCTGAGCCTTTGCCTCCCTGCTTGGAGGATGGGCGTGGTAAAGCAACCTCCGACGGAAGTATCGTGGCACGTAGTGAGCCCCCTCCAGAAACCCTTCCCTGGTATGAGCCTGCTCTGTGGCATCAGACAGATTGCTTGTCTTCTCTGAGCCTTGTTTTTTTTCCCCCTGTTATGTGGAAGAGTTGGGCAAGATCTCCATGAGGTTTGTAAGCAATTATGAAAGAGTTCTTGATTTGAAAATTCCAGTTGTCACAACCACTTTGCTAAAAGAGGGGCTTGCATGCCGGTGGAATGATGGCTTGGCTGTGACAGGCGCATTCTTGAGGCTGAGGTGCCCCTGGAGTACCTCAGCTGTCTGTGCTGGGCTAGGTCCAGGTGGGAGTTCATGGGCAGAGAGGAAAACAGGGAAACCCGGTAGATCCCTGCTTCCTGACACTTTGGCTCCAACTTGGGGCCCAGAGGGTTGTTACCTGGGACACTGATGTCGGTCCTTGTCTGCCCCACACCTGCATCTCTGTGAGCTTGGTTCTTTGTTCTGGTCTCCTCAAGCCTGAGATGCAGAGCCCAGGTTTATCTGGGGACGTCCTTTGGGAGCAAGAGCATCGCGCTGATGCCACGTGGCTTCAGGGGAAAGTTGCTGAGTCTCCAAGACATCGTGCCACATGAGTTGGCTTCGCGGAGAGAGAGGAGAAGTCCTCAGAAATCTCTGTTAAAAGACTGGAATGAGAAGCAGATGGCTCCTGGTGGTTGTGATAAGAAGCGGGCCCCTGGCTGTAGTTTTAATTTGCTGCAGGAAGCAAATGATGGTAAAGATTGCATTTCTCTGCCTCTGCAGAATCACCCTAGGCATCATGCTCGGTTTCTGCAGAAAAACCAGGCAGCCAGACAGACCTCGGTTCCAATCCTGACTGCCACCCTCTTGGTGCAAGAACAGGGGCACGTTTTGTTTAACCGTCTCTGAGCTTCAGTGAACTCATGGGCAAAAAAATCAGACCACCACGGCTTTTTAAAAAATATTTATTTTTAAATTGTACACAATACCTTTATTTTGTTTATTTATTTTTATGTGCTGTTGAGGATCAAACCCCCGGCCTCGTGCATGCTAGGTGAGCGCTCTACCACTGAGCCACAACCCCAGCCCAGACCACCATGGCTTTGCAAGATGTTTAAGAGCATCCATTGGTGGTGGTGTTTGGAAATCCATCTGCACAGTGAGAGTGTAGATAAAGCCTGGCCCACCAAAGGGCCCTGTGGCTTTCTTTGCCTCAGTTTTCTCATCTGCCATGTGGGAGAAATTTGTCCTGTGATGGGGAGAGGCTAAGTCTTCAAATGAAGAGCATCTACCATCTGTAGAGAGAGCAGTTATTGGTGGTAACTGTAGAGATGGGTTTGCCCCGATACCTGCCGTTCCTCAGGACTTCGCCCTAACCCCAGGGCCTGGGCAGGCAGACAGCACACAGAACCTCAGGCCTGGACACCGGGAATCTCTGAGCCATCAACTCCAAACCAAGTCCCTTCACCAGCCGCTTAAAGCCCCTCCCGTGTGCCTCTGGAGGTGATCCCCCGTCCAGCAAGAGAGCTTTCTTAGTTTTTGAGCCAAAATCTGCCTTCTGGTTACTTCTTTCCCATTTTACAGCTCATGGAAGATGGCAGCCAGAGCAGAACCAGGTCTGGCTGCGCGGCTCACGCCCATGACCCCTGGGCCCCATTTCCTCTGTAATCCAGGTTCCTTTTGCCCCCCCCCTCTGCCCAGGACTCACCAGGTGGGGCACAGGCAGGGGTCAGGAAGAGCCGGTGTGCCCATGGCCGCGGGGCGCTCACAGGGAAGGCGGCTGCCTCGGCCAGGAGCCCTCTGGAAGTTGAGGGTCTCGGCTGTCTGACTGTGGTCCTTGACTCCTGTAGATGTGGACAGGTTAACAGGGAGTGTTCCAGCAGCCAGGCACTGTAAGGGGCAGACCTAGGCAGGCCCATGTGGACAAGCCTGTCCACACCGAGAGTCGCTGTTCACATCCCTGCGGGGGACGCGCCTCGGTGGAGCCGATGCCTGTAGTCGGCCTGTGGCTCCTGTCCGCAGGGGCGAGTGCAACCCAGGAACTTGTCAACATTCACCTTGACACTCCATCTCACATCCACTGGGGGGGGGGGGGGGAGTTTGTGTGGTGTCAATCAAGCTGTCAATCAAGGAACGAGAAAATGAGGAATAAAAAACTCCAACAGAAATAAAATCTGGTGGCCTGAAGTCATGGCACTAGTGCCAGCTGGGGGTCAGGAAGAAAAGCTGTGAGGCCTCAGAGAAGCTCATTCCAGGCGGGGCCGCAGCAGGGCCCTGTCCTCATGTCACAGGGGCACTTGAAATGTTTTTTTAAATATTTTTTAGTTGTTGATGGACCTCTATTTTATTCATTATTTATATGTGGTGCTGAGGATCAAACCCAGTGCCTCACACCTGCAAGGCAAGCGCTCTACCGCTGAGCCAGCCCCGGCCCCAGGACTTGAGGTCTTCCTTGGAAGGCTGGTTCTATTCTCTTGGTGGTCAGAGGGCTGCAGTGGCTTCCATGATGGGCTTCGCTGGATTGAAGGATTGAAGGCAGAGAACCCAGGAGGCTCCTGCAGCCACCCAGGGGGAGGCTTGGGTCCAGGTGGAGACAGGAAGAGAAAGTGACTTGAAAACTTTCTCTGGACAGAGAGAACCCGGACGCTGCTGGACAGAGTCCAGGAGAGTGCGGGCAGGTGCTTCCCGTGTCCCGTGCCAGCGCTGGGTGTGGGAACCTGCATTCCTTTCCTGGTGTGTGAATCGTCAATTGCAGAAGATGAAGGTTGGTAGATTGGAGATGGTGATAAGCACCTCTCTGGCATGGTTGCCAACCACAGATCGGAAATATTCAGAAAAACAAACTTCATCTGAACACGTCCAGACTTTCTTCTTGTTCCTTTTCCTTAAACTTTATCATAGAACAGCTGTTTACATAGCTTCATTGCGTTAGGTATTAAAAGTAATCTAGAGATGACTTAAAGTACATGGGAGAACTGGACACAGGGGGCCAGGCCTGGGATCCCAGCTGTGGGGGAGGCCGAGGCAGGAGGAGTACAGTTCAAGGTTAGCCTGGGAAAATTACTGAGGCTCTGTCTCAAAATAGAATAAAAAGGACTGGGGGTGTAGCTCAGTGGTAGAGGTAGTGATACTGGGTTCCATCCACAGTACCAATAAATAAATAGGATGATGCATGTAGGTTATATGCAAATACTGTGCCATTTCTTATAAGGGGCTGAGCATCCATGGATCTTGGTGGCTGAGGGGGGTCCTGGGACAAGCCCCCATGAATACTGAGGGACAGCTGTGCAGTCATTCCCTGGGGTTGCTGTAACAAATCGCCACAAGCTGGGTTCCTCAAAACAACAGGAATACATTGTCTTATACTTATGGAGACCAGAGATTCGAGGTCTAGGTGTCCACAGGGCCCTGCGCTCCCTGAGGGCCGGAGGCTTCCAGGCTCGTCGGCTGCCAGAGGAAGAATCGAGAACCCCTGAGCTCACGGTTCCTATCCAGCAACTGCTTTCTCACCCCTGTCCCATGGCTCCTGGAGGCCACCCCGTCAAGCTCCCTGCAGACAGGAGGAGATGGACCAGAGACCAGCAAGGGCTGACAGACAGGTGGGCAAAATGGGGCAGTGTCCCTCCAGGTGTCATCCCCTTAGACCCACGGATAAAGGACGTGTGATCCCCATTTCAAGGACCCTGAGGTTGAGAGAGGTCAGGCCACCTGCCAGAGGGACAGGAGGTGGCGGGACGCGCCCGTGTTTCAGCGGCGGCACCGCCCTCGGTGCAGAGCCCTCCCATGCGAGGCTCCTGGCGAGAAATCTCCCTCCCTGGCATGAACTCGGCACCTCGCGGCAATCCGTCACCCTCTCTCGCCCCAGGGGCTCAAGGGCAGCCTGGATTGGGGTCACACCTTTATCCGTGGGGTTTGTCGTGCAGTTAGGGCCACTTCCACCTGGGGCTGTGGCCCATGGGCGGCTCGAGTGGGCGGAACGTCCACGGTGGCTTCTCTCTGTGCACGGGTCTCCTGCTCCCGGCTCTCCGTGTGGCTCGGACTTCTCCTGGCTCAGCAGTCTCAGAGCAGTTCCCTTCTCATGGAGGCTAGCCTCCAAGGGCAGGAAGGGGCAGTGCTGACCCTGGTAAGAGCGGTGCCAGGAGCTGGCCCAGCACTGCTTCTGCCACGTGGTGGTGGCGTCCTGACTAGTCACACATGACAGTAAATGCATTTCAACGCCTCACACGAAAGTGGAGTGTAACTTCTCATCCTTCTGGTTGCACATGATGCGGAATCACACCTCACACGTAGTCATGTCCGATCCATTCCACTGTCCTTCCACCCCCAGACACCCTCCCCTCCCTTCATGCCCCTCTGTCTGATCCAAAGTACCTCTCTTCTTCCCTAACCTCCACTCCCTTATTGGGGATTAGCATCCTCAGATCAGAGAAAGCAGTCAGCCTGCTCTTGGGGATTGGCTTACTTCACTTTGCATGATGTTTTCCAGCTCCTCCGTTTACCGGCAAATTCTATAATTTCATTCTTCTTTAAGGCTGAGTAATAGTCCATTGTGTATATGTAGCACATTTTCTTTATCCATTCATCTGTTGAAAGGTACCTAGGTTGGTTCTGTAGTTTACTATTGTGAATTGAGCTGCTATAAACATTGATGTGACTGTGTCACTGTAATATGCTTTGGGTATAAACTGAGGAGTGGGATAGCTGGGTCAAATGGTGGTTCCATTCCCAGTTTTCTGAGGAATCTCCATACTGCTTCCCATAGTGGTTGCACCAATTTGCAGCAATGTATGAGTGTGCCTTTTTCCCACATCCTCACCAACATTTATTGTTGCTTGTATTCTTGATAATTGCCATTCTGACTGCAGTGAGATGGAATTTCAGTGTAGTTCTGATTTGCATTTCTCTAATTGCTAGAGACATTGAACATTTTTTCATCTATTTGTTGATCCACATTGGTTTTTTACAACAGCTGTTTTGATATAATTCACCTGCTACATAGTTTGCCTGCTTAAAGTGTACACTCAGTGATTTAATTGTTGTTGTCTCAGCCACTTTAAGTGTACAATTCAGTGGCTTCGGTTGCCGTCACACTGTTGTGCAACGATTACCACTGTTTTCAAAACTTCTAAAAAGAAACTCTGCAACCATTGAAAAATAACTCCCTTTCCCTCTCCCCATGTTTGTTCACTTTCTGTTGCTATGACCCAATACCTGAGATAAACAACTTAAAGGAGGAAAGATTCATTTTGGCTCACAGTTTCAAAGGTTGGCAAAGATGGAATTCCAGTGTGACTCTGGACAGGTGTCTTTGCTGCTCTGTGCCTCAGTTTACCCTTTTGTAAAATTAAAATATAATAGTGTATCATGCCACATCTCTCAGTGATCAAAATACAGTAGTCCTCTGCTTTTCTGCAGGGGATACATCCTAACACCCCCAGGGATGCCTGAGACAGCAGGTGATATCAGACCCTGGAGGTACTGCAAATTCTCCTGATGCCTGGCAGCCTGCCCACACAGTCCTGGGGTTCATCTGTCTTCCGTGGTTTATGCCTGGTGACTCCTTGGCTCCGATACTCTTGCACCTGGGGCCATTATTAAGTAAAAGTAGGGGTTCCTTGAACACAAGCACTGTGGCACTGTGACACTGTGACAGTCCCTCTGATTGCTGAGGCCGCTACAGAGAGGCCGATGGGTGGTTGACATGCGCAGCTGCTCCCAGGGATGATTTGAATCTGAGCAGGACAGAGCGGGACCCTGCGAGGCTCCACCCTGACTCTCCGCACACTGTGACCTGGTGATTTCTGGAACTTTGCACCCATCGTTTCAGACCCTGGTCGACCTCAGGTAACTGAAATGGTGGAAAGAGAAGCTGCAGCTTCGCGGGGACTGCGGCAGGTGGGTCGATGCCGCCCTGAGCCCGCAGGTCTCTGGGGATGGGGGAGACATGAGTCAAACAAGACCCATGTTAAGGTGGGAAGGGGGAAGGGCCAGGGAGGGCAGGGTGCCCGGAACTGGACAGCACAGACCGGAGGAGGAGGGCGGGGGATCCACCTGGGTCTCGAGCTTTGGGATTGGAGAGACAGCCTCAGGGGGTGCGGGGAGAAGAGGAGAGCGGGGTGGAGGACAAGCAGGCCTGCCGGGCTTCCTGGAGGCTGTTTGGCCTCTCCCCTGGAATGGGGACCATTGGAGGACTTTGACCAGGGGAGGACTGAGGAGATCTGAACCTTTGCAAACAGTGCCTCGGGCTCTGTGTGGGTGGGACACAGACTGAGCAGGTTGCTGGCGAGGGGCCTGGTGGAGGGGTGCTGGTGGGGTGGAGAAGGGGAGCGATCTGGATCTGTCTGTCAGGTGTACCTGGGGAATAGGCGTGATGCAGAGAGGGCTCTGGAGGGTGGAGCAGCGTTCAGGTGGAGTTGGAGAACAACTCTGCAGTCACAGTGTCACTTTTTACGGGTACCTTCTATTTATAGAAAACAATGCTAGCTTTCTAGACAGAATGGTGATGGGAAGGCTGCCACCTGCTGCATTGCTGTTAAAAACACAAGAGAACTTTTTTTCTTTTGGGGTGCTGGGGATGGAACTCAGCGCACTGGGCCACCTCCCCTGCCCTAGAAAGCAAGATCGTTTCAAGGACAAGTCTGATAAATGGTGGTAAACACGGGGGAAAAATTAGCATGGGCTTTGGATAAATGCTCTTTGAATGCTGATGTGTCAGGGAAAAAAAGAGCCGAAAGGGACCCTGCCAAACTGGGTCTGGAGATTTCTCTGAACTTGAACTTGGTTGTCAGGAAGTAGGACAGACCTGTGGCTTGAAGGCTCCGAATGCCTGGAGCAGGGGCGGGCAGACTTTTCCTGTAAATGATATGTTCGGCCTGGGGTGGGGGGGTCACACGGTTTCTCTCCCAGCTACAAGAGCACTCTGGGTGTAGCCGGGTTACAATAAAACTTTATTAACAAAATCGGGCCCATAGCCCTGGTTTTCAGACCCCGGTCTAGAGTCGGATCCCAGGGCAGCCTAGCCCCCAGATATCCTTGTTCCTGGCCTTCAAGGAATTCCAAGCTCAATTCTGAGCTTCCCTGGCTTCCACTGTCCTGGGATTGGTTTCCCCGTGAAACAAATGCGCTGAACTCCCGGATTTGGCGACCTACTTCCCGCTCTAAGCATTTCCACCTGGGGACTGGAAGACAATTTGACCTGGTTCAATGCCAGAAAACTAACGTCCTTTTTATAGTGCATTTGGAGGTTCGTCTCCGCTTTCCACACCTTCAGGATCCAAACGGAACACAGATCAATTTTCAGGTACCTCTGGGGCTCTCTGTCAAAGCCACGTTGAGTTATTCGGTAGCTGTTGTCCCATAATTAAATGTCTAGACACATTCGCTGCCGTCCCCTGACGTTCCCCTCATGCCCTGTTAAGGTTTCTCTCTGGATTATTTGAGAACGGTCAGGAGGCTCCCTCTCCCCCAAACGTGGGGTAAAATCAATCACACAGATCATTCACAAAGAATCCGAAACTGCAAGAACATAGGGGAACAAACAGCCTCGTGTCCAAGACAAAACACGGTCAAACAGAAAGCCCACTTCTTTCCAGACTTCCTTCATCAGGTATCGGTTTATGATCTTGTTTTCGCACCTCTGCAAAATTACAGCCAGGCTGCGTAGGAAATTTTATGTGATTTTTTTTCCTTCTCTCATTACATTGATTCAGAAATCATTTGCCTGTCTTTTACTTAGTTTCCAGTAAATTCCAGTATGATCAAGTCTTTGTTCTACCCCAACCGTCCTCTGCTGTTGGTGTTCACGTTGGTTTTGGTTGTGCGCTCTTCTAACTGACACCACGCTCGACATCTCTCAACAGAACTGTTCCCTCATTCAGGTTTATTTGCATTAGCTCAATTTCTACAGTTGGGATTCTTTGACATTAAAAATTTTAATATCTCATTCTCCCTGTGGCCCCATGGTTTTCGGGTAGCCCCCAGGAGTGTCTATCTGGACAGAGAGCTGGGGGTGACGCTCTGACCCTCGGCCCTGAGGCCAGAGGTACAGAGGCTCCACTCTCAGGGAGTTGGCTGGTTGGTTGGTCTGTGGGCGCCACACCTGACGCACCCTGGGTTTTACAAAGGATTAAGTGAGGGGGCACATTTCATGGTCCCTTTGCAGTGAGTGACGCCGTGGAGTGAGTGTGACTCAGTATGCCAGCCACTTGCCCACGTCTCGGTCCCGCCTGTGTGCCCTTGAGTATCATGGCGCACAGTAGGCTCTTAGGATAGACGCTTCATATATTTGTAACTTTTTTTCTGAGCCCTCATCGCCCCCACCTGTAAAATGGGAATGAAAGAATTTATTCCACAAATATTGCATGTCCTGCCATGTGCCCTCGGGGACCTCGTATCCCTGCATGGCTCTGCTGAGCCATCACCAATGACCACGGTGGCCAGGAGGAGGGGTGGGACTGAGGAGACCAGCAGATGGATTGGAGACACCTCAGAGGCAAATTTGAGTTCCACTTCTAGTGGTCCTGGTTCAGTCGCAGAAGTCAGGGCTGACCGCCCCGGCGTTTCACAAGGGCGTTTCTAAACGTGGCCACACTGTGAGACCAGGGGAGCTGGCGGGACCCAACCCTGCGTGACCTCACCAGCACTCCAGGATGATGCCCACCCCAGGTTCACATTTCGCCCAGGCTCTGGACTAGCCCAGAATCACCCCAGAACCAGGACCCGTCATAAAGTTACTACCGCCATGCCCGTCTCCACAGGGACATTGCCTGACTCACGTGTCTTAGTGAAAATGAGGGTGGGGCTTGGCTGGGGGAGAGAGCCTCCCACGACCCTCCAGTCCAGGACAGAAAGAACCCAGCAGCTCTGTGTTCCCAGGGGACCTGCCCCGAGGGAGTCGGAACTGAACCTGATCTCAGTCCCATGGAGACAGAAGAAGAGCGTGGGTGGCACGGATCACCTGGCGGGTT
Organism: Spermophilus citellus; assembly: GCF_964194105.1. Taxonomy (NCBI): domain Eukaryota; kingdom Metazoa; phylum Chordata; class Mammalia; order Rodentia; family Sciuridae; genus Spermophilus; species Spermophilus citellus. The sequence goes on along the minus strand of NC_138187.1, from coordinate 2,367,127 downwards.
CCCTAGGTCTCTGCAGGTGAGAAGTTCAGGTCGGTCACATGCCTTCGATCTTTTAAATGATCTGACCTATTGATTCATCAGATTGTTTAAAATTAAGTGCTACAGGGCAAGTGCTTTTCTCTGGAGTTTCATGTTTCTGGCAAGAAAGTTTCATGTTTCTGGCAAGATGTACAGAGCATTCTAGAACATTTATTATTAGTCAGCAGCGACATGAGATCAGGGCTTTCAGTTAACCTTGGTTTGAACTGCAGCTCCTCAGATGGGCTCCAAGATGGTGGATGTATTCCTCCACTACATGAGCTCTTTTCTCCTCTGTAGCTTGTGAGAGCCCCTATGCCACAGGGCAGGAGAAGAGGTACCAGGGGATCAGCCAGTGCTGGTCACTAGCTAAGGGTTCACCTCCTTCCAGATATGTCCCAGCCCTCCCACCTAGGCTACATTCTCCAGTGAGCCACACATGGCCGCAGTACCCAAGATGTGGGTAGGCTGAATTCAGATGTGCTAGAAGCATAAAATACACACCTGATTTTGGAGACTTAATTTGCCAAAAATCACATAAAAATTTCATCAAGTGGTTTTTATATTGATTACATGTTGAAATGATATGTTAGACCTAGATTAAAAAGGATATACAACATTTACATCAGTTATCATATATAGTATATGTTATGCATTATATATATTTTATGTTATATGTTATACATTATACATAAAATTATATACATCACACACAAAATATACATTAAATGGAATATATAACACTATACACAGGTTAAATGGGGTGCTATACATATTATATATTATACATTACATATAATGTTTTTTATATATTACACATATCAGTTAAATAGATCATACATTATACATAGGGTATACATTATATGTAGGTTACTTAGATTGTACAACATTAATTCCATCTGTTTCTTTTCAATATGACCTAGAAAGCCTAAACTAGCACATATAACTCACATATATCCGTCTTTACAAGAGCATTGGTCCAAAGGCATGATTTAAGAAGCAGAGATGAGGTGGGCACAGTGGCACATTGCCTGTAACCCCAGTGACCCAGGAGGCTGAGGCAGGAGGATTGCGAGTTGGAGGTCAGCTTCAGCAATTTAGCAAGGTCCTAAGCAATTTAGTGAGACTCTGTCTCAAAATGAAAAATAAAAATGGGCTGGGGTGTGGCTCAGTGGTAGAGCACCCCGGGGTTCAATCCCCAGTGCCAAAAGAAGGAGGAGGAGGAAGTGAGGAGGAGGAGGAGGAAGTGAGGAGGAGGAGGAGGCAGTGGAAGGGCATGAACTTTGCAGTCAGAACGCCCCGGCCTGCCCTGGGAGCAGCACTCTGGGGAAGTTGGCAGGGTGTCACCTACCCTGGGCGGGCCTCTGCCAACATCTGTGAAGTGGGAGCGAGGCCACACAAAGGCATCGATTGGGACCTCGATCAGGCTTAGCGCAGCCCTGGGCGCACAGTGGGTGCTGCAGCACAGACAGAGGCCGTGGCCTGCTGTGCGTGTGCTGGGATTGCTCGTGTGCAGAATGGGCTAAGGACGTTCCGGGGTGAATGCAGTGACTCTCCTTTGTCCAGCAAGCTGGGCTGCGGTGTGCCCTTTTCACCTCCCCCCTGCGGTCCCTCAGAGCCGCTCGGGAGGCTGGGCAGCTCCGCGTGGAGATGAGGAAGCTGAGGCTTAGGAGCACTTCCAGGTCTGAGCAGGAACTAGCCCAGGCCTTCTTCTGCCAACCTCCCCGGACTCTTTCAGAACTTTCCAAGCCTCCAAGGTGCATTTCTGTGTTTCCTTCGCCCTCCAATTAAATAGCTCCCGTAGCGGTCCCCAGAACAGGCGAGAAAAGCAGCCGCAGTACAGCCCAGCAGCTGGCGAGGCTGACTCTCCTGCTGGTGCCGTGCTGTTGTTACCTAGGGTGACCTGCGGGCAGAGATGCCACTCCTGTGCCCACTCTTGTTTTCCAACCAGGTGGAAAGTCATCTCAACACCTGTGACATGTTTCCTGGACAAATCAGTACCCACTTCTACCTCAAACCAATGTAGTGACCAAGAATAAGGAGCTGCCTGGCGGGGGGGGGGGGGCACCCCACACCTGCTCATTTACAATTCGTTTTAACTTAGTATATGAAGCACTTTCCCACAGCAGCACATAGAGCACCCCCCTCACTCTTTTTACTGGATGCATGCTATTTTATATCACGGGTGTGCCAAAATTTATTAAGACAGTTTCCACAGATGGACACTTAGGTTCTTTTCAGTTTATGTCAATGAGACAAATTCCTGCAAGTAGATTTATGCTGGAGAAAATGGTCTGTGTTTTTAAAATGTTATAGATTTAGATAAATTGCTCCCTGAAATATTTGCAGAAACTGCCTTCCCACCAGCAGCGTGTGAAAAGCCCCACACGATCTGCGTGGCCTGATACTTCATGATAATAAGGCAGTGTGGAGAACGCAGAGAGGGAGCGAGAGGGCAGCTGGGAGGCCAGTCAGGAGGTGGGCAGCTAAGAGCAGGGACAAGAGAAAGAGCAGCGGAGTCGGAGCCCAGGGTTCCTGTGGAAGTCCATGCCCAGGGCATGGGGGTGAGTGGAGGGGTGAGGAACCAAGGGTCCCTCGAGGCTCTGGCTTGCACACAGTGGTTGTTCACTGAGATGCCGCACACAGCAAGGGAACGGGTGTTGTAAGGGAAAGGCCATGCTGTGGCTGAGGCTGCGCTGAGCTTGGTGTGCAGGGTCTCCTGTTGGGGCATGGTGAACCACTGTGGAAACCAGGAGTGTGCCTGAGGTCTTGCAGAGATGGGTGAGTTGTTGGAGAGATGGATGGATGATAGAAGAGGGGTGGATGGGTGGAAGAGAAGGTGAATGGATGGAAGGATGAATGGATGGAAGGATGGATGGATGGATGGACGGGAGGGTGGAAGAGAAGATGAATGATGGATGGATGGAAGAGAAGATGGATAGATGGATGGGCACATAGATGAGAAGATGAATCCAAGAGGGTATGGATGGATAGAAGAAAATATGGATGAATGGATGGATGGATGGATGGATGGATGGATGGACAGAAAGATGGACAGGTGGATGGGAGAAGAGAAGGATAGATGTATAAGTAGACAGAAACCTAGATTTTACTCTGTTTAGATTGAGCCATATGAAATTGCTATTTTTCTTTAATATCTATTTTTTAGTTGTAGTTGGGCACAATACCTTTATTTATTTTTACGTGGTGCTGAGGATCACACTCAGGGCCTTGCACTTGCTAGGCAAGTGCTCTACCGCTGAGCCACAACCCCAGCCCCTGAAATTGCTATTTTTGTTGTTCAAAAATGATCAGATCTTGGGATTGAGGCTGTGGCTCAGTGGTAGAGCGCTTACCTAGCATGTGTGAGGCCCTGGGTTCAATCCTCAGCACCACATAAAAAATGAATAAAATAAAGGTATGTAGTCCACCTACAACTATAAAATTTTTTTTAAATGATCAAATCTTTGTTTTATATAGGCCAAAGTATTTTAGAGCAAGGGTGCTGATGTCTGCAGTTTATTTTGAAATGCATCGAAAAATAGGATTGAGAATGGATGGAGGGTAGTCAAGTGGTGAAGCAAGGCCGGGAATGTTGATGGTGGAAGTGGTGTGTTGGGCTTGTGGGTGTTCACGGTGAGATTCTTTCAACTCTCCCATACAATGGAAATTTCCATGACATATTCCTGGGAAATGTTTCCCAATGGTGATTATTGGCAGTTTCATGTAGTTCCACCCAATATTTATTTCTCATTTGCCAAGAGTTCCTCCGGGTTCCCAATCGGTGACATCAACAGACCTGCCTTGCTACCATCTCCTTTGGCCTATTCTCCCCCGATTTGGAGGGCAGGGGTCCGCCTTTCTCCCTCCCAGAAATCAGGTGGAATGGCCCTAATGTGCTGATCACTGCGCCGAGTACCCGGTGTCTGGCTGGTAATAATTACAGATTTCCTCTGCGATCTGATCCCACTGGTTGCCGGGGCAACGGCGTAATAGCTCAACTGAAGGGCTGTCACGGTGATTTAGAACCAACACGTCTCCTGCAGCCTACAGTCTGGGTGCCCCCACCCCTTGCCGTTGTCATGGTAACTGGTGAGCTGCACATGACCGAGAGCTGTGTGTCACCCTCCTTCCCCCTCCCTGTCCCGTGATCACCCCCACTTCCTCCTCGTCGACCCCAGCGAAGGCTGTGGGGGATAGTGATTGATCCCCAGGTTACCCCAAGTCCCCGGGAGGGGCTCGGAGGACCCTAAAGCCAGAACAGCCCCTCCCCGCGGGGTCTTGGAAGTGGCTTGGCACCCCTCCTGGCTCAGCCCCTTTCTGCTGAGCCTGGCTCTGCTGAGCAGCCCACACGGGCGTCCTGGGGGAGCCATTTAGGAGTCTAGGAGGAGGCCTGGGAGGGGAAGGGGTGGGGACGGCTGGTTTCTGAAGGTCTGAGAAGATGCCACTCATCTTTCTGGCTTAAACCAACGGGGCTTAAAACATCTTTAAAAAAACTGTGTTCCGTTTTCCCTGTTTATCTCTCCCTTCCTGTCCCTGGTTCCCCTTGTCTCTTGTGACTCTTTCCCCTCCGTTTCTGTACGAGAGCCCTCTCTCTCCAAACCCTCTGCAGTCCCTGGCTCTTCCCTCCTCCTCCTCCTCCACCTTCGTCCTCTCCCTGAGCACTCGTTGGATCCCAAAACTGCTTGCTTCCCAAGGGCCCTCTTCTCCCTCCTGAACCTGACCCCATGTTCTGGCGACTGCCTGGAGGTCCGGAGCACCCTCCCACCGTGGGAGCTGGTACCCGGCAGCAGCTCTGAGGATGAGCCCAGTGAGCCGCGTGTCTGGGGCTCTGCAGCATGACATAGAGGGAGTGCTTTAAGCAGAACAGGCTGCAGGACCCTGACTGCCAGGCACGTGAGTGCAGGTGTGTGTGCTGGTATGTGGAGGTGTCTCAATGCAGTGCTGGGGTGTGCAAGTCCGTGTGTGTGTGCCCACGTGCATGTATGTGTGCAGACACACCTATGTGAGGCTTTCTGTGTGAAGGACACACAGACATACATGACAGATTTTTCAAGGATGTTCTCTTGAGCCTCTTTGAACCAGCAACCAAATAAAGATAGATACAAAGATGATAAGTAAGCAATTTGCTTTCCCCCAGAGGCTTGCAGAAAAGTCTGCGTGCATCTGGTCCCCGGAAATGCAACAAGGGTCGCCTTGAAAAGCATCTTGACTCAAGCCCCAAAATAAATCCCTCCCTCCCGTTCTCGGGGCTGAAACAGCACTCGCATCCCTTTCTCCTTGAAGCCGAGCGAGCGAGGCCGGCAGATCGGGAGGCGCTGTCAGCGGGCATCTCGCCTCCTTCCCTCCACCAGACGGAAGCAGTTTGCAGGGAGAATCTCAATTGACAACCTGCAGGACTCACGCCCAGAGGGGTGGGAGGAAGGAGTGCGGCTCCCCTCGCATCTTGTGGACAAGATTCAAAAGTTCATTTTGGAATTTTACGTGGGAGCAGTCCGTGTCCCAAGAGGCAGCAGAGGAAAGAAATTTTACAAACAGAATCTCATGGGCAGCGCAAGGTGCGGGAATCCTGGAGGCTTGCCTTCAAGATCCCGCGGTCGCTCTGTACGAGGTGGCCGCCAGGTCACCCAGAAGGGAATCCTTTGTGTGTGGCCTGTCCCCGGGCCCTCAGAAGACTTGGAAGCCATTGCTCTGGGTGAATACTGATGGTGGCCTGGGCACCGGGGAGGGAGGAGAGAGCCAGACCCAAGCGCCAACCTCAGGAAGTTTCTGCTCCCAGTGGAGACAGCCCCGATCCCAGGGGGGCCACACGGAGGCACGGCTGTCTCCTCCCAGGGCCGTCTTCCTCCCCTGCCCTGGCCTCTGGCTGCCGTGGCCACTCTTGCCCACCTGCCACGGCCCTAACTACCTTTCCACTTCCTCTCTGTGGCTCCCAGGAGAGCTTTACCCTCCACCAAGTACCCCCAGTACTGTCCACCGTCCTCCTGGGCCCTCCACAGTGACCTCTGGCTCCTGTGTCCGCAGCCTCCTTTCCCACATTTGCTCATGAGCTTCCGTTGATTTGCGGGGAATTAAATTAAAACATTAAGACTGACGCATGCTGAGTCGGTGCCCTGGGCTCTTCACACGTTCACGTCCCAGAAGACAAAATGGCTGGAAAGGGTTCTGGCTTAAAAGAGATTCAAGGGCCACAGACCCAAGCCCAGCGTGGGATCCTGGGCAAGGCCTGAATCAGGGGAACAAAGGACACGGGTGCTTTATCAGTGACACATTTCTTGAGAGTGAAATGCTTTGTGTCTCAGATGGCTCCTGCTGAGGTGGCACAGGGAAGTGTCCTCGCTCTTGGGGGAACCAGCCAAAGGCTGGAGGGGTGAATATCACAGTGGCCGTGACTAGCTCTCAAATGGCCCATGGATAGCCAGAGTGGTGTGGACATGGCCAGGCACGAACCCTTGGTGTTTGGGGATGTCCAGTTCCTGTTGAGTGCACTTGTGACTTTTCTGAAGGCTCAAAACTTGCTGCGCTTCCCAGCTTTATCCACAGATGATCTCAATCCCCAGAGCAGCCGGGGTGGGGCCCACCGTACCCATGTTCCAGGTGGGCAAACAGAGGCAGGGCCAGATTCAAGCCCAAGGCAAGACCGCATTATTAAGAGACACTTCCCTGATTATTGGGAAGTGACCCCAGGTAGCTCAGCAGTCCTGTACCTGTCCAAGAAGCACCTGGGGTCTGAATTTAGAGCTTTGCCACATGGTAGAGGGTGAGGGCGCTGGATCTGCTGCCAGCTGGGGTTCGTAGCCCGACTAGCGAACTTAACAGCTGTGTGAGGTTGGGCAGGTCACTTGACTTCTCTGGCCTTTCTTCCTGCTTTCTTTCTTTCTCTCTCTCTTTCTCTCTTTCTTTCTTTCTTTCAAGAGTCGATAATCCCTACATCTACTTTGGAGAGTTGGTGTGAGTTTTTAAGGGCATTCTGTGTGATACTTAGAGCAGGGTGTGGTCCTCAGTACGTCATGGGTAAGTGCTCACTGACCCATGGCTGCTGTCGTTGCTGTCACTCCTATAGTAACTGCTGTCATTGGAACCCTAGTCCCCCCCCCCTTGGACAAACCTGGAGGGGCCTCCTCTGTCCCCAGGGCTCCCTGGGTCTGCAGCCTGTGGACAGTCTGGGTCCCACACTCAGAAGCCTGTGCTTGGAATATTGCTCTGCTGTCACCAGCTTGATGTTCTCAGTCACTTGTTTGGTGAGGGGCCTGGAATATCTGTTTTGCATGGGTCCCACCAATCACTCAGCCAGTCCTGTGTCACCTCCTTATGCGGCCCCGTTGATGGCAGCAGTCAGGCTGTGCCACCTGTCCCTGCAGCCCACAGGTCAGACTATGTGACATCAGCCACACACCAGCCCTGGCCTGAGCCTCAGCGCACAGGGTTCAGGACAGCGGCCACCTGTGTCCAGGCCGGCTATGGCGCACTTGAGGTGGGGCTGATCCCAACTGAGATGCCCGTGTCATTTTGAAGACTCAGTATTTAAAAAACATAAAATACCCTCTTGTTAGTACTGATGGGGATGGTGTTGGATTGTTGTATTTTGGGAACCTCAGGGTAAATCAGATGCACTGTGAGAACGGCACAGGCCGTGGGGACCAGAAGATGGGAAGCTTCCTCCGAGACGTGCATCGGACACCTGCGCTGCATTTCTGGTGGGCAGCCCCGCCGCAGACCAGTGTCCCTGTGACTTGGTCCTGGCTCCGACCTGAACCAGACAGCAGGTGACTCGCTGCAGCCCTGGCGCTCAGGCCTGACCGAGTCCCCCAGTCAGCAGGCTCTGTCTCCCGGGTGCTTGCTGTCCTCTCCCTCTCCTTCCTGAGAGCCCCCGAAGGCCTGAGGACGTTCACAGGCAGCGGGCGACAGGAGGAACTCTGAAGTGGGAATCGGGAGGACTAACTGGGGGATCCAGTTAAAATCCCAGATCACCCTTGGCCCTGCTCCACTCTCGGTGCCGAGAGGCGCGGCCCTCAGGGCCTCACAGTCCAGGGCTTGAAGCCGACGTTGGCACTGACAAGCTCAGGGACATGGGACAGTCACTGCCCTCTCTGGACTCCAGCCCCATCTGTGCGGTAGAGTGGACAGCATCTGGTGTGTCACACCATTGCAAGGACAGGCTCAGCTGAAGCAGACGGAGTGCCAGCCCAGCAACCGGCACATGGGGGCTGTGCCCCTGATCCCTGTGTTGGAGACGGGATCCATGTTGTCGAGGAGGACAAACTCGGACTGTGGGGAGGAAGGACCCTTGCTCCTCGTGTCCGTAGACCACGTGCAGAGAGGCAGACACGCAGCACGTCCGCGGCCTTACCAAGAACCCGCAGGGCGCCGGCCTGAAGAGCAGGCTCAGAACCGCCAGACAGCTTCCCAGTGGCGAGCTCCGTGGCCACGAGAATGCAGGTGGGTCCATCACGGGACCCCACGGTGTCCTGAGCACCGCTGTGCCACGCCCCATTCTGGCCCTGGGAATGTGCCCCTCCAGGTGTGCGCTTTTCAGAACCACCTCCCAGGGCTCCTGGGCCAGCCTCTGTCTCTGAGTGGCCAGTTCCTAAATGGTGGCCTCCTGGGGTCTCCGTTTGGGCACAGAGGTTAGAAGCCTCGTCCTCGGCCTCCGTCCAGGGCAGCACTGCCCTCCGAGTTCCCACCTCCATGATGGAGACTCCACTGAACCGAGGGCCTCTGTTTGGTGGATCCGCGTACACACAGACTCAGGGGCTGGAGCAGGCTCAGGTGATCGTGTGTCATTCCCCCTCTTTGGCATTTCAGCTCCTCGGAGCTGCGAGGCACAACCCAGATGCGTTGTCTGCAGACGCCCTTGGCTCTTGGTTCTGTGACCCAGGTGTCCACACATTCAAGAAGCCATCCTGCGACTGGGCAGGAAGGAGGGTGGCCGAAGTCCTGACCAGCAGCAGAGGGGTGGTCCTGGTCTTCCCCCAAGGAGCCAGAAAGGAAAGGACTCCTGCCGCGGTGGCCACAGAACCCAGGCTGTCACAGTGGGGCCCGCGCTGGGGACGCTCAGTCCTCTGGAGCACAGCAGATGTGATGACCTCCACTGGGCATGACACACGCTGGGACTGTGCAGAGGGACCGGTCACTGTGTCTTCTTATGCTGACAACCCTCGTCAGGCTGTGCAATGATCTCACGTGTTTGCCTGTCTGTGTTCTGGCTCTTGTGCCGGGAGGGAAGGAAGAGATCCCCTGTGTGGTCCCACCTCCCTGCCACCGGGGCCCTCAGGTGGTGAGGAGATACCAGTGCCTCACAGGGGAGGGAGGGAGGAAGAGGGCTCTGAGGACAAAGGGAGAAGCAGAGAGGTGACCACGGTAAACTGTGAGATTGTGTGTATGAACACGGAGACCCCAGCCACGGTAACTGCTGAGACTTGGTGGTGAGCGTAGCCAAGTTCATTCAGCTCACCTGTATCTGAAAACTTTCATAACAACAAAAAGTGATCAGTTACTTGAGAAATTCAGAAGAGTGGCCTCTGACTCTGAACCCAGGGCCAAGAAGGCTTCTCGGAGGACATAACTTGAGGCACCATGAAGAGGTGCAGGCAGTTCAGGGAATGTCGGCAGGAGGCGAGGCAGAAAGGACGCACGGACAAGAGGACACCCCTCAGGAGGCACAGCCAGGAAGGTGGAGGGTGCTGCGTGTCCAGCCAACACCTGGGCTCTAGCCTTGGGTAGCTGGGAGCCTGGGAATGTGCAAGCACAGGCATCAGTGAACCGCCATCTTTCCTGCCCCTAACCCTCCAGTGTATACACGTCGTCACATGCCAACACCCATCAAGAGCTTTCCGAGAACCATGATCTCACTAAAGGACAAAATAAGGCACCCACAATCCACCACAAACCACTTGATGTAGATGTCCTCTCAGAGGATTTAAAATAGCTGACGTAAGAACACTCAGTGGACTGCAAGAAAACAGAAATAATCCAATACTTTATCAGAGAGATTTAACAGAAACATTGATGTAATTTTTAAAAACCTTTGAGTTGAAAAGCAACTAATGAAATGGAAATCATTATAGAAGGCATTAGTGGCAGAATAGACCAGAAGAATCAGTGACCTTGAAAGTTGGCTATTTGGAAATTTAGTTGGAGGAGAAAAATGTAAAAATACTGAAGAGAAATAAAGCTTATGGTAATTTGGCATAGCATTAAATGAGTAAATGTTCATGTACTGGGATTCAAAAGGGACTTAAGAATGCCAAAGGGGTAGAAAGCTTCCCAAATCCAGAGAAAGTTACAATATTCAGGTACAGAAAGGTCAAAGGTGACTAGTCAGATTCAATTCAATGAAGTCTACCCCAAGACATATCATAATCAAGCTCAAACATGAATTCTACTTAGAAATAATGAGATGAACTTCCTGTATATCTTTTTGAAAATATATCCCCAAGAGAAAAATCACGTAAAACAACTTGTAATTAAACTTTATTTAATGCCAGATGAGAAATAAGTGTTTTTAAAACTGTATTTTTAATATAATAATTATTTGCTTTGCATGTGCAGACCAGCAGCTTCTAATATTGTACCAGTTCCTTCACCAAAATTGCATTTTTCTTTTATTTGTATATTTATTCTGAAGGTTATTTTTGAAAAAAACATTATTTCCATTTGACTTTAGAGGTCATAGGACGTATAGGCCATTATGTAACCAAATGCCTTGTCTTTTTTAAAATAAAATTATTTGTTTTAATTAGGTATATATTACAGAAGAATGCATTTTGATTCATTGTACACAATTGCAGCACAACTTTACATTTCAATGGTTGTACATGATGTAGCGTCACACCATATGTGCAGTCCCACATGTACCTGGAGTAATGATGTCTGTCTCATTGCACCATCTTTCCTGCCCCCATGCACCCTCACTCCCCTCCCTCCCCTTTGCCTAGTCAAAGTTCCTCCATTTTTCCAATGCCTCCCCCTCCCCATTATGGGTCAGCATCCACTTATCAGAGAGAACATTTGGCCTTTGGTTTTGGGGATTGGTTCACTTCACTTAGCATGATATTCTCCAACTCCATCCATTTACCTGCAGTGCCATGATTTTATTCTCTTTTAATGCCGAGTAATACTCTATTGTGTATATATACCACAGTTTCTTTATGCATCCATCTATTGAAGCGCATATAGGTTGGTTTCACATTTTAGCTATTGTGAATTGAGCTGCTATAAACATTAATGTGGCAGCATCACTATAGAATGCTGATTTTAAGTCCTTTGGTATAGACCAAGGAGTAGGATAGCTGGGTCAAACATTCCAAGTTTTCTAAGGAATCTCCATACTGCTTTCCAGGTTGATTGCATCAATTTGCAGTCCCACCGGCAATGTGTGAGTGTGCCTTTTCCCCACATCCTTGCCAACATTTATTGTTGTCTGTATTCTTGATAGCGGCCATTCTGACTAGAGTGAGATGAAATCTTAGAGTAGTTTTGATTTGCATTTCTCTAATTACTAGAGATGTTGAACATTTTTTTGTATATTTTTTGGCCGAATGTACACCTTCTTCTGAGAAGTGTCTGTTCAATTCCTTGGCCCATTTATTGATTGGATTATTTGGGTTTTTGACGTTAAGTTTTTTGAGTTCTTTATATATCCTAGAGATTAGTGCTCTGATGTGTGAGGGGTAAAAATTTGCTCCCATTCTGTATGCTCTCTCATCACCTAACTGATTATTTCTTTTTCTGATAAGAAGCTTTTCAGTTTGAATCCATCCCATTTATTGATTCTTGATTTTATTTCTTGCACTATAGGCATTTGGTTAAGGAAGTCAGGGCCTAATCCAACATGAAGATTTGGGCCTACTTTTTTTTCTATTAGGTGTAGGGTCTCTGGTCTAGCTTCAGTGCTAAAGAACAAATTAAGTACAAATAGTAATAACTAAATTAATATGATAAGAGATAGATAAGAGACAATGTCAAAAATGTAAAATAGAATAGCAAAAATTCAAAATGTGGAGAGGAATAGAGTGCAAGTAGGGTTTTTGTTGTTTCTTTTCCTTTCTTTACAACAGTTACTATCACTTCAAAATAGCTTGTCAGAAGATTTTTTTGTAAGCCTCCTTGAAACCACAAAGCAAAAATCTCTAATAGACAAACCAAAAATAATAACCCCAAAATCAAAACCCACTACTAGAGAAACAGAACTTAGCCACAAAGGAAGATTGTAAGAGAGGGAGAAATAAAGAAAGTAATAACCACAAGACTAGAAAACAAATCACAAATTATCTGTAGTAAGATCTTACCTATCAATAATTACCTTGATGTAAATGGATTAGATTCTCTAATTAAAAGATGGAGCAATTGAATAGATTTTTTTCCGAAGGCCCAACTGTATGCTGCTCACAGGAAACTCACTTCACCTCTAAGGACATTCATAGACTGAAAATGAAGCCATGGAAAAAGATAATCCATGCAAATGGGATCCAAAAGAAAGTAGAGGTAGAGGGATGTGTACTAGGTAAATAGACTTTAAGCCAAAAGCAGTAAAAAAAGACGAGGAAGGGGGAATTCAATATCTCTTCATAATCAAAGCTCTGAGAAAATCAGGTATAGGAGTAAGATACCTCCATATAATAAAGTTCTTTAAAAGTGAAAGAAGGGGCTCTAAGTAACCATCTCTCCGCTGACATCATAGTGCGTGGGGAAGCTGAGAGCTCTCTCTGTAAGTTCTGGATCAAGACCAGGGTGAGCATGTTCACCATCTTTACCTAACCTACTTCTGGAAGTTCTGGCCAAACAATCAGGCAAAAGAAAGAAAAGGCATATCCAAATTAGAAAAGAGCAAGTCAGATTGTCACTGTTTGTAGGTGACATGGTCTTATAGATAGTGAACTCCAAAGACTATCAAAAACTAGAACTAAAAAACAAATTCAGCGAAGCTACAGGATACAACCCAACAGAAGTTAAAAGCTTTTCTATACTCCAATAGCAGATTACCCACAGAACAAGTCAAGGCAGCAATTTCATTTATAATAACTACCAAAAAATAAAATAAAGTACCTAGGAATAAATTTAACCAAAGAGCTGAAATGTCTCTACAATTAAAACCATAAAACATTGATGAAAGAAATCAGAGAAGACACATGAAAAACAGAAAGACACCCCATGTTTGGAAAAGTAAATGTTGTTAAAGTGTTCATAATCCCCAAAGTGATCTGCGAATTCAGTGAAATGCATCGTATCTAAATTCCAATGACAGTTTTCACATAAGTAGATAAAGCAATCCTAAAATTCACATGGAAACACACACACACACACAAATAGACAAAACGATCTTGAACTAAAGAACAAAGCAGGAGGCATCATATTACCTGACCTCAAAATGTGCAACAGGGCTGGGGTGAGGCTCCGTGGTAGAGCTCCTACGTACAAGTCTGAAGCCCAGCTAGAGGGGTGTGTGTGTGTGTGTGTGTGTGTGTGTGTCTATGAAGCGTTACCATACCTCTGGAATGAAAACAGCACAGTGCTGACATAGAAACAGACAAACACATCAATGGAACAAAATGCTGAGCTTAGAAGCGAACCCCTGACCTACAGCCAGCTGATCTTCAGCAGAGACCTGAGAACACTCCTGGGGGAAACTGGATATCCACGTGCGGAAGAATGAAGCTATTCCCCCCACACACACACACCATATTAAACACACACCCACCCACTCAAAAGGGATTGAAAACTTCAATGCACAACCTGAAACTATAGGAAACTCCTAGAAGAAAACGTAGGGAAACGCTCGGGACCTTGGAACAGGCAGGACATTTCTTTATAAGACTCCCCAGAGGATCGGAAACAAAAGCAAAAATAGGCAAATGGATGACACCAAGCTAAAAAGCTTCCGCAGAGCAAGGGAAGTCACGGGTGGAGTGAAGTGACAGCCTACAGAGCACGTGAGAACATTCGCAGACATGCACCTGACAAGGGGCTTATGCCCACCATGTATAAGGAACTCGAATAACTCAATAATAGAAAAGTAAAATTCAACTAAAAAATGGAAAACAGACCTCAATAGACACTTCTTAAAAGATGGCCTTCAAGTGGCCAATGGTATCTGAGAAAATGCCCAATATCAGTGACCCCGGGGCAGTGTCAGAGAGAACCACGTGAGTCTCACCTCCCTGCCATGAGAATGACCAAAAAGACCAGGGTAACAAGGGTCCCAAGGGTCTGCAGTAAGGGAGCCCTCACTCGGGGTTGACAGGGGTGTGAGTTGGCACAGCAGGTATGGAAAAGAGCCTGGAGGCTCCCCAGAAAGTTAATAGAGAACGACCCCAGCGTTGGCCATCTCACCACTGGGGTTTATAGCCAAAGAAAGGAAATCAGTGTGTCACAGAGACTTCTGTGCTCTATTTAAAATAGCCAAGTCCTAGAAAGAACCCGAGTTTCCATCAGCTCATGAAGGGATAAAGAAGATGTAGCACATATGCACGTGGAATACCATTTAGCCATGAAGAGGAATGAAATGCTGTCCTTCGTAATGAAATAGATAGAACTGGATGAACCTGGCACAGAAAGACAAGTGCTTTGTGATCTCACTCTATGTGGCATCCACAAAACTGGATCTCATAAAAGTTGAGAATAGGTCAGGCGTGGTGGCGCACATCTAGAATCCCAGAGACTCAGGAGGCTGAGGCAGGAAGATGACAAGTTTGAGGTCAGCCTCAGCAACTTCGGGAGACTCCAAGCAATTTAGTAAGACACTGTCTCAAAATTTAAAAAAGGACTGAGGATGTAGCTCAGTAGTAAAGTGTCCCTGGGTTCAATCCCTGGTACCAAAGGCTATTCCTTGTAGTTCCGGAGCCTGGGACTTCCATGTTGAGGCACAGCGGATTCTGCGTCTGATGAGGGCCGCCTTCCTGCTCGCACTTGTCCTCGCTGGGTGGCAGGGGCAGGGAGCTCTCTGGAGCCCCTTCTGCGAGGGTTCTGCTCCTGTCCATCCCAGCCCCGCCCTCCTGACCCCAGCACCTCCCCAGGGCCCTTCCTGGGATTAGGCTGCAACCTGTGGATTTTGAGGGACACATCAGGCTGTTGTGAGGACCTCACATTCCATTGGGAGGGATGGAGTTTGGGCCTCTGCTTCCTGGAAGGGGCAGAGGACCAAGAATTGGGGTGTAAGGAAATGCCAGATGCAGGCTAAGGTCGGGGTTTCTCAGAGGCAGCGGGTGTGTGGCCAGAGAGCTGGTCTTCAGGAAGCCGTTTCGAGTGGTACCGCTGAAGTGCCTTTTTCTGGCCTGAGTCGCCTGGTGTTGTTTTGAGTGGGGGCTGGAGCTGCCAGCCTGGTCTGGGTCAAGATGGTGGCCTTCAGACCCAAGCAGCCTTGACACTACCTTAGCTCCGCCCTCTCCAGCTGTGTGTTCACGTGCAAACAGCAGAACCCCTCTGAGCCTATTTCCTTACCTGAAAGATAGGAGGAGACGAGAGGGTGTGTGAGAAGCCTCCACGTGGCAGGCCTTGGTGAAATCCAAGCGGATTCCTGCAGACGTGCACGTGAAGCAATACCCTGCAAATTACAGAGGGAGGATCCCGTCACCAGCACCGACAGAGCGTATCCAGCTCGCACACCGTGCAGTCCTTGAAGAGGAGGGTCTCGTTGGCGACAGTCACGGGATTTGCGGGATTTGCGCACTTGGCAGTTCCTAGAGCATGTGCAGGTGGCCTCCTTTCTCTGGAAGGGAGCTGTGGCTGCTCCCGCCACACCGACTCTGTTTGCGGGTGGCTGGTCCTTCCCATGGAGCACGTGGCCCCAGAGAGCGCGGCCTTGTGCCGGCTCACCCCGGGTTACCAGGGCTTGGTGTGGGTACTCGGTGAACATTTAGGGAACCCAACAGATTCGAGAAGCAGGACCTTCTGGGGCTTGGGCCGGGGCGGCTCTCGCAGCACCTGGGGGGCACCTCGCCGGCCCAGGTTCTGTGCTGCTCTCCTGCTTCCAGACGGGACCTGAAATCCAGCCCCCACCTGGCCACGCACCTCCTTCCCGTGGGTTTAGGCTCCATGTCCCTCCCATGCCGAGGACTTCCACTTGCCACTGCGCCTGGTCTTTCTGCTCACAGATGGGTTTCTACCTGCCCCAGGCAACCTCTCCTGAGTGTCTGATGTGAGCTCACCACGTCCTGCCCACGGAGCCTGGGCCAGGAGGACCCAGAGACGGCCGCAGGAGGGTGGGAGGCCGGGGCCCACCAGCTTCACTATGGACCTGGGCCTTCGGGCTTGTCGCAGGGCCACTGCAGGTGCCCTTCCTGACAGGCCATGGAGGAAACGCCTCTCCCCAGGCCAGAGAGCTCCTGGAAGCAGAAATCCCACGGGGCACTTTTCCTGCGGCTCCGGGTTCATTCTGGATCTTCCCAAACTGAGTGCTTCCTGAGCTTGTGGGCAGCTTCCTTCCTCCCATCCTGCAGAGGAGGAAACGGAAGCCCCAGGGGGAGAACAAGGCCCCAGAGTCACCAGGATAATATCTATTCCGGCTCCTGTTCCTCTCAGCCGCCCCTTCAGCCTGTTTCCAGGAACGGTCCCCCTCTCTCCTGCCCCCAGGGGCTGAAGACTGTCTCTCGCCCCAAGAGGCAGGAGCAGGGAACCATGCGGACAGGGAGGGTGGGCTGGCACCCAGGCTGCACAGAAACCAGGACGGGCTGCTGGACAGGGGCTGAAGACTGTCTCTCGCCCCAAGAGGCAGGAGCAGGGAACCATGCGGACAGGGAGGGTGGGCTGGCACCCAGGCTGCACAGAAACCAGGACGGGCTGCTGGACGGGTGGGGAGGGGTGGGGAGGGAAGCCGGCAGCGATTAGCTCCGTCCCAAGGCCATCCATCAGAGCCCATGAATGGGGCCCTGTTAGCCTTCCGCAAAGGCCCAGGGCTCGGCTTTATTGGTTGTCATGGCAACCCCTGGCCTGGACAACAGAGCCACCCTTGGCCAAATGTGTCTTTGTGTCCCCTTGAGTCTGCAGGAAAGCTGACTGTTGGGGCTGCCGGGAAAGGAATGTCCTGAGAGCCTGCCAGTGCTGTGTCTCAAGCTGAGGTAGGGCCGTGAGAGGGAGCACGTGGAGGCCCCAGAGAGGCCCAGGGGCTCACTTCTAGCCAACGATGCATGCAGAACTTCCCTCTCACAGGCCTGGGAAGCCGCACAGGAACAGGACACCCTGGGCACAGCACATCTGTCAGGCGTCCAGCACTGCTTCGGGGCTGGGACACAGCACCGACTAAGCCCCAGGTCTCGTCCACCCTCTGCTAGCTCAGGAAGTGGGCTCATTGTAATTATTCCCATTTTACAGACGAGGAGACTGAGGCACAGAGGTGACTTCACATGCCTGACGTCACACAGCTGGTAAATGCGGAGCCGGCAGAGGCTGCTCTGGGGTGTGTTTCTTTTGAAGGATGCAAACATTTGAAAGATGACAGGTGGAAGCGAAGGAAGAGAGGCCGCTTCATGTCCAGTGCCCCTCACGGTGGGTCCCCCAGGGGCCATCCCGGCTTCCTGAGTTGTTTGACTTTTCAAGGCCAGAACCCCACCACTTCCAGGGCCTTGGGGTCACACAGGCCTGTGGGGATGTGAGGGCCCATGGGTCCACGGTGCTTCTCCCCTGCAGAACCTCCCAGGGCAGGGCTCATGCCTGCGAGACTCAAGCTGGGGTGCTGTGGGAGTCCCTGCCTAGCTCCACGTGACGGTCAGGGGTGGTCAAGGCTGTGAAGCTCTGGCCTGTGAGCTCTCATACCTCAACAAGCCCAGTAAACTTCTGAGCCTGTCACTCAAGGCAAACCCTGCAAATGCCTGAAATTACTGCGAGGAGCGGCCCCTGTGGTAGGTGAGAGTGAACGGCAGCAGGCATCCCAGGCAAAATGGGTGGACCTCTCCCCTTTCACCCGCCTGCCTCTCATCTTATTGATTTAGACATTGAACTCCGCCTCCTCACCGATCCCACCCCACCCCAGCTCCCTGTGCACTAGGCAGATAAGAGGAAGCAGGGAGAACTCATTAGCATTTTAATTAAAGGAAGGGGATGGGGAGGAGTGGGTGGGGCTGAGGAGTCCACTATCTGCCCAGAGCAGGGTTTTCCACTTGTCTTGCTGGAGACACACAGAACAAACAGAACTTACTGCAGATCCAGTGCACGGCCAAAACCAAAATCACCCTCGCTTGCCCTGGACCCTGGCCATTCCATTGTTTACTGTATGGATTGACTCTTTCAGATCTGATCACTTAGAGGAAAAAGCCCCCACTGGGTGCCAGGCTGTCTGTGACACCTCACACCTGCTGGTGGCAGAGGCTTGCCTCGCATGCTCAGGGCCTGGGTTTGATCCCCAGCACCCTTTGAGGAGAGGCCAGGGGGGGCCGGAACCTCTGGGAGTCCGTGCTGTCCCTTTAAGTCAATTTTCTGTTCTTTCCCGTCATCTTTGTGGCAGCAGATCAAAGTGGGGGGGGCGGGATCAGAAAAGAACCCCAATTAAAACTGTTTAGAAAACAAGTTGATTTTAAGAAAAACTCTCAGGGATCACAAGTTGCGAGAACAGGCCTGGGGACCGGGGAGATGGGGGGTTTCACAGATGGGGACGGTGGGCAGCCAGCCTGCTTTCCTTTGAGATCTGGGGGTCTCTCCGTCACCTCGTAGTCACAGCTTCGTGGTGTGCCAGGGTCCTGAAAGCAACCCCCTAAGACTGGGCTCTCCCTGGTCCCCCTCCCCATTTTCCAGACGTGCAGATCCCAGGTCATGGGATGGCAGAGGGCCTGGTGGGAGGGACGGGGAGACACTAAGGCCACTCTGGAGAGGAGCAGGGTTGGGAGCAGTGTCCTGAGAGTCCTCCACATGCTTCCAGATGGTTCTCCGGGTCAGAGTGTGGCCCCACACACGTTCACACCTGAGGAAACCGAGACCAGAAGAGGTAGGGTCTTCGGTCTCTGGGACAGACAAGGGCTGCGACCTCTGTGATGAGAGAGTGTCCTTACTCCAGGCCACTCACGGCTGGCTCTCCTCTCCCACAAAAGCCGAGGGCCAACTCCACACGTCTTTTCATTTTTTGTTGAGATAAATATAACAAGTTTAACTATTAAACCACTTTAAATGGATAATTTGGTGACACAATGTCATCCAGCCATCATCTCTGTCTAGTTCTGGAATGTTCCATCACCCCAGTCGGTTCCCCACGGATCCAGCAGTCCTGCCCTATCTGCCCTCCCCAGCCTCTGGCGGCCTGTAAACTGTTCTGGGAGTTGCGTGTAAATGGTATCAGGCCACGTGTGCCCTGAACATCTGGATTCTCTCACTGGGTGTGACTCATCACCATCATCAGGCTTCTTCCCTCCCACCAGCTCCCACCATTCCAGCCCACGCCCTCCAGCAACCCACCTCCTGAGCTCACGTGACCCCCACATCTCGTGGACATGCCAAGTGCATATCCCCTGCCCCACCCGGCAGCCTGGCTGAGCACAGACCCTCTGGATAAGACGAGAACATCTGGGACCCTCCTCCCCTGGAGAGGGCCTCCCTGGGGCCCACTGACAGGTGGGACTGGCTCTGTTCCTGGGGATTGGATGGATTCCAGCCAGTCCTGTCCCCAGCTTCCCTCTGCCCCCATGACTTCACATCCTCCCGCCTCTCTGCGCCGAACCCTCACACCTCTGAGAGTTTGCTCCTAACCACCCTGGAATGTCCATGGAACAGCTCAGGGACACCTCCCTGGCATCCTACCCCTGGCCAGAGGGATTCTCTCCACCTTGCCTCAGCACCCTGTTCACAGGGCCCAGAGTGGGGATTCCTCTCTGTCTCTCACGTTGACAGAGAGCTGCAAAATTCTTATGTTTGTGTCTTGCCAGGTTATTTTAAGAATTTAAGGACAGGCTGGAGAAAGCAGCCTAGTACATTAAATTCTCCCACTTCCCCCGCCCCCAGTGTAGTCCCCTGCCACTAAATGATGAGCTTCAGAAGGAGAGCAGTGTGTTTTCCAACCTCCATTCTCCGCACCTAAATGACAGGGCCTTGCCTCTAACAGGGGCCTAATTAACTGATGAGTGAATTAATGGGTGACAGAATGAGTGGACAACAGCCTCCTTTCTTATGATTTGAAATACTTTGTGTTAAGAATTAATGTCTGATGGAGATCACCTTTTGTTATAAGGTCAGTTTCAACCTCAGGCCACCAAAATGTCACATGTCACCAAGATAAGTTTTCCAGTATGACATTCTGCAGTTGCAAGTGTGCTGTGCGTATGTGGCTCTCACTTGTGCAGAATATTCAAATGTTAACGCTCAGATTCTCCCCAGATTCTCGAGTTTTTAAAGATGTACTTCATAGAAAGGGAACTGTGGGGAGCCTCAGTCATGGCGTTTGAGACAAAGGGCTGGAGGTGAGAGACGGCAAGTGCGCCCTCTGTGTACACTGCTAAATTGCCAGGCTGGCGTTGAGCTGCGTATAGCAGAAGAGATCTTTAAGAATCCATTAAATCGTCAAGAGGGGAGTGTGATTCCTCGGTCAGCTCATGGCCACACTTTCCTAGCCTACCTTTTCCCTGCCAAAATTTTCTCTGGTGAAAAGAAAGAAAATGTACTCGCTGCACGACAGCAGTTTTACTCCTGCAGCCCCGTAGCTGCTGCAGCTAGAGTAACTTAACTGATACAGGAGCGAAATCAAGGGCTTTGGGGTCGGCCCACTCCATCAGCCCTCTGATGGTTCCTTTTCTGCCCTGAGATGCCTCTGTGCTGGAGGGCGGGGCAGATGAAGGTGGGCAGTGCCCTGCAGAGCGCCTCACCCAAAGGCCTCAGGCTGGGTCCACTTTCACCCTGGAGGAAGGAGCCAGCGTCTCCAGGGCACAGCGCAGCTGGTTCTGGGGCCGGACCTCCGCCTGCAGAGGGGACACTGTTGCTGAGGACTATCTTGAGCTCCCTGCTGGCTTTACTGGCCTGCAGTGGAAGAGACACTGTCACTTGCATCCAAGGTCAACTTGACCTTGGCCTTGAGATACCTGGGATGGGGTGACCATCCCAATCTGCCCAGGACAGTCCTGGTATCCAAATGGAAAGCTTCACATCCTGAACCTCTTGGTTCCAAGCAGACTGGGACAGTTAGTCACGCTGGGGCTGTTCAGCCTCCAAAATGGGCCACCAGATGCTCACTGGGTGCCCAGTATCACCTGGGAACAGGGCAGTGGGAACTCTCCGCTCCTCACACTGTGATGCCTGGATGTCTGCTCTGAGTCTGTCCATCTTGCAGAGCACAGGCCCGTCCTCACCCACAGGGGGTCTCAAGCCTTGCTTTCTTTTCCCATCCAGAAAATGGGCAGTCACCCCTACATGTGGGTACAGAGTGTAGCACAGCTCAAATGAAGACGCGCTGAGTTAAAGTGTCTAGGCAGCACAGCACTGGCTTGGATTAAGGTGAATATTTAATAGCAAAGGGTTGGTGGTCAGAACCTTCTCCACAGCTGGGGAGAGGTGGAGGTGAGACCCACAGCCTGCAGCATGAATTCTTTGTGGGCCTCAATCTGGGTTTGTGGTCTCTTTCAGGGCAGCAGCCAGTGAGGGGTCCCTGTTCTGGAAGGAGGGGTCATGGCCTTCATGCTGTTCACCCGGCGGCTGGTCTGCAGCTCCCAGCACAAGCACCACTTGCTAGTGCCAGGTAAGCCCGGGTGGGGGGCAGGTTGGCAAGACCTGGTCCTGGGGCAGGGAGACACTGTGGGTAAAGGACCAGGGTTTGAACTTTGCTCTCCTCCCCGTTGAGTGCTATGCAGTGTGACAGGCTCTAGTGAAGCTGGGTGGCAGTGGCAGCCATCGATGGCCTGTGGCTGTAGCATCCCTGTCACATGGCCCTTGATTTCAGCCCGGTGCAGGTTCTCCAGGTCGCGTGTGCTCTGTGCCGTGCGCATCCTGGGTGAGCACCCAGACAGCCACCCCCTTGCTCACCTTCAGTACAGGAGTCCGTGGATCACAGGAGAGTCGACACTTGGTTATAAACAGGCTTCACGTGGGGGGCCCTGGCACCCCTGCAGGCTGATGGCAGTGTTCTGAGCGTGTTTAACGCCAGCCGGGCCAGGCCATGATGGGCAGTGGTTAGTACATTCATCAGCTTTGCATCACTGCAATGAGTCACCTGAGACAGCTTTGGTTGGAATGTCTGCTAGTCAGGTCTTGGAAAGCATCAACGTTACTGGTTAGAATTCATGTTAATTTCCATTTGGGTCTGCCCCACTTCGGTTTTCCTGCCCCTGAGAGGTTGAAGTCAGTGGATCTTGGATGCTTAGGGTGTGGGGGCTGAGGGAGGTCTGAAGCAGGAGTCTGCACCTGCCCCACGGGACAGGTGTGCACAACCTGGCTTGCATTGGCTCTGGCTGCTGGGCCTGCCCTCTCCTGCCTGGACCTCTGCTCCTAGGCTCCAGGAAAAGGGCTTGACTTCACTGGTACATGAGCACTAACCAGACTCCAGGCTTCTGCTCAGATTTCACCAGTGTTACTTTAATGCCTTTCTCTGTCCCGGGGTCAACCTAGTTTCCCACATTGCCTTAGTTGTCAGGTATCGGGATCAGCTTTTTGTCACTATGATGAAAAATCTGATGGGGGCTACTTATGAAGTGCAGAGGTTTCTTTAGCTCACAGTTTTGGAGATTGAATGTCCAAATGGCATGGTGCAGACTCTAGTCTAGCAAAGGCCCTGTAGGGGATGGCGAATGGAGGACGGTGGGTGACAGAGGCAGAGTGCACCTTAGGATAATGGTCACATCACAAGCCAGCCAGCAGAAAGAGCTGGACGGGGCCAGCTTGCTCCTTTTCAGACAGCCCTCAAGAGAGCTGCCTCAACTCCTCCTGGGAAGCACCCCAGAGACCTAGAACCTCTCCTGGCCCCAACTCTTAGAGGTTCACTGCCTCCCAATAGCATCCCTGGGGACGGAGCTCCTGGTACCTGTGTTCACACCCAGCCCCAGGTCTGGCCTCGCTGGTCTGCGATGTTCCTGTCTTTCCTGATTCTCCTCGAGCCTGATGGTTTTGAGGAGTCGTTAGCAGGCTCTGAGGCAGTTTTTGTCTTATGTACTTACAAAAGAAACATATTAATGTTGACCCATAAGTATGTTAAAATAATCCCAACCCAAGAACAGGCGGGCCAGGCACAGTGTGTCCCAGTGGGAGAGCCGCGGCAGGGCGTCCATTCGCCTACCCAACACTGCTGGGCATAGACCGCAGGCCTCGTGTCGTGCCAGCTGCAGAGGGCACCCCCTCTGGGGCTCCTCTGGGGCTCCAGCCTAGGACAAAACGTGGCACCATCTCTCAAGGTCATTCTCAAGGACATCTGAGCCCTCCCAAAGGGGCACGTGGAAAGGGTCCTAGGATAAGACTCACAGGAGCCCCAGTTCCAGGCGGGCCTGACCTGGAGTCCAGCCCCAGCCTGTTTTCTCCTGGCACAGAGATGCTGCCTGTCTCACAGGTGCCTGGCCTCGCAGGAAACGGCTCCCGTGAAAGCACTTCCTGTGTGTCTGCGTGGGGTGGGGGGTGCCCAACACCCACTTTGCAGCACAGAGACGAGGCCCCAAGCACGGAGAAGAAATGGCCAAGTCCCCGCTCTACCTGTGGGTGTCCTG
Source organism: Spermophilus citellus (assembly GCF_964194105.1). Classification (NCBI taxonomy): domain Eukaryota; kingdom Metazoa; phylum Chordata; class Mammalia; order Rodentia; family Sciuridae; genus Spermophilus; species Spermophilus citellus. The sequence goes on along the minus strand of NC_138187.1, from coordinate 2,343,515 downwards.
GGGGAGTCACATCTTTCTGAGCGCGGAGCCAGATTCAGAAAGCCACACAACGAGACACTGGCCTTTCCTTTTGGCCTTCAACTTGGCCTACCTAGTGGGCAGCGCAGAGTTGTTCTCTGTAAACAGTCCTGGGAAAGAGCCGACCGCGTGCCTCAGGCACCTCGGGCGGGCGACAGGGGGACGGGGGCTCTGAGGGAAACCCCACAGGACTCCTGCTGAGTTTTCACCCTCCAGCGCCCATCGCAGCCCCCACGGCAGAAGGACCTGAACGCAGACACTTGGTGACTTGCCCTGGGATAGCAAGTGGCTGAGCCAGGCTTTGGGGGAGCCAGTCGGGTGCCAGGCCCTGTGTGCACGTGACGATGGCCGCAGGTTTAGCAGCCTGAGGTGACCCGTGCTCACAGTCAGGGGCTGGATTCAGTCCCTGGAGGCTGCCGGCAGGAGGCCACCCTCCGCCCTTGATGCTCAGACGTCTAGCGCGTGGCGCCGGGTGGGACCCACAGGCTGTCTGGCCTCACGGTGTGGGAGGCTTCTCTATGGCCTCTCTACCCATGGGGCACCATGAAGCCAGGAACATGATGATGGTTAGTGGCTGGAGGGACTGTCCCCAGTACCATCATTTTGTGGAAAAAAAAATTTTTAAATTGTGACCTTATATTGATAAATAGTGTACAGAGACGGGGAGACTAGGCCTCAGGGGTCATGTCTGGGTAGAAAATTCACAGTATCGTATCCTCAACGAGCTCATGCGAGCATATAAGGGGCATAGAAGATGCTTTTAAAAAGAAAAGCAGAGCCAACAGCTCCAGCTGGACTTGACCTTGGGTTCGGCCAGACTCACCTGTAGGATCTTTGCCTTTAGGTAAAGTGACATTCTCTCAGTTATAAAATTGAGAGGACATTGAAAATGCTCAGTGCTGCTTTGTGGGTGGGAGTCAAGAATCGACTCTTTGGGTTGGTGTGGCCACGGAGGGCCATGACCTTCACTGTCTGACCCAGAGGGCTGACCTGTGTCTGTCTCCTGTCTCAACAGTACCCCTCTGCCTTCCCGCTGTGCTCTTACTCATGAATGAAGCCAGATCATTCCATGTCACTGCAAATTTGCTTCTTGTCGCTTCTCTGTGCTTCTGAAATAATTTCCCCCTAGGAGAAGTAGGTTGTTTGGTGTAGATGTTTCACTTCAAAGGTCAAAGAAAGGAAAGAGGCAAAAAAATATCCATTACCTTCACAGTATCCAAGAAAGAGGGCAGCAGACTCATCTCCAGCTCAGCCACTTGCTAGCTAAATTTTAGCAAATTAGTCAGCTTCTGTGAGCCTTGGTGTCTCCTTCTAGGACATGAGAACAGGGCGGAGTGGGATAGTCCACATCACCCACTTAGGATGATTCCTGGGACACTCACCCCACGGGACAATACACACAGGACATCTGCTTGTGTGACTTGATAGAGGGGGTTCAAGGGAAGGTTCCATGAGGCTCCAAACTTTATTCTGTTCTCTTATGGGGTGTGGCATTTTTGTCATTATTATAGAACATTCATTATAGTGTCATTTGGTCATTTTCCATATCAAAAGCCAAAATGAAACACAGAAGGAAGGGCAGAAATACCGGGGTTGGCAATTTGGGGGTCCCCACCTGGCTCTGCTACTCACTAGCTGGGTGACTTTGAGAAGTCATTTAATCGCTCTGCTCCTCATCCCAAGGGAGTTGTGGATTCTCCCACCCAGGAGATAGCCTGGGTGGGGCCTGCCTAGCACATAGTAGGGCTGACTCTGTCCATTTCCCCCCTTCTCCGATTGCACAGTTGCCAACAAATTATCAGGCTCTGACTTTCAGGGTCTCTGCAGGGCAGTCCCCTGCCCTCCTCCTTCCTCTGCGCACAAAGACTCGGCCCGCGGCAGAAGCTGACGCCATAATTCATAATGTGCTGCACCCACCGGGCCCCAGCATCCCGCAGCCCAGAGCCCCGTTGGCTGGTCCTGGCCGCTCTGCCCAGCTCCCCTGCTTCCTGCTTGTCTGCCTCGGGTCCCCCTGTCTGCAGCTCCACACCCCGGCCCTTCTTCCAGGACCCACCCAGGGCAGCTCTGGTGCACCCTGCCTCACCCTCTGGCCCCCATTCCCACCCCGGGCCCCAAGAAGCCTGAGCTACAACCTGACACCAAGACAATTTCTGGGGAACATAAAGGACTCTGTGCCCTCGTGGGGTCAGTAGTTCATTGTGAAGGCTTCACCTGTCCCCTTCGTTAGAAAGGAAACAGCTCAACGCTGGTGAAGGACTGTCTTCACCAAAATACCCCTCTCTGCTTTACGGGGTCACATTGGTATCAAAGCTGTGTGGCAACCCCGAGTTCCACCAGGGAGGAGACACAGTTAATGTAAAAAGATCATCCGTGCACCCCACGACCTTTAACCCTCTTCTAGCAGAATAGACTCTTCAGGAATTTCGTTTTTTAAGATCAAACAGAAGAAAATAAAGGCTGTTTTCTTCATGCTTAAATCAGTGCAGTGCTGTTTTTTTAACTAGACTTTATGTTCAAAAGGCTGCATTATATTGTGGAATTAATTCAGAAACTTTGATATCCAAAGCAATCATAGAAAATGAAGAATGAATTTAAATGTTTCCTAAAAATCGCGGCGCTGTGTGGTTTGACACGCTATCTGTGTGAGTGTGTGTGTGCGTGCATGAAATCCTGGCGGGGTTTTTCCCCCCTTTTCAGTGCTGGAGACCAAACCCAGGCAAGCTCTGCTCCACTGAGCTCCATCCAAGCCCCTGACATTTTCCTATAACCTCTCTGAACCTTGGTCTCCTCTTCTGGGTAGCGGAGACGAAGAGATAGAGCTATTACATGTATGTGCACGCTCATGGGAGAAATGTCATCACCCGGGTGATTTGTCGAAAGTGTCTGCTGATCCCCTCATCTGGTATGATTATGGTGACAAAGGCCACCCCAGGAAGAGGAACTAGGCTTTCTCAACTAGCAAGAACATACCAGGAAGGCAGGTGAAGAGAGAGATGGAATCCGAGGGCCACTCCAAGTCCTTCCACCCTTATCCTTTCACTCAGGGATGAGCAGGGCGGGCTTGAGGCCACCCCCTGTGTTTCAGCCACACACTGAGCCAAAGCACCTCAGTGACTCACCCAGGAACGTAACACCCTCTGAGAGTTTACAGTACGTGAAAAATGTGAAATGGTTCCAGACAAATGACTTGTGACAAAGACTTTTTTTAAAACAGAAAACATCTGTTACCTGGGGGCCACCTTGATTTAGAAACTTAATTATTCTCTCCTGGTGGATTTCTTTCTTTTTTTCTTTTCTTCTTTTTTGAGATGGGGGTCTCACTAGTTGCCCAGGCTGGTCTTGAACTCCCGGGCTCAAGTGGCCCTCCTGCCTCAGCCTCCTGACTAGCTGGGACTCCAGGTGCAGCCACTACACCCAGGTTCCCTTCTGGGTCGTTTTGATCGTCACAGCTGGGGACACAGCTGAAGACAGAGACACCTGCATGCAGTGATCAGTGGCCAAGGGTGCCCCTGAGCACCCTATAGTGCCAAATGGGATAGCAAAGAGTTACCCAACCCAAGTAGAGCCGAGGCGGATTAAATGGTGACTAAACTTTTACAAAATCTAGGTAATTTTTATAATTGATCTTTCATGTGCTAATACTATTGGGCATCTTCCTGAGTCCATTTGTATTCAAAATTTCTACCTCAAACAATAGGGGCATAAATATTGCATTGTTGGCTATGTTGATTGTACTTAGCTGCCCTCCAGCCGTGCACACTTAAGTTGTTGCTCCTTCATTGTGGCCGTAGACAATACTCTATGTATACTTTTAGAGGATGTCTCCTTAAGGGACAGGACTCTGGTGTCCACTCACCCTCACTGCACTAGGGCAGGAGCTGCCTGTTTGCCTGTAATTTCAATGCCACTGACTTTTCCCATTTGTGACATCTGGGTGCTCTTGCAGTGCCCAGCTCTGTCCTGACTGAGCGTTGTGGGGCAGCTGGCCAGGTTGAGGCTGAGGTCTGGTTGGGACCTTGGGCATCTGCTGGGGCAGACCCTCATCACCAGGGGTCTCTTCTTTGTTTGCTGCAGGATCCAGATACATCAGTCAAGCTGCAGCCAAAGTGGACGTTGACTTTGATTATGACGGGCCCCTGATGAAGACAGAGGTCCCAGGCCCCAGGTCTCGGGTGAGTCCAGCACATCTGAGTGGTTTGTGGGGGTAGAGGGAAGGGACCCAGGAGGCAAGAACACAGAGGAGCTCAGGGCCTTCGCTGGCTACCTTCTGACAGCTCCTATTAAAATAAACTAGGCCACTCCACACAGGAGGTAAGGAAGGCTCCAAGAGACGGTCCTTATCTGCTGCCACAATAATGCCGCACGCAGACCTGCAGGAGCCCAGGAGCACACAGCAGGCAGACGGCTTCTGTGTTTGGGGCTGTGCGGGGGCTGGGCAGTCGGCTCTGCTGACTCCCCTCCAGGCCGGGGACAGCTGGTGGTGGGCTGATGCAGGGTAGTCTCACCTGGGGTCACTGCAGTGGCATGGCTGTACGGCATGTGTCCCACCCTCCAGCAGACTGGACTGGGCTTGGTCCCCCGTGCTCAGTCTGCTGAGGCCTGGGCTCCACTCAGGCTCACGAGTCCTTCCACCTGATGTCCTCACCAGCCTGTGACTCTGTGCTCTGGGTCTAGAGTCCAAGGCTGGACAGGACATCAACAACAGTGGAAGAATGTGGCAATATATAGACATGGGGCCTAGATGGTCAGAGCCTTGAACTTGAACTTGAACTTCAACTGGAAGGATAAGGAAGGAGGCACAGAACAATGGCATAACCCTTTGTGGTGCAAATTTACCTTTTCTTTGTAGATTTTGCAGATTTTCTCCAGTCATTTTTCTTGGAGTGTCTATGCACCTATTGTCATTGTAACTCCTTTATGGATTCAGAAATCTCTGTATGAGTATAAATGATTAGTTATTTGGGAGAGAGTCTTGCTAACAAAAGGAGAGACTTCATCATACATATTTCTATCGGGAGATGGATCCTAACTTCATAATAGCAAAGCACTAGAGTGATTTCTCATATTCTTGTCAGTAATATTATTTTATATTTTTGCATGGAAATATATAATTTTAAAACATTAATTGCTGAAGTTTGTTTTATGTTGAATTACTTTTGGAACTGAGATGTTTGTCATATCAAAGCAACAATTTCTAATTCCCAGTTTCTACGTAGAGTTTTTAGAATGTTTGGATTATAATTACAAATGGTTATTTGATAGGCAAAATAATATTTTAGTTGATTTTATTTTCTATTCCTAATGAAGTGTGAAAGGCGGCGGCGGCGGCGGCGGCTTCTTCTTCTTCTTCTTCTTCTTCTTCTTCTTCTTCTTCTTCTTCTTTTCATAAAAAAGGAATCCATGTTTTGGTGGACACTAGATAAATACTTTCCTTCAGCTTAAATTTTTTTGTTAAATATTTAGTTTTATATTCCAGGTATCTAAATCTCACCTGTTGTAATTTAACTGGGTAATGGAATGGTTTCCTGCCAACTATTTATATTAAGTAATTTAAAATTATTTATAATATTGATGACTAACTAATAAACTACCATGGTACTGGCAAGAGAGGGGAAAGCAGGACAGATTTCCAAGCTGTTCTGGCAAGAGTGTGTTTGCCTGACACCCTCGTCCTTCTCCCCTGCAGAAGTTGATGGAGCAGCTGAACGTCATTCAGGTGAGTGGGGCCAGGTAACGCGGCTTGCTTCTTCTCCACCTCCTCTCAGCCAAGGGGCGTAGCTTACTCTGTGCTGAACTCGACTCTGTTCTAAACCTGTTTTCTAATTGCCTTTGTGATTTCCTCTTTGACCCATTGATTATTTACATCCTGCTTAATTTCTACATTTTTGTGAACTTCCCAATTTTTTGTTATTCATTCCATTCCTTTGTGGTTGGGAAACATTCTGTGCAAGATCAACCCTTTTAAATGTGTTGAACGTCTTGGATGAGCTGCCATGGTGTGCCCTGGAGAAGTCTCCCTGCATGTGGTCTTCCCTGGAGAAGTCTCCCTGCATGTGGTGTGCCCTGGAGAAGTGTCCCTGCATGTGATGTGCCCTGGAGAAGTGTCCCTGCATGTGGTCTGCCCTGGAGAAGTGTCCCTGCATGTGGTCTGCCCTGGAGAAGTGTCCCTGCATGTGGTCTGCCCTGGAGAAGTCTCCCTGCCAGCCTGAGGGGGAGGTGCCATCTGCTGGGCTGCCGGGTGCAGTGTCCTGCTGATGTTTGTTGGACAGCTGCTTTTTTTAGAGTGTTGCTCAAGTCTCCTATTTCCTTGCTCATTTTCTGCCTAGCTGTCCTAGCCTTATTGGATGCTAGGTATTGAAGTCCACAACTATTTAAAGGGGAACTGTTTCCCTTCAATTCTGTCCATTTTTTCTTCATGTGTTTGGGGGCGCTGTTGTTTGGTGCAAATATGTTTATAATTGTTGTATCTTCTTAATGGATTATTCCTTTATCATTATAAAATGTCTTTCTGTAGTAACTTTTTTCTTGTTGTTTTCTAGTCTGTTTTGTCTGGTTCCAACATAAGCCCATCAGGCTTTCTTATGGTTACGGTGTGCATCATATATCTTTTCCATCCTTTCTCTTTCAACCTATTTGTAGTCTGGAATCTAAAGTATGTCCCCTCTAAATAGCATGCTGTTGCTTCTTTTCACCCAGTCTGGCGATCTCTGACCTCTGGTTGGACTGTTTTTAATCTATTCACAGTTAATCTATTCACAGTTTAATCTATTCACACATAATTGCATTTACGTTTCCCATTTCACTTTTTGTTCTCCATGTGTCTGGTGTATTTTGTTGTTGTTGTTGTTCCTCCATCTTTATTTTACTGGTTTTTGTTGGGTTGGTTTTGCTTTAGAGCGGGAATATGCATCAAATGAATATTTTCCTCCATTACCTTTTTATTTCTTTAATGTTCACTATTTATTTCTAGTTTTCTTAGTGGCTGCTGTAAGGTTTACTACATATATCCTAACTTCTTGGAATTCTGTGTTAGATTTATATTTCAGCCTTTTTCATTGTGATATCTGAAACATATATAGAAAAATCCACAAAATACAAAAGTCACAACTTTAAAAAACTATTAAAGCAAGCCACCCATGTAGTTACTCCCAGAGTAAGAAATGCAGCCTTAGAAGCACCCAGAAGCACCTTGCATGTCCTCAGGATGGCAGAACATAGTTGACTTTACCGATTCGGGCTTGTTCCTGAAGACTAAGCCCTCGGGGGCCGCCGTGAGCCTGAGTTAGTTTCTTCTTTCCCCCAGAATGCAGAGGCTGTGCATTTTTTCTGCAACTACGAAGAGAGCCGAGGTAACTACCTGGTGGATGTGGACGGCAACCGCATGTTGGATCTTTATTCCCAGATCTCCTCTGTCCCCATAGGTAAGAGCTGGAGAATCGGTCCTCTGATGTCCTTCCTCTCTCCCTTCCTTCCTCCCTCCTTTGCCTTCAGCCCTCCGCTTTAGATGCTCCTCCCAGCAGGCCCATCCCTCAAAGCCAGGAGGGAGTAGTGTGCGGAGGGCATGTTACAGGCACGTCGTTCCTCATCCACCCCTCCCCACACCCCCAAAGGTATGGATCAACATCCCCACTTTGCAGATAGGAAAAGAAAGCTTGGAGGTGGCACTTGGAAAGGAACCCCAGCTAGGTGGTGAACCAAGTCTGTGTTTGCGGCCGGTGTGCACAGACCCATGTCTTGGTCTGGGGTGGTTCCTGGAGGAATAGCCAGACGCAGGAGTGGTGTTCCGGTCATCTGCTAAGGGACAGCCTTCAGGGGAAAGGAGAGGAAGGGGACAGTGTAGGGCAGGGGGAAGCTAAAAATGAGGGCTCTCTCCTATAGCCTGACTCCAGGGGACTCTGAGCAATTGAACCCCAGACAGGAGCCAGAGGGCTGCCTTTCTGCACCCTGTGCCAATCGGTTGCCCATCAGCTGCCCGGGGGAGGATGAGGGCAATCTCCTTGCAAAGTGGCTGCCATGGAGCCAGGGCAGTCTTCCAGGGGAGGGGGCAGCTGGAGCCATCGTCAGCCAGCACACACAGCAGCTGGGAGGGGAGGATCTCGGTGGGATGCCCACAGCACCTGCCTCCAGACTCCCCTCCCAGCCTGCACAGCACGGCCGTGGGGAGACAGGGCTAATTTGCCAACGCAGTGGCGGCTATCTGCAGCCTGGATGGGTAATGTTCCTTTGGTTGATGGATCCCGGCGGTGCTCAGTGGCCCATGGACTGTGTCTGATGAAGCCTGTCCCTTTGCAGAGGAAGCTGGCTTGTCTGCAGCAGGAGGGGTGGGGAGGTACTGCGCTCCTCGGCCCTTTCCCCCTCCTCCCCTGAGACCCAGCCTTGGGTGTCCACCTCCTTCTCGTCCCCAGCCTGTTTCCTCAAACCTGTCTATTTCCCATGAAGATGTGATCAGACAGTAGACAGGTGACTCATTATTTGGGAACATCTGTCATACAAGGTGCCTCAGCCTTTGAAGACATTTTAGATTCCAAGACCCACCAAACCGCATCTCCTGTTTGTGTGGGGTGCAAGAGACAGGCTCTGGACTCATCCTGGGTTCGAATCCTGACGCATTTATTAACCGTGACCCTGGGGCCCATCCCCAGCGCTCCCTCAGGTTGAAACCCCAGCCATCAGTATGTGCAGGGCGTAGGATCAGGTCTGCAGCTTTCCTGGAAAGACTAGGGCCCTGTGTGGTCCCCCTCTAACCATCTTCCCTCCCGTGCCTGTGGTCTTTGAGATGATTTTTCCCAAGCTAATACTAATTGAGAGTTCACTGTCTGCCGGGTGGGTGTATCGCTAAGGCACCCCATGCTGTCTCATTAAATGACTACAGCGTCCTATAACAGGGTTTCTGAACATCATTTCTACCTTACATCATTGCCAGGTTTCAGGGGGACACAGGGTCTGTCCAGCACCTTACAGAGAGTCCAGGGCTGAGGCGGGACAGGACCTGACAACTCCACCTCCTAGCCAGCTGGGAGCCACCTCCCAGCCACCCTGTGGCTAGAGGCCCAGGGTGGGACACCCCTAACCAGGGCCAGCTCTGCTGCTCTTCCTCCTGCAGGAGTCAATCAGACAAGCAGCTTCTGGGCTTGATGAGGTTTACCTGGAGTGAGCTTATCCACTGAGGCAGAAAGCCCTCAACACCCCACGGCGGGGAGAGGAGTCGGAGCTTAACGACCTCTGGCCAAAACATTTGGAAAAACCCAGAGAGCGTTCTGTCCTTGAGTGCACGCACTGTCCAGCCTGGGACCCCGAGAGCCTCTGTGCGGGGAAGGAAGGAGGCTGGAGGGTGTTGACTGTCCCCTTGTCCCTGCTTCACTTGGCAGCCCATCTCCGCGGCCAGCAGAGGGAGACCACGATGCTCTTCAAGTCTCTCTGCCCTTCTGCATTCTGTCAAGGAGAAGGTGTCCCCAGGGTGATGCCGGGTCTTCAACACCTGCCAATCTCTGTTAGGGAGGACAACAGGCCCTAGACCCAGAGCCCGGCTGGGACAGATTGTTCCCACTGCATTCCGCCTGCAGCTGGGTGACGGGAGGCCTCCTTTCAAAGCAAATGCATCTCAGCTAAAAAGTGAATTGATTTCAAGAAAATAGGTACAAGGCCTGTGTGCTGGCCCACTGGGGCTGCCGTGATAAAATGCCATAGACCCGTGGCAGGACAAGGCCAAAAGTCATCTCTGAGGGTTTGGAAGGTGGACGTCTGGGATAGAGGGACTCAAGAGTTGGTGCACAACAAGGGCCACTTCCTCATGCCTGGACGGCACCTCTCATTGGGTCCACACTGTGGGAGGCCACAGACGAGGTCCCTTGAGCCTCCTTCACCAGGCCACTGCTCCCCTCGCAAGGCTCTCCCACCCCCAGGCCCCTCCCAGAGGCCCCCACCCCTGACACCACCTTGGGTTAGGATTTCAGCCGAGGAATTGGGGGCAGTGGGGGCAGACTTTCAGACCCTAGCAGGATGTGGAATAAAAATCGTGATCCTTTCAGACAGGGATTATTTCTCCAAAGTCTACTCCTCCTCTAAGAGGCACTGGGTAGTTGAGAGCTCTGGCCTGTGTCCCTGAACCTCTCTGTGATTCATGCATTCAATTAAAATGTATTGGCCTCAACACGCCGCAGACCTCGGTGCCTCCCTCCTCCTGCAGATGTGGCCTTCCTGCCAGGATTAGCAGTAATGAACAGAAAGCCCCCTGCACGTAGTAGATGCTCCATTAACAGAAGCTGTCATGAAAGGAGGGAGGGTGGATATGGTGGACGTGAAGGGAGAAGGAGGAGATAGTGCTGCACAGCTAGAACGTGGGGCCCACAGCCTGCTTCTGGACAAGGGGCCAGGCATCTGCTGCCCTCTCTGGGCCTCTCTGCTTCCATCTGCATCTTTGAGCTGACAATGTTTGCTCACGGGCTCCCTTTGGGATTCGGTAGGATCATGCATATGAAGTGCATAGCACAGAGCCTGGCACACAGTTGGTGCTCAGTAAATGGGAATTATTAGTTATATGATTTCTTTTTAATATTCCAGAAGTTCATACATAAAGCCTGAAGATTCTGAGAATATCTGTCAAGGTTATTGGGCCAGATCAAGCTGTGTTTTAGGTGCTTTCATTCATTCGACCAACAGTGTTCAAGAAGCGCCACTCGGGGGGCGGGGGGGGGCAGACAAGTCGGACTGTTTTCTTAATTTCATTCTTGATCGTCCACGGCAAGTGTTTGAAAACACGTGATCCAACTGCACTGATCCTGCCTCCCCGAGCCGTGCTGAGCGCCTTGGCTGGCACTGAGGTTTCTAGTGGATTCCTCAGGATTTATTGGCACAAGATCATGCCATCCATCTGCACAGAGACACTTCTACTTCTTCCTCTTCAGTCTGAACGCTCCGTTTCCTTTTTTTGCCTGTGCACTGACTGATGCCATGTCCAACAGCAGTGGCAGGAGGGAGTCTTGCCCTGGAACCTGGGCGGGGGAGAGGAGGCAGCCTCTCACCGTCCACGCGGCTGTGGGCTCTGGGAGGGACCCTGTGTCGGGGGATCAAGCATATCTGTACTCCCAGCTTATCCAGGGTCTTATCATAAAACATTGGGTTTTGGCAAATGCTTTTCTGCTTCTGTCGAAATGTCCGTGTGATGTGGGGCTTTGTCCTGTTGGTCTGGGATGCTGTCCTCAGGCAGCATTTGACAAGTGCTGACCACGGAGGTGTCAAACTCGGTGGGAAGAGGAGAGTGGCACGGGCTGTCGCTGTCAGCTGGGCTTCCTAGGAGGGGGTCCCGCCTAGGCCTCAGGCAAGAGGGAAAGGGGGCCACCCCAGGCCACAGGATGGCTCGAGCCAAGTGTGCAGAAGGCGTGTTCAGAGCACAGCTGCCCACCTGGGAGTGGAGAGCTCACACCAGGGCACAGGCTGGCCCTCCTCACCCTCCCGGGCCTGGTGGTGCCCAAGGCCCCAGGGCTGCCCAGAACCTGTTCTAAGCCCCTACCCCTCCTCCTCCCATCGCATCACCGTCCTTTACAGTCCAGCCCCGGAAGAGTGCGGTCAAGACCTGGTGGCCCCAGTAGCAGAACAGGGTGTGATAACCGTGGGGCTCCTCCAAGACTCCCTCCTCTGACCCATGGGGTCCAGGTATCGCCACAAAGCATTCTGGGGCTGGTGGAACAGGATCGCCACAGTCAGGGGGCTCTGTAGGAGGCAGAAGGGTGAAGGGGTGTCACCACGCGTCTCAGGGGTGTTGTTGCCACCTCTCAGGCTTCAAGCCACACAAACATGAGGACACGTCCATCAGGTTGACGGCTGGGATTTTTAGAAACACATGTCAAAAAAAAAAAAAAAAGAGGTCAGGCGTGGAGTGCTTTTTCCTGAGAGACCCTGCCGCCATCCGGTGCTCCAGTGTGATGGGTGCTGTCTCTCAGTACCGACTGGCAGGCGGCCAGAAGAGAGGGTCCTCGCCAGCTCAGCTCCCCGAGGAAGGCCAAACCGCAGCAGCACCTCGGAGACATCTTCATTCTAGAGGCCCCTGAGCAAAGCAGCCTTACTCAAGTCTAACTTGGCCACACAGGAATAAGCCTTCTAGACTAACTTTAAAAAACTCTTTGTGGGGCTAGGGCCGTGGCTCAGCAGTAGAGCGCTCACCTAGCACGTGCGAGGCCCTGGGTTCAATCCTCACCACCACATAAAAATAAATAAATAAAATAAAGATATTGTGTCCATCTACAACTAAAAAAAAGAGAGAAATAAATATTTTTTAAAAAATTTTGTGTTTTTATGACTCAGGAGGCTGAGGCAGAAGGATCACATATTCAAGGCCAGCCTCAGCAACTTGGAGAGGGCCTAACAACTTCATGAGAACCTGTCTCAACTTTTTTCATTTAAATAAATAAATATTTTTATTTTAAAATTTTACTTGAGGGGGTGTCTTTCCCAAGCCTGAGCCCATCCCCTATGTCTTCCCCATTATCACTGTTTCTTCTAGCGAGAAGTGTGTGAGCACACCTGTGTCCCTCCTAGTTTGCCCTTGGCAGGAGACCTCAGGTTATTCTGACTCGGCACAGGTAACTCACGCTTTTCTGCAACAGCCTGGGCATGCTGGAAGCCCTTCATCCCATGAATGAGTGGCGGTTTATCTCCCTGGTCTGCTGTCGATGGATGTTAGGTTGCTTTCAAGTCCTGAGATAGAGAGGGTCCCATCTAAGATCCAGAGATGAAGGGTAAATTCTCAGGAGAGCATTCACTGGATCCCAGAGCACCCTGGGCCTTGTTGATATCCTCAGTCCTCTCTGGACAGACTGCCTTTGCTTCACGCGGGTCCCTAGCAGAGCGCCACCTCGAGCGCCACCCCAGCCAGGGGCCCTGGGGAAGTGGCGGGGCCATCTGTGCTGTTGCACCTCTCCTGGCCCAGTCTTGAGACTTGCCCTGACCTTGCATTCACTTCCTCTGAAGTCTGTCTGCTCCAGTGGGTCTCACACCTGCATGAGCATCAGAATCCAGGCCTGGGCAAGGTGTAGGAGATTTCCCAGCCAAGCGATTCAGAGTCAGTGGTCAGGGCTCTGGGAATCTTCTCGTCTTCCTTTGACATGGGAAGAGGTCAAAGGGCTGAAGGCCAGGTAGGAGAAGGGGAGGGAGGGTCCTGGGGAGTCTCATCCCTAACAGTGCCCTTGTCTCCCCAGGTTACAGCCATCCCGCCCTGATGAAGCTCATCCAGCAGCCTCAAAACGCGGTATGTCTCCCTGTTGCACTGAGTAAAGACCAGCTGTGTGTGGCCATCCGCCATCCTGGTGTCTTTAGAAATAGTCTCTTCATTCATTTGTCATTCCATAAAAATTTATTGAGCCGGGCGCAGTGGCGCATGCCTGTAATCCCAGAGACTCAGGAGGCTGAGACAGGAGGATCACAAGTTTAAGGCCAGCCTCAACAATTTAGCAAGTCCCCAAGCAAGACCCTGTCTTAAAATAAAAAATGGAAAGAGCTGGGGGTGGAGCTCAGTGGTTGAATTCCCCTGGCTTAGATCCCCACCCAGTACCAAAAAAAGAAAAAAAAAATGATTGAGCTCATCTGAGGCACCAGGAATGACTTGGTGAGCAATCACCCAACCCCCTGGTGACACCCAGGGCCTGAGGGAAGCCACGTGGTCTTCAGGCACCTCCTACAGCAGGGCTCTCAACTCTGCACCTGCAACCTAGGGAGGCAAACATTCTGTGTTATGGGGACAACTGTGTGTTGGAGGGTGTTCAGTGCCTCCCTGACCCAAAGTGTCTGCAGACGTGGCCGGGGCCCGCAGCAGACACACCTAGCTGAGAGCCCGTGAAGTAGAGGGCTCGTCTGCCCCGGGAGTGGCTAGAAAGCCATCGTGCGCCTATGCACACAACCCACCCACGTTGTTTTCCCAGTTCTTCCCCATCCTGAGGTTGGGGAAATGTCCTGTTTCCGTCACTACCATGACAAATGACCCCGACCTAGGTGGCTTAAAGCTGCACCCCTGGACCATCTCAGCTTCCGTGGCCAGGAGTGTGGTCTTATGCCACTCAAAGCCACGTCTAAGCGACTCATCTTGGGGGTGTCCTGTGTGGCCGAGACTGTCCATCCTCCTGGCTGTAATCCCACTTGTGAATACTCTGCTGTTGGTGGCACGTGGTGGGCTCCAGATTGAGCTCTCGGTCTGCCTGCGGGCGGGCACACCTCCCAGGTCCTCGGGCTACCGCGCAGGCCTGGAGTCGCTGGCCTGGGTGGTGTCTGGGTGGAGCTTCAGCAAATCCTGCCCGTTTTCTCAGCTGGTTGCTCCCATCTCCACTCCCACCAGCAGCGTGGGAGGGATGCTGTCCCCCATTCCTTTGCCAACACGGAGTGTCATTGGCGTTTTCGTTTGCCCCAGAGAGGGACATCCTCTTCCACACGTGACAAACAGCTTGAGTCCCCAAAATAAATCCAAGACAGGCCGGGAGGACCTCAGCCTAACCCTCACGGGACCTGAGTCTTACACGTTCTTCCCTTTCCAAGGACAAAACTGAAGACCGTCAAAAAGAAGCACCTTCCCTCCTTATAAATGGTGGCCCTGCCTGGCGGGGAGCGGGAGGGACCTGGGGACACCTGGCCTCCAGTTAGCGGACAGGGGCAGGGCTGCTGCCGAGGAAGGAGGGTCCCAGGGACAGTGTCTGCTGGGCGCGGGGCAGGCTGTGCTGCTCACGGGCTCTGATTCCCTGTGTTGTGCAAACCCCAGCTGCGCCCGGCAGTTGGTGCTCAGAGAAGCATGTCAACAAACAAGTCAAACACATTTCAGTGTCAGCTGCCGGCAGAGGAAGGATCTTCCCCAGCATCGCATGAGGTCCAGGCCCAGGGAGGCCGGTTCACGGAGGACTGCCCTGTCCCCGCCAGGAGGCTCCCCAGCCTGCCCCCTCCATCCTCCCCCGTCCAGGGCTGCTCCTGCCCCTCCTGTCCCCAGCAGCCCCTCCGGCCTCTGTTCTCTCTCCGCCAAGCACCCTGCGAGCTGAGCTTCGGGTGTGCACACGAACCCTTCCCAGGGTCCCCACCTTCACATGCCACCAGAGGCCTCTGCTTCCAGGGCAGAGCCCTTGGTGACCAGCTTCTGCTCTCTCCCTGGGCCTTGCTCCTTGACACGTGCACCTCCGCAGTGACCCTGAGTCCTGCTCCTGCCAGCGCTGGTCTCCTGTGAGAACTGCCTCTATCCCAGCTGCAGCAGTTGCTCTGCAGGGCACCTGAGTGGAGCTCACTGAGAGGAGACCCAGCAAGTCTTAAAGCAGTACTAGCTGACCGCCACTCCGAACAGCGACACGCCGCGGGGCACACAGGTGTCAGGCTGGGAGGCTGCCCACTGACAGTTCTCCAGTGGAGATGCACTCAGGTTACAGTATTTCACGACAGTTTCCTGCCAGGAGCTCAGGAGCTCAGGTGCGAAGGAGCTCAGCAGCCCTTTTGCACCCCAGCAGCACCGCCCTGAGACTCCAACGTAATGAAGTCAGGTGACTGCAAAAATGACACCACATTCCCTGGATCTAAAATGTGGGTCCCAGCTACAATTTTTTATGTCACCAGGGCCATCTCAATGTGTTGCCCACAAGCTGGGCAAGGGTTGTTGGGCTTTGTGTGTGCACAGTCACAGTGCAGTGAAAGACAGCTGCAATCTGACTTCCCTGCGCAGGGGATGAACGTAGCAAAGGGTCCCTGGCCAGGTACCGTGGACACAGACCTGTAACTGCCAGGCCTTCCCATTTGCACAGTTGTTTGAGACTGAGCATTCTCTGAATGCCATGTCACTGCATAGCTCCTTAAAAACACCTTGACCCCATTTGGGCAGATGAAGACCCGGAAGCTCAGCGAGGTTAAGTGACTTGCCTGGGGTTGCAGAGCCACTTAAACCTAAGCCCATTCTCTCCATGCTGCACTTTAAAACTGCTGACTGATAGTGAGGCTTGCAGACACCTGCCCTCATTTGATTCTGAGACCTGATGTCCCAGATACCTTCTGCTCGTAATTCCACGCTTTGCTGAACAAGAACACCACTTCCACAGCTTTCCTGGGCCCAGATAGGCAGTACCCAGTCAAGCTGCCAGCCTGCCTGTTGCCCTCTGGGAGCCTCGTCCCCTGCAGCCTGTGACGGTGAGGGCAATTTGCTTCCACCCTACTCTCATGACGCACCAGATTTCTTAGGAGCTCTATGAAGAACTAGGGGGAAACATTCCCTGAAGGACCCTAAGCAAGCCCAGGTCTCCAGTTGTGCCAAGCCAACTCGTACCCAGAACTATTAATATTGCCTGGTGAGGCTGCCTGGCATGTCTCAGAGGGAGTGGCACCTGAAGCGAGCAAACCTGGGTCTGTGTCATGGTTCTTCTGTCCCTTTCTGTCAGTGCATCTTAGGACAAGTTGCTTGACCTCTCTGGTCCTCAGTTTTGCTAACTCTACAATGGGGAAGCTTATTTTCCCCCAGGAATTATCTGAGACCCACTTGGATAGTCACAGAGCAGAAAAAGCAACAGAGGTATGAATCTGCCACAATTTCTAGTGACCCAAGCCAAGTCCCAAAGCCACCAGGACAATGATCTCTGGAGCCTCCCTGTCCTTGAGCCTCCCCCACACAGTGATGTCACTGCTTGGATTTGCGTTGAGCTTATTACACTGATTATGTCGGGGAGAGAGAGAGGTACCCAGGAAGTCCCCAAATCCCAGGACAACCCTGCTTTTGTAATTAAACGTCCGTATTTTAGAATAAGTCTGTCCATCTAAACTAAAGCCCTCCCAGATTCCTCCCGCGCTTGCCAGGGGAGCTGGGGACCCCCAAGACTGTCCCGACTCCACTTCCCCAGGAAATGCAGGGCTTGGCTCCTGGTGGGCCCCCCGCTGTGTGTCCCTGGCTCAGGCCCCTCCTGGGCCCCTAGAGTAGCCCCTGCAGCCGCCACCTGCTGCTTGCCGAGCTGGACTGTGAGTCCGCTGGCTCAGCGCACACTGCCCCTCGCTCTGCGGCATCGCTCTCCTCCAGGGCACAGTGTGTGCTTCTGGTCAGCACAAGTGACAGGGTCAGCTAGGGATGCATAAGGCCCTGCCCACACGGCCAGGTGTGAGCCCCACGGTGCAGTGACGCTTCTCCCCGGGGCTCACTGTCCACTCGGTCCGGGCCCATCCTGCCTCCCTGGGAAGGAGAACGGCCCCACCTGGCCTGGTGCTGCTGCAGAGACAGCCCCTGGGGGTGTCCTCCCAACCCCACAAGCAAGCTGTGCAGGCCACTTTCTTCCCTTTTTCTTGGTGGGAGGGTCACCGGGGATTGAACTCAGGGGCACTCGGCCACTGAGCCCCATCCCCAGCCCTATTTTGTATTTTATTTAGAGACAGGGTCTCACTGAGTTGCTGAGGACCTCGCTGTTGCTGAGGCTGAGACCCCCACATCAGGCCCCTGTTCTACTGGGAAATTCCAAGTAGAACTCGAAATCCTCCTGCCTCAGCATCCCGAGCTGCTGGGCTTACAAGCAGGCACCACCGTGCCCGGCTTTCCCCCAATCTTTTAAAAACTCCTGACAGAGCAGGGCCCTGCCCCAGACATCCCCTCCCAGCTGGGTCAGCCCACCCATGGCTGTCCTGTTCCCCGTGGCCTGCCTTTTCCAGAACGTCATGTGAATGCAAACACAGACCACACAGCCCTTTGCTTCTACCTCTAACTTGGCATCCGGCTCTGAGCTTTCCCCACGTGATCGCCCGAACCCGAACCCGAACCCGTGCATTGTTCTTGATGGTGCTGGGTCGTCCTCTGTGGTGGGCACGAGCCACAGCTGTTCCCCTCTTCCCAGCGGAGAGACATTTGAATAGTTTCCAATTAGGGGTAAATGGAAATAAAAGCCACCACAAAGGTGCACACACCTGTCTCCATGTGGGTGTGCGCTTCCTCTTCTCCTGGGTAAACACCTGGGGCGGGTTGCTGGGCCACAGGACGATGCATCACAGCAAGCCAGCACGCTGCTTTCCCAGGCAGCTGCACCATTTCGCCCTCCAGCTGGGAACGGGAGTTCCAGGGCTCTGCATCCTGGATGGCACCTGTCACTCTCCTTCTTCCCATTCTGATGGCGTTTTTTAAAATAATAGAGCTACAGGAAGTTGCGAAAAATAGTACAAAGAGATCCCATTACCTTTCACCCAGACCTCCCACCTGCAGCGTCTGATAACGGAGAGCACAACCAAGGAACGCCCTCTTCAAATCCAGAGCAGCCTCGTGAACTCCGAAGTGCAGGGAAATGTGTCACTGCCCGGACAGAACAGCAGCAGCCCGCAGTGCCCTGTGGAGCCCACTGAACCCATCACCTGTGGAAAGGTGAAGTAACCATTTGTCCCTGGTCTTTGCAGAGCACCTTCGTCAACAGACCTGCGCTGGGCATCCTGCCTCCAGAGAACTTCGTGGAGAAGCTCCAGGAGTCCTTGCTCTCTGTGAGTGGGGTGGGGTGGGGGGACAATCCTGTCACTGTGCAGCCCACCTCCGCCTCCCACCCTGCTGTCCGGGGGTGGTCCAGTCAGGGGCAGCAAGGATGGCAATGGAGGATGGGGAGCTGCTTCCAAAATCTTGTTCTTCCATAAAGACCATTTCCAATTTTCCTCTTGAAGGAAAGAAGGAGTTTTTGTGGGCAAGACCAAGGGAACCGGGCAGTGTGATATTTGTCCTTGGTAGGAGCGCGGCCCGAGGTCTCCAGTCCTCCTGGGTTTTCAGTTTCAGTTGCTACAAGGATTGAAGTCACCGGGACCCTGACTTCCCACCTGGAGGGTGCGGTGTCTGTGGGTGGCACCTGCATCAGAAGGTGCAGATTGGGCTTCCCTCTGCTGGCCTCAGGGCCCCCTGGGCTTCTCCTCTGCCTCTGGAGAAGCCTGAGTCCACCCTCCCAACCCGGCTCCTCCAGGCATCCCTCCCGTCCTTGGCCTCTGAGTGACGGGGTGATGGAGCCAGGGCACAGCCCCCTCACAGATGCAGCTGGGGTCCCCGGGCCTGGGCTCACAGCTGACTCCCTCACTGCAGGTGGCTCCCAAAGGCATGACCCAGCTCATCACTATGGCCTGTGGCTCCTGCTCCAACGAAAACGCCTTCAAGACCATCTTCATGTGGTACCGGGTGAGGCTGGGCACAGACACTCGGATTCCCCCACACGCCCACCCTGCCTGACGGTTATCCCCACGGGCCAGAGTATTAGCTGCAGTGGCCAAGGGGGAACTCCAGGGAGGGCCTGGACGCAGCTTCCCAGCGTCCTGGTGTGGGCGGTGGAAAGGTCTTGGCGTCAAACCCACCCAGTGTGACGGCACTACTTCTGCTGCGGGACACACGCCCTCCCCACGCACAGGTGTTACGTGGAGAATAGTAACGTATCGCGATGCGCGGTGCACGGCCCTCTATTTCACTGCAAGTACAATGAACAGTCTGGGGCCCATGGAGACATACCCCGATCAATACAGGAGACCAGCTCCCCAGAAAGCACCCCCTGGTCGACTGGACTAAAGAAAGAGTTTAGGGGCCAGGTAGATGCCCCGTCTTCAGTGTCTCAGGTTTTGTCCTGTTCTATTTTGGCAGAGCAAGGAAAGAGGACAAAGGAGTTTCTCCAAAGAGGAGCTGGACACCTGCATGATTAACCAGGTAAGTGCGGTGGGCTCCTTGTCACCCATCTGCGGGGAGCCGCCCCAGCCCCTCGGCTGACACAGGCTGACCCCGCCTGCCCTTTTCAAGCCTCCTCACTCTTGAGTCCACTCCCTGGGGATCAAGATGGAGTAGAGTTCTTCCTGACCAGCCTTCGCCAGTTTCCCAGAACAACTGACTGAATCTGACAGATCCTAAAAGGCCATTGATGTATTCTCTAGAATAATGCAAAGCACCAGCATGGATGTGTACACAGAGTGTTCTGTTGGTGGCACTAGCCAGAAAGGACTGGAGACCACCTAGGTACACAGGAAGGATTGGGTAACGAGGAGTTGCAAACCGAACCCTCATCATTCACAGAGACACCGAGGTGGGCACTGCTGGGGCGATGGCGGGGGCTGGGGATTATTCCAGGGAAATAAGATTGGTGGCTGCATCAGTAGCTTCCTGTCACTATCACAAAATGCCTGGCATCAACAACTTGAGGGAGGAAAGGTTTATTTTGGCTCAAAGTTTCAGAGGTCTCAGTCCTTCTTGCACAGGTCCTATAGTGACTGCTCATCACCTCTTGGTGGCTGGGAAGGGAAAGAGAAGAGCCCTGGTCTCAATATCCCCTTCAAGGACATGCCCCCAGTGACCTAACTTCCTCCCTCTAAGCCCCACCTCCTAAAGCTTCCACCCCTCCCTGCAGCACCACAGGCAAGGGACCCAGCCTTCAACACCAGAGCCCTTGGGGACAAAGATGGCAGGAAGGCAAGATTCCCACCCACCTCCAACCACAGCAGGCTTGTCTTCATTTTGTGTGAAGTTCAAACATAAGTGTCTGCTGCTTTAAAAAGTGGGGAGGGTCTGGGGGTGTAGCATGTGCAAGGCCCTGCAAACAAAGAACCCACTCCTGATCAGCTTCTGCCTGCACTCAGAATATTCTTCAGCTGAAACAATTATAATTAGGAAGGCTATCTCCGGGCCTGGACGGGTGCTGGAACTTTATGTAAACCACACGGTCACTGCTGTCCACCATGTGAATTCGTGTGCAGGAAGGTCCTGCTGGCGGGTTGGCGGTGGCTGGCTCGCTCCTTTTCCTTAGACTTTCTCATATGCGTTTCTCCTAATCTCGCCTCCTGCTGGTGAAGGCATCCACATCTTCCTCGTATTCACAGGAAACTGCTTCCACTTCAGATTTACTTTCTTTCTTCTTTTCAGACCATTTTCTTAAGGGCCCTTCTCCCACCTCCCTCCCTGACTGAGCTTCCCTCACCTGACACCCAGGCATGTCCTTCCCATGGGCATTTTCAGATTCCCGTCCATCATCTTTAGTTGCTGTATTCAGATACACATAAGAATGTGTACGTATTACATTTGTAAACTGGAGACAAAGAAAAAAATTGGCAAGAGGGTATTTTGGAATTTGTGGGAAAAGGTCTTGGAGTTTTACCCAGAGGTCTCAGGGAAAATGCCGCATGGACCTCCCAGAGACTGGCGCAGGTGGCCTCTGAGGCTGCCCAACAGTTCTCTAGAGTGAGCTGCAAGTGGAGGACCAGAAAGCCCTGGAGGACCAGAAAACCATGCCAGCAGGGGCAGCTGCATCCTTTCCTTGGGGCCAGGCAGGGGTTGGGAACTCTTGCATTGGCTTCTTGACCCTCACACCCAAGGGCAGCTGCAGAGGGGGCGGGGGAGTGGGAAAGGTGGGTGTCCCCCACAGACCAGTTCACAGCACACCCAGCAGCATGGGACCCCCTAAGAGCTGTGGAGGGCAGGGTGTGGGCTGAGCTGGCAGAGATGGTAGAACAGGGGCTGAGTTCAGAGGTCCCATCTGAGAGGAGCACAGCATGAGCGCTGTGGCCACCTGCAAGGGAGAAAAATGTCCCACCTGTGCAGAACTCATGGGAAGCCAGAAATTCAGATATATGTGAAATTGGTCTTATATTTGATAACTATTTTTTCTTAATTCTTTAAGTGCATGAACAGAACAGAATATCTGGGGGCTGGGTAGGGACCTCAGGGACCCGCTTACAACTTCTCGGCCTGGAAGGACATGGTTCTTCTGATAAGACTTTCCTCCTCCATTTGGCAGGGTCACACTGGTCCCCAGTCCACACAAGGATGACTGACGCTGATCTTTCTTGGTTCTAGGCCCCTGGGTGCCCCGACTACAGCATCCTCTCCTTCATGGGTGCTTTCCACGGGAGGACCATGGGTAAGGAGGACGGATGTGGTCCCAGGGTGGCATTTACAGTGATGGCAACAGCAACAGCAGTAGCACCACTGCCTTTGGTCTGGCGCTGGAGATTTACGCAATTCTCGTAGATTCCAGACGATTCCCCAAAGAGGGGCACCGTTATGTCCACTTTGCAGATGTGGAAATTGAGGGTCAGCAAGAGAAGGAACTTGCCAAGGCCATTCAGTGGCAGAGGCTTGGATTTAAACCCTTGTGTCTCATCTTCAGAGCTTGTGTGTAATGAGTGGCAAATCATAAAGCACACGTGCACGTGCCCATGCCCGTGCCTGTGTGTGTGTGCGCACACACATACACACACATTTGTGGGCTCTTCAGGATGTTACAAGAGCTGGGATCTGCAGGCCAGAGACTCCCTGGCCATTTCAGGTCTGGGGCTGAAATCATGTCCCCTTCAAAGACTGTCCATGCCACTGCCCCAGCCAAGCGTGTGCTATTCTGTCTCGCTGGGCTCAGGTTGTCTGGCAACCACGCACTCCAAAGCAATTCACAAGATCGACATCCCTTCCTTCGACTGGCCCATCGCACCGTTCCCGCGGCTGAAATATCCTCTGGAAGAGTTTGTGAAGGAGAACGAGCAAGAGGAGGCACGCTGCCTGGAGGAGGTACCGCCCCCTCCCTTCACCTCCCCGCTCCCTTCTCCTCCCTGCCTGCCTGGCCCAGAGGACAGACGTCTCATCTGGGATGAGGGTCATGGTCCCTGGAAAGGAGGTGGGGACAGAGAGACCTCAATCCTCACATGTTCCGTGTCCGGAAGGGTGGTGAAACCCTCTTTCGCCACCACACCCATCCCCCACTTCTGGTACCAGCTTCTCTATCACTCACACTTCTTTGGGGACAGAACCCGAGGTCACTCCTCATTTTATTAACATGTGAAGCTCATCTGTAGTGACAGTGATCCTATCAGGGCTCTGTGGAGGTGGGATTGGGGAGCACTTGGTGTGCATGGTCCAAATTGACTTGTGCTCTATGTATGAAATATACACAGTATTTTAAGGGCTTAATATGAAAAAAAAATCACTAGTAAATTTTAAATATTCATTACATATTGACATAATAGTTTGGATAGATTAAGTTCAGTAAAGTGCTGTTAAAATTAATTTCATATTTTTTGGGGGATGAGGATTGAGCCCAAGGGTGCTCTACCACTGAATCACATCCCCAGCCCTATTTTCCTTTTTATTTTTTATTTTGAGACAGGGTCTTACTATGTTGCTTGGGGACTTTGAACTTGGGATCCTCCTGCCTCAGCTTCCTGAGCCACTGGGATTACAGGTGTTCGCCATTGTACCAAACATCGAGGTTTCTAAAATTAAAAAGACATTAACTTTAACAGCATTTTGTTGAACCTACTATGTCAGTATGTCATTAGTATTTTTAAATGATCAGAGAGACATTTTATCTTTCCACACTGAGTCTGGGACACTGTGTATTTTATACTTAGAGCTCAATTCAATTTGGACCAAGCACGATGCCGTGTTACCCCGACTCCACTCCACACTGCCCTGGTGGGGTCGCTGTCTGCAGATGAGCTTCACAAAGTGTTTTAGAGAGGAGCCATCCCAGATTCTGCCAAAAGATGCTCACAACTACGATGAGAGCAACAAGAATGTAAGGGTGACGAGGTGCAGCGGTGCAGTGGGACTCTCCCTGCCGGCAGCTTCTCCAGCCAGCCACAGCTGCCTTGTGGGTCAGGACGGGGCTTCCCAAGTGCAGTCACTTGGCCCAGGGCTCACTTGCTCCCCACGAGCACCAGTGCCAACCTCAGGTCAGACGAATTGTTCCTAAAGGATCCATGCTGGTCCCCAAAGTGGCACAGCACTCTCAGTACCATTCCAAGGGGCTCATGGAGCCCCAGACACCCCTCCATGGACACAGCTCAGGAGCGTCCCTGAGGCATTGCCACCTTTGCAAGCTGCTGTCATTTTCCATGGTTTCTAGGTGGAGGACCTGATCGTGAAATATCGGAAAAAGAAGAAGACGGTGGCTGGGGTCATCGTGGAGCCCATCCAGTCTGAGGGTGGAGACAACCACGCCTCGGATGACTTCTTCCGGAAGCTGAGAGACATTGCTAGGAAGGTCAGAGAACATGGCAAGGCCACAGGGGTTTCTGGGTTAGGTTCTAGGAGCAAAGAGTGGGCTCTGGAACCCGTGGAACATCCCAATGTGCAGCAGGGGTCACGTCATGGATAGGGGAGGTGGGTGGGGGGGGTGGGGGGTGCTTCTTTAAATGTTATTGCAAAATCAGCTACCAATCTGCTGCCTTCATTTGGAGCTTTCTCAATAATTAAGCGGCTCCTGGGAAGGCCTCAGCCTCCTCCCTTTCCTTTCTGGAGACCCTCACCCCATCTTTCAGTCAGTTGTGGTCCATACTCGATGGGGCCGCAATGGACAAACTGTGTTAAGATCCCGTGTCTGTTTTAACGGGTTGTGCGTGTCTGACTCACACTTCAAACCAGTGAGTCCGCAGATGAACGCTGCAAGTCGTGAGTTGGTGTAGACACAGTACCGTGTTAGCCATGGGCTTGGCGATAGGCAGAACGTGGAAACTGATGTAGGAGGTGACGTCCCCTCCCCACTCCTGCCAGGGTCCACCCTGGGACTAAACAGGCTTGATGCAGCTCTCAGGCCCCTGCTGACCCCAGCTGGGCGGTCTCAGGACGTGCGCAGCACTCAGCACAGCTCGGGCTGGAGCTGCTCCTCTACTGGAGGGTCTGGTTCTGATTTGCAAAGCCCAAGAACGTTGGTTTGCTCTGCAGCTGAGCCAGCAGGAGCTGTGGCTGGGTTCTGGGGTTGATGGCAGGTCACTGTGCCGGGTGGGGCCGCTGGCCTTGTCAGGTGTTGATTTCTCCCTCCCGTCTCCCATCTGGGGCCAGCACGGCTGTGCCTTCTTGGTGGATGAGGTCCAGACAGGAGGAGGCTGCACAGGCAAGTTCTGGGCCCACGAGCACTGGGGCCTGGAGGACCCTGCAGACGTGATGACCTTCAGCAAGAAGATGATGACCGGGGGCTTCTTCCACAAGGAGGAGTTCAGGCCCAGCGCGGTGAGTGGGCCCAGCAGGCCGTGGGCGAGGGCATGTCACCCCCAGAACCAGGCCTCTTGGGGCACCTGGTATGTCCCTGAGGTGTTGGAAGGCCCAGCTGGTCACTTTAGTCGATGGTCATGATTACCCCAGCTCCAGCTCCTCTGCAAGCCGGTCTGCACAGCCGTCCACTGTCCGTCTTCAGACTGTCTTAGTAAGGTCAGTCAGATCTGCTACAGCAGACGGGACCCGTGCTGTGTGCGGAGCACTTCACAGGTTCTTTTAGTCCTCACAACAGTCTAACCCGTGGGTGTTATTGTTACTCCCATTTTACGAATGGGGAAACAGGCACAGAGAAGTAAGTTGTCCAAGGTCACAAGGCCTGTAAGTGACAAAGCCAGGATTCAAATGCCCCAAACCACTACAGTATACTGCTGTGTGTACATACCGATGAGTGTGCAACATCGGGCCCGGAATCCTCCTCCCATCATTCCTACCCTGGAGGTTACTGTGGTCTGAAACGGCTGCTGGAGCTCCAGGAGTCAGACCTCAGTTCTAGGCAGTGGGAAGGGAAAGGAGCGATGGAAAGAAGCCCCTTCCTGTCTTCAGAAGCCTGAGAAATCCCTCAGGACGCTTCCACCCTCCAGAAGGCCAGGTCACCCGGCCAGTCCTCAAGACACAGAGGCCGGGAAGGGTGTGCTTCCGTTGGCCACAGCCCTGCCTATTCCCTGAACGGCTGAGGGTGGGTGAGGTGGGGGACCTATCAGGGGCAGAGTGCCCACAGCCCAGTCCAGCTCCCCCTCCATGAGCTGCATTTGCCGTGGGTGAGACCCTCCCCTCTCAGAACCTCAGCTCCCTGCCCTGTGAAATGAGGGTCACAGGCCAGTCATGCACCCCAGGCTGAGGTTTCGCTCAACACCACACCTCATGTTTGTGGTGGCACCTATGACCTAGCAGCGTCTCCACTGCCTTAGTTTGTGTACGCTCACTCTGTGATGTCCTCATGGTCACAAAACCACCGGGGGACGCATCTCTTGATACTCAGTGCAAGCCCCGAGTGAAGGCCCCACGTCCTGACCTCCCCAGGCCTGAGGCATCTCCAGGGAGCCGGCATCTCCGTCTCCCCACAGTGTGCATGCCTGAAGGGCGGACTTGGGAGGACTCTGGGGGATCAGGGCTACTGCCCTCCTGGCCCTTGGCAGGTGTCCTGGAGAAGAAGGTGTGTCAAAGGTGCGGGCCCTACAGTGCGGGCCAAAGGAGTGGCCACGTGAGCCCTCCTGACACTCCACCTCCTTCCAGCCTTACCGGATCTTCAACACCTGGCTGGGGGACCCATCTAAGAACTTGTTGCTGGCCGAGGTCATCAATGTCATCAAGCGGGAGGACCTGTTGGATAACGCGACCCGTGCCGGGAAGGCCCTGCTCACGGGGCTGCTGGACCTCCAGGTACCCACTCAGACCTACTCTCCAGGCGCCTGCACCCCCAGGGCTGTAGCCGAACCCTCAAATGGCACTGCACCTGCTGTTCAGAGGTCCTGAGCGGGCCATGCTGCTCCAGGCTCCCCGCAGAGAACTCGCCGATTCCTCCACACAGCCCCTCCCCCGCTCCTGACTCCTGCTCACCCTCTGATGTAAGCTCAGACATCCCTCCTTGGAGAGGCTGGCGCACACTCCCTCCTGCCCCACAGCTGCTCCCCATTCCCTCTTCTGTTCTGCATATTCCCAAGCTTAGCAGGCCTGTCCACCGTGATCTGCAGCCAGCTGTAGGTAATGTTAAATGTTCTAGAAGCCACACGAAAAGTAGATAGGAGGAAGTGAAATTAATTTTAAGAATATATTTTGCTTCACACATTATATCAAAAAGATTATCGATTCAACAGGTCATCAATATAGAAAACAAATAATGTGCTATTTCAGATTATTTTTCTCATACTAAGCTTTTAAAATCTGGTATATATTTTAAACTTAGAGCAAATTTCAGTTTGGACTCATCACGTTTCAGCAGCCACTGGGAAGGACAGCTCTGCATTAGAGCTTTTTGTCCGACACACACAAGTGCCCTCTCCTAGACTCAGGGTCAAGGTGGGAGGTGGCTGGGAGAGAACCAGTGTTTCCAGGACCAGCCAGAAGAACCCAGGAGTGGGAAGAAGAGGTGCCTTTCTCTGGGTGGCTAATCTCAAAGGGTCCCTCCCCTGGTACTTGAAACATCCAGCCAGCAGTGACATGAGCAGAAGCTCACTAAGGTGGTGATAGTGATGATGATAGTGGTGGTGGTGATGGTATGGTGATAATGTTGGTGATAATAGTGATGGTAAGGGTAGTGAAGGCGATGGTGATGGTGGTGGCCATGGTGGTGCTGATGATCTTCATGCTGGTGGTAGTGACGCTGATGGTCTGTGTTCTTTGCTGATGTTTACCTCTCTGTCATGATTAAGGACCTAATGATAACTTCTGTTTATTGAGAACTTGGTATGCCACATCTTGTGTTAAAGGCTTTATCTCATTTAATGTTTAGAATAGAGTTATCATATTTAATGAGGAAAAGACAGGACCAACATTAAATTTAAGTCTCAGAAATCCAAGGTCCAGAACTTGGATTTGGATACAAGAGGAGTCAGGGGCTCCAGCCCCATCCCCATGCAGGGTGGACAGATTTAGCAAATTACATTAGAAGATGCCCAGTTAAGTTTGAGAAACAGCAACTGATTTTCTCTTTTTTTGTAGCAGAAGCATATCCCAGGCATGCAACAGTTAGGACACATTTATATTTTATAAAATTGTTTGTTGTTTATCTGAAATTCTAATTTAGTTTGACATCCTATGTTTTACTTGGAAACCTTAACTCAGAATGACTTGAAATTAGGAAAATATGACTATCCTTATTTTCTGGATGAGAAGATGGAGGTTTGGGGAGATGTGTCCTTTGCCCAGGCCCAGGCAGCAGTGAGGGAACCAAGCTTTAAAGCCAGGTCTGCCTGACTATGAAGACTCTGAAGGGGTTAGTGTCACTCAGAAGATAGCTGAGACCCCCAGTGGGTGTGTTCTGGATGGATTCCTCTTGAGCTGAGTTAGAATTTAAACTGAGGGTGGCAGAGGGGCAGGGCAAGAGGGAAATCATCCAAACAGGGCTGAACCTTTCCTGCTGGGAGCCTCCACACTGGGAAATGGCATGGGCAGAAGTGACAGGTGACACTTATTGCCCCAGGAGGCATCTGGGCCCTGCTCGGGGTCATCTTAGTCAATTGCGGGACATCATGTAGGGTCCAGACCAGACAGGGATCTTGGTGTCCTGGGGCTGCCCCTTGTCCTGAGCTGAGTTCCCTTCCTGAAAGGTCCACATGGACCCAAGGTTGCCCTCCTCATGAGACATCATCATGGGGCAGCTTGCAGACTCTGGAGATAAAAAGGGACAGGCAGAGCACACGGCCTGGTGGGGACATGACTGGGAACACAAAGAAAAGGCACCAGGAGAGAAAAGACAGAGAAGTTCAGAACAGTCCACGATGACCCCAAATAGGCCAGTGGGACAGAGAACAACGGGACAGGCGGTCAGACCTGAGGTCTCGGTGCTGCACAGGGGCATGGAGAGAAGCACTGTCCTCCTGACCCTCCAGCCTCCCCAGTGAAAGCAAGCCCAGGTGAAGACGCGCCAAAAAGTGTTCTGGGGAACTCCCTGGCATCCTGCTTTTGAGAACCTGCATGGGGGCTAATTTAGAGGGGTGGGAGGGGTTCTGGGTCCCTGTTGGAATCTCAGAAAGCTATAGGCAAGGAGTTGAGATTATAGGAATGCCCTAAAATAATTAGGGGGGAATGGGTGACTAAGAGGGAGAGGCCTACACAGATGCACACGTGCAGACCACAGGCCATCAGAGCCCGGCCTGGAGCAGGGGCTGTCGTTCCTGCTGCCCTGCACTCATTCAGTCGATAGCCATTAAGAGAGTGTGTGTGTGTGTGTCACAAGGGCCCTAAGTTATGTCCAAATGGAACAGACCTGGATCCCTGCCTCCCAAGAGACTGCTCGCTGGTGTGGGAGGGGGTTCCATCGCCACCAGAGCACGACTGGGTCTGCAGTTTCCACCAGGGACTGTTGTGAGAGAAGAGCTGCTCCAGCAATGCCCCTCCCAGTGCCTGAGAGGATTCAGGGTTCCCCAGGCCTCACCCGCTGTCCTTCATGTAGACAGTGTAGAGCAGGGAGGGATGGACCCTCCCAGATGGCTGAAAACTGGGTGGCTTAAAATAAGAATTTATTCTCATGCGGTCCTGGGAGGGTCTGTTCCTCCAGGAGGTTCCACCTCACCCAGCTTCTGGGGGCTGCTGGTCCTTGGCTCGTGGATGTGTCCTCCAGTCTCTGCTTCCACCATCCCCTGGCCTCCTCCCCACTGTGCTTGTGTCCAAACGCCCATCTTATCAGTTATGACACCTGTCGTTGGATCAGAACCCACCTCTGTCCAGTAGGACTCATCCTAACTACCTCTGCAAAGTCCCTATTCCGAACAAGGTTATTTGCACAGGTTCCAAATGGTGCGACCAGGCACCACTCAACCCAGTGTCTCTCCCAACCCCAAAGCCTTCAATGAGGACCATTCCTTCTAGAAGGAATAGTAGTTTCCAGAATAGCTAATAATAGAGATGGCTAACATATAAAGAGCACCTACTAAGTGCCAGGCCCTGGGCATAGGACTTGGCACATAAACCCTATCCCATTAAAATCTTTGCACAGGTTATTAGGGTCAGTGGCATTTGCACCTTTGGTTACGGAAGAGGAATCAGGTGTGGGCCACTTAGATGATCCACCCAGGGTTGCACGATGTGAAGGAGACAGCTGAGTTCTGAACCCAGGCCTGGATGTCTCCAGAACCAAGCTCTTATCCCAACAGTGGGATATACCAGTCCAGCAGAGCCCCAAGGGCTGGACCAGGAGAGGCATCTGAGAAAGCACAGCCACGGAGCCCAGCTGGTGCCCAAGAGATGGCTTTGACACCCTCTTTGTCACCCCATTGCAGGCCCGGTACCCCCAGTACATCAGCAGGGTGAGAGGACGAGGCACCTTTTGCTCCTTCGACACTCCAGATGAATCCATAAGGAACAAACTCATTTTAATTGCCAGAAACAAAGGTAAGGAGACCCAGAATGGACATTTGCGTTTCATCAGTGTCCAGAGTCACTGTGAAGACACCCTCAGGGTCCTTTCTTCAGGGAGGTGCAATCTCACAGGGAGCGGAGCAGTAATTTGTAATTTTGTAATCTACTACGATTACAAATCCTGGGGAAGGGGAAGGGGTGAGATGGAGGGGTGGAGAGATCAGGTGGGGAAATGGTGGGGGCCAGAAGTCAGCAAAGGCAGCTTTAAAGAGGTGGCATTTTACCCCAGCCTTGACAAAGGCACAGGGCTTGGCCAGGTGGGGAAGGAGAGGAAGAACATCCTGGGCAAGGAAAGCATGCAGGCACACCTGAGGCAGGTGGAGCTAACAGGTAGAGAAGCAGAAAGAGCAGAGGGAGGTGGGGACAGACAGGGATTGGCGGAGTGCAGCAGGGGTGGGATGCAGGCCCACATCAGGCTCCAGATGCCAGGCTCTAGGAGCTCAGGGAAGCCTCAGAATGGTTTTAAGTGGGCGAGGGGGAATTATGATGTGATCAGAACACCTACTATGTGTCAGGCACAAAGTTAGATCTTTTTCTCATGCCTTCTTGTAGAATCCCTGCAGCAGCCCTGCAGGCAGGGATAATCGGCCTCCTTTTTAAAATGAGAAAACCAGGGGCTGGGGGGTCGGGTCCTTGCCTAGTATGTGCAACCCCTGGTTCCCTCCCCAGCGGGGAAGGGGAGGTGGGACCAAGCCCCGCTGCAGATGGGAAGTTGCCCTTGAGCACCAGGCAGAGTCCCTCCGCCAGGACAGCTCATGCCTGCATGGCCTGAGTTTTCTTCCCCAGCACATAAGGAGCCTCTGGAGGGCAAGGAAAGCAGGCATTCAGAGTCAGGTGGAGGGAAAGAAGCGGAGGAGGGCTGAGGTGGGTGGGGGAATGGGCGGGCACGTCAGGAGGGAGCCTGGCCAGGAGGACCATGTGGTGGGTGAGCGTCACTGTCCTCCCAGCCCTCCTGGCACACCCACCCGGAGCCCCCTGCCTAACCACCTCCTGCCTCTTCCCCCAGGTGTGGTGTTGGGGGGCTGCGGCGACAAGTCCATCCGTTTCCGTCCCACACTGGTCTTCAGGGATCACCATGCTCACCTGTTCCTCAATATTTTCAGCGACATCTTAGCAGATTTCAAGTAGAAAAGCCATTTCCACTACACTCAGAGAAGCCCGATCTCAACAGTTGTCAATTGATTAGTTTGCCTAATTCATGTTTCCACTTAAAAGCATCAGAGGCGAATGCATAAACTGAAGGGTTATTTGTGGGGAGGGGATGTTTTGGTGGTTGTGGGAGAGGGAAAGGGGCTGGCTTTGATTTTCCTCCTAGCAGAGCCAATGGTACCAGTTGGTTTCAGCCCAGAATTTCTGGTGGAGTCCTGCACATGGTCTTGGAGAGGGCCATGTGGGTCTTGGCCATATTTCAGCCCACCCAATCCTGACAATTTCTTTAGAAGCCAGTCAAGGGAGCCCACCTGCTCCTGAGGCTGGTGGCCAGGGTTCTTGGGTTCCAGGCTATCTCAAATGCCCTGTCCTATAATCAAAGATGGCTGGCTTCCCCTCACCCTATGCAACAAACACGCTTTCCCTTCCTTCCCCAGCACCTGGAGCTCTGAACACCCCATGCATGATTCCGTGCCGGACTGGATGGTTCCCAGGAACCAACAAAGCAGGCACAGGAGGACTGAACTTGGGGAAAGGGGACCTCTGGCCCCTGAGACTAGGTCCTCTCCTCTCAGTGCTCCTGGGGTCCTCTAAACTCTCAGTTCCACCCATGATGGGCCTCTGTCCTTGGAGGATCTCTAGGCGGATCGAGGATGGTTCTTACTGACACCCTCTATCCCCACACCATCCTCCCTGTTGTATGTGCAGCCTAAAGTGTGACCTGAGCATGCAGGGGACACACAAGAGCTGGAAGGTCAGAAGCACGAGTCTGTCCGCCCAGGAGCACAAGCCCAGAGCCACTTCATCCCATCTCCCGGGGCCCCTTGAGGTCTACCCTTGACCCCCCCCCTCCTGGGAGGCTCAGCTTTCATTCATCTGCCTTCACTCTGCTTCTGAGCAGAACTGACTCGTCAGCGGGAGCCACTGCTGGACTAGCTTTCTTCTTGAGGGAAGTGTTGTGAATTAGACACCAGAGCCCTGCACATGAAAAGCAACCTGTTGGTTGCTTCCTTATACTTGCCCCTGAATTCCGCTTTACCTGAGATGCCGGAGCTGGAGATCACAGGTAGATGATTCTTATGTGGCTGAGCAGGTTGTGGACAAGGCCCAGCATCTCTGCCAGAGGCGAGACCTTCTCGGAACTCATCTGACCTCAGATGCTCCTAAAAAGAGCCCTCGAGAATCCTGCAGCCTCAAGGCATGGTCTAGTGGGTAGACGGAGAGTCTGGCTTGTATTCTGTGACCAGAGGGAAACCTCTGCGCCTCTGGTGCCTTGGTGGACTGTTTTGGAAGATGGACGTGTTCCCAATTCAGCATTTTGTCCTTTTAATAACTAATCATCCAAAGATTCAGCTCCCACTCTTCCTCATGCTTGATCATCAGCCTTTTTTGTTGAGATGAAATGTTAAGAGCTGGACGGATACACAAGTCCTGAGTCACTTTGCATTCCTGCAGTCTGCGGCAAATCTGCCGCTTTTCCTAAGGAGTTTTACCACGTCTGAGGTCATATTTGCCCTGCCAACTACGTGAGGAGGCATGCCTCCCTCTCACCCTTTGTATGCTTTTTTTAATACATCAATCTTTACTCACTCATCAAACTATCATAAAATACCTGTGCCACCCCAGGCCCTGTGCTAAGCACCTGGAAGACACATGGGAAATAAAATGTGGTCCCTACTCTCAAAAGACTCACTATCCATGGGGAACAACTGACTCTAAAACCAAATATATCAGAGTTTGCAAGTGCAATGACAGAGGCGGGTGAGGAACACAGTAAGTCAGAGGGAGGACCCCAATCTGCCTGAAGTGTAGAGGAACTTTCAAGGAGCAGGACTTTGCAGAATGAGCAAGTTCACCAAGCAGACAGGGCACAGAAGAATGTTCCAGAAAGGGAACAGCATACAGAAGTTCACAGTCTCATTCCTTTAACTGAGGAGCCAGATTCCACAGGCAATATCCCAAGGTTCAAGCCTTACTTAACAAACAAGAAAAATGCAAACCCAACCATGATGCATATACGGGATTATGTATGCTTTCTCCTGAGAACTTTAGCACCGGGTGCAAATATTCAATAAGATTCTTGGAGTCCTGAGGATTCTAAGCCTGGGAACACTGGGAAACTTGGCTCTCTTCAGTGGAGGGCACGGCTCCAGTATTCTGTTCTCTCCCCACGGGGCATTGATGGAAGAATGAGATCATTTTATCTGGAAAGTCATTTCTGAACTTATCATTCACTCCTTACCAAGGGAAGTTACTTGTAAAATATTTAAGCCATTTACCAAGCCCTTGTCAACTTGGGGCATGATGAGCTCCTGAGATGTCCTCTTTTGTGGGGTGGGGGGTGAACTGGAGGAAATCCAAGGAAAAGAATTTTTGGCAGAGCTCAAGATGGCAGAAACTGAGAAGGGTCTGGAGAAGACACTGTAAGCCAATGGACAGCTTCTGTCCAGGGCAGAGCCCAGGAGGAAGTGCTTCTGTGGGGGTCTGGAGATGAACCCATCACCCATTAGTACCATCGAGTCTGGTGAATGTCTCTAGCGTGTCTTGTCACTTTTACAGAAAACCAAGTCCAGTACTAGCAAGTCTTAGCACATCCTCCCTTTTATTATAAATGGGTGTTTTTTATAATTTTTACTGACTCTCAGTAACCATGCAAAATTGTGCTCCACATTAACATATCTATATATCCTATCTCTATATATCAGCTCATGGTAGAAACCATAGCTAGGGAGCATCGCAGACTTATGCATACAAAGTGATCTTGTTTACAGTATTCTGTTGACAGTGCCAATAAATGATAAGGAAATTAACATGCCACAATGTAACTGATGACCACATGCACAATTCCATGAATTAAATGTTTCCTGTGTTGACTGATCAGTATTCTTAAATTAAAAAAAAAATTTATAATGGAAACAACAGCGTGAACGTGGACTTTCTGAGTTAGAAATGGTTTTGTTACATGATTATTTGATAAGCACTTAGGAAACACCTATTGTACACCTGGTAGAGACGTCGTAGGGAAGCCCTACCTGCGTAAGCCGCCCTGGGCTCAGAAGTGCTGTAAGGCCATCCTCACTACATTCATATCATGTGACAGAGATGTCAGGGTGGATGAGGCACCATCCTTCTCTCAGCCCACATTTGGCGGGAAAGGTCACGACCACCTAGTGTAGGGATCAGACAGACATTGCATGCTGCAGATGCACAAGGCTACCTCCAAGGTGAAGGGATGCTCCAGCAATGGGGGACATTTCAGAGGAAGATTACAGCCAGACAGAGGCAGGAAGGCAGAGCCGGACAGGCAGCTCTGAGATCCTTATCGCTAGATCACAAACAGGGAGACATGATGAGGCTGTGACCAGGTCAAGCAAGAAGGCAGGGCTCAGTCCCCTGGGACCTTCTCTGCCATGCTGAGCAATATGAGCCTTCCATGTGGGACACATGGCCAAAGGTCTGGAGCAGGGAGTCATCCAGGGCACATTTTAGAAAGACTCCTGAGGGTTCTCCACAAGGAACAGGGAGTCCCGAGAGCAGTTAGGAAGCTGGTCTGTGGCCTGGAGAGGAGACAGCGAGACGGGTTGGAGAAGAAAGAAAAGCAAAGGCCAAACAGGACAGTTATTCTCAACACCAGATGTATCAGGATTCACCCTAAGGAGTTTTTTAAAAATCCTATAATCACTCCAAACCAAATTAGATTCCCTGGTGGTTGACAACAGAATAAACTAGGAGCAGAAGCAAGAGGGGGAAGGCACAGGGAAGCTTTGACACACTGTGGAAATGGTCGGCTCTCTGACCCCTCTGGTGTCCTGAGCTGGAGCCACCTCTGTCCCAGCAGCAGCTGTGGTTCTCAAGGTCCTTATTTTCCTAACTGTAAAATGTACTGTTTGGAACACACCTTTCCAGGGTCCTTCCAAATTGGACATCCAACAAGTCTATGAACCATTTAGCCTGGAAGGCAATATTTACCATAAAACGTACTTTTAAACAATAATCCCGTGTAAATAGTGCTGATTGTCATTCATTCACGGCAAGCCTCCTTTTCTGATGGTGCTTTAAAATTCTCACAATGAAACGATGAGGTGTTTATTTTGTAGACCTACGTTTAAGACAAGGAAACCAAAGCTTAGGCGCGCCTGCCCAAAACCTTGCCACTTGGAGGCCAGGATGTGATCTACACAACCTGTGAAAGAAAGATCACTGTGGACCCCTGTATGCAGCTGATGAAGGACTGGCTGAGGATGGGACTGTCGAGTACTCAGGGCGCTTTCCTTCAGCCAGCCTGGCTTTGTTACCAGGGATTGATTCCGGGGGCGCTTACCACTAAGCCACATCCCCAGCCCTGTTTTTTTATTTTGAGATGGGGTCTCACTAAGTTTCTTGGGGCCTTCCTATGTTGCTGAGGCTGGCCTCAAACTTGTGAACCTCCTGCCTCAGCTTCCTGAGTCGCTGGGATTATAGGTGTGCGCCACCCGAAAAGGCAGTCCTTGAAAGTCAACAAGAACTGGTCAGCATTAGTGTGAGCTCCAAAATGCACATTTCTAAGGCAGCTGGATTAAAGGTACCAGAACTTCAAGATCAAATACACTTTTAAAAGTCAATGTTTTCTATATTCTGTCCCTCCCTCCCCTTTGGTGAGGCAGGACAGGTTGGTAGAATGACCCAGCTCTGCTACTTTCTAGCTGGGTGACACTGAGCAAGGCACTTTACCTCTCTGAGCCTCGCCTGCCAAATGTGGGTGATTACAGTAAATACTGACGTTTCCTGGTCACCTCCCTGGCCTAAGCACCACTATTTCCAGTGCTCTTCCTATAGTGGTCGTTCAGTCCTCCCAGTGATATACTGTTATTATCTTCACCTCACAAATGAAGAAACCAAGGCACAAAGAGAGGTTATACGACTGCCCTGAGGTCCCAGCAAGGCTGATTCACACAGAGAGAAGCTCAGCTTCAGAAGCTTTGTGCTTTGCCCTGCATTCTATCGCCTCCCTGGGGTTCTCTAATTCAAATGGCTACTGGCAAAATTGAATAAAATCATGGAAAAATCGTCAGCACACAGTAGGTGCTTAACATTCCTTTTGATGCTGCTTCTTCATGAATAGCTGAGTGTATCTCACATAGGACACTACCAACCTCATAGAGCAGCATTTCTACTCGTAAATATTACATCTATTTCCCAACACAGGTACAGACCTGATGCTGGAATACTCCCCTGTCGATCAGTAAAAAGAATATTTTGTCCCTCCAGTTGGTACCAACATGGCCAGATGGTACCAGCCCTGCCTGATTAGTTCTAATCAGGCATGATTCTATGGTTGAAAGCCACAGGATCAAAACAAGGCCATAAAAGTTGGACTCTGCCTGGGGCTTGATTGGACCCTGTTGCTTTCCATTAAGGAAGTCATGAAACAGCAGCTGGAGGCAAGTGCCAACTGGAATGGTTGGGCAGTCACCCAGGCTGTCCCCTGCCAGAAGCAGTGCCCACTGGATCCACCTGGAAGCGCATTCAACATGGAGACTGAATGAGAGGCTGGGAGGTGGGCAGACACCTGGCCCTGGGACAAGGTGAGTCTCAGGTTTGTTAACAGTAGGAAGATCAACAGCTGTGACCAGGTTTCAAGTTCCATGTGCTACCTACCTGATGTGCAAACCAGAAGCATCGTCCCCAGTTCAAGTGACGACCACGTGGAAACCAACAAGGCACAGACCACCCTGTCCTCCATATCTAAATGATACACGGCCATAGCACATGCAGAGTGGAAGGGGTTGCCACGTCCAGACAGGAAGGAAAGCCGCTCTACAAGGGACCAACAAAGTCACGTCACAAATGCTTTACTGACTATGGGTTTCCTGTGCCCACTCAGCCACTGAGTTCAGAATCGGAATTCATAGCTGGGAAACTTCTCCCGTTTAAAGTTGGGCAGGGACTGTGTACACCACCGCATCCTTCTTCATGTGTTAAGGGCAGCGACAGGCTCATGATGAAAACTCAAACCTCAGCAGGGGTATCCAGTTGAAAACATAAGACTTCCGGTCTCATCCACCAACACCCTCCCCAGGGGACCACCACCAACCATGTTGTTCTGTGCTTTGCTTTCTTCACTTCATGCCACCCCACAGTCATCTTACCTAAAGATGTAGGTCAACCTCACCCTTTTTTTAAGGGCCACATGAATGCCACAGTATGGGCCCAACAATTGTTTAACTATGTTCCCTACTAAGGGAAACTTGAGACTTTTTTTTTTTTTTTTTTGCTGTTAGAAATATTTCAGTGAACATCTTCACATTCTTGTGAAGATTACTACTCTACAGTGAATTACTACTCCACAGTGAATCTCTGCCCTCCCTGTCCCCAGAAATTCATGTTGGAACTTCATCTCCAGTGCAATGGTATTTGGAGGGGACTTTGGAAGCTGATTAGGTCATGAAAGGTATTGGTGCCTTGATAAAGGACATCGGGAAGGCTCCCTCACCCCTTACCCCACATGAGAACACAGCCAAGGGATGGCAGCCATGAACCAGGAAATGGACCCCCACCAGACACAGGGTCAGCCTGATTGGACCTCCTGGGCCCCAGAACTCTGAGGAATAAGTATCATTTTGAGCCACCCAGGCTGTGGTAGTTTGTCACAGCAGCCCAAAGAAACTAAGGCAATTATTATTTTTGGTTTTTTAAGGGGGATACATGCCCCACCTGCATAGAAGACCATTTCTGTGTTTGGAGAACTGCATTCCCACCCATTTTGGGTAATTCCCCAAAATTGGGGTGCACTGGAATTATGTGGGAAGCACAGAAACGGTCTAGCAAACTCTACAAGGTTGAACATGGTGTTATCTGTTCTTGTTCATTTGGGGTTTTAACAGCTCCCAGGCACTCTCCCATTGGGTGTTCCAGAAGACGACTCACTCTGCATTCCCACATCAGGAACTGAGGTCTTAGCTCAGAGTGCATTTGCTCCGTGTGCCCTCTGCTGGTGCTGCCTGGGCCGGCCACGCATGCAGCACCAAGCTGACGGGAACTGGCTCTCACCTTCCAGGCCAAGTCCCTAGCAGGCTGAACAGTACAAGATCCTTCAGGGTTGGCACGAACCCTGACATTAGGATCACTTACAGATAGTGATGCCAGGTCAGGGGCCTGGGTGATGCTTTGAAAGTAGGGCCATCATACAACTAAGTCAATGGAATCACATGCCATTTACCCTGAAGAGCTGGCACTTCCAAATGGGTTTGAGGGCCTCCAGGCCCAGCAAGACCCACTACCAGGATCTGGGTCACACCTACAGAATCTGCACACCAAGAACATGCCCGGCACCCACAGCCCTGTCTAGGAAAACCAGATGGACCCACTTCCACGGTTATCAGCAGGAAAGTCAGGCTCCTCCCTTTGGCAACTGCTCTCAACCTGTCTAGTGCAGAAGCACAGGCCTGCTGCTCCCTTTGTGCCTGCTTCCGCTTCAAGTCCAGGGCTAAGGCCCTCCCACCACGCCTCTCCTGCAGTCCTGCCTCAGACCATCTGACCCTTTCTTCACATTTGTCACCAACTGTAATGATATACATTCATTTGTTTAACAGCCACATGTACCAGACACCCTACTGCAAGCTCCACAAAGGTGAAAATCTTGAATTAGCCAGTAACTGGCACAAGACAGACACTGGTAAAAGTTTAGGTGGAATGAATGACATTTGAAAGCCTGCAGGAGCAAACTCTTTTGAATTGTTTTATTTGCTTTTCTCTGAAATGAAAAAATTAACAACAAAAACACCTAACTTCTTTTGTTAACTGATTTTTGTTTTAAGTCATTTTGGGGCCCAATGTGGTGGCATACACCTATAATCCCAGTGACTTGGGAGGCTGAAGCAGGAAGATCACAAGTTCGAGGCCAACCTAGGCAACTTAGTGAGACCACCTCAAAATAAAAAATAAGGGTTGAGGTTGTAGCTCAGGGGAAGAGTGCCCCTGGGTTCAATCCCTAGTAATGTATAAAAAAAGAAAAGGTCATTTTGAGCTGGCAATGCAGCTCAGTGGCAGGTTGCCTGCCCGGCCCATTCAAGGCCTTGGGTTCAATCCACAACACTGCAATATATGGAAAAAAAAAAAATTCATTTTTCTCAAAACACCATTTTCAGCCTACAGAGGACAAATATTACATTCTTATTATTACTCAAAAATTGGGGGGCTGGGGATATAGTTCAGTTGGTAGAGCACTTGCCTTGCATGCACAAGACAATGGGTTCAATCCCCAGCACCACACACACACACACACACACACACAAAAAAAAAAAATGGGAATGATCTAGTTATGGTTTAGATATGAGGTGCCCCCCACTAAAAGCTCCTGTTAACAATGTAGGTGATTAAATTATGAGAGCTGTAACCTAATCAATTGATTAGTCCATCTGATGGGTCAGTAATTGAAAGGACTGACCATGTGGCACCTGTAGGTGGGGGGGCACACCTTAGGGGTTTCTATTACCCCTGGCTCCCTGCTTCCCAGCCACCAGGGACTGAGAGGCTCTTCTCCACCACACCCTTCCACCTCACCTTGGGTCCAGAATAATGGAGTTTGCTGAGCAAGGACTGAAACTCTGAAACTGTGAGCCAAGTGAATTTTTCCTCCTCTAATTGTTCTTGCCAGGTATTTTGGTCACAGCAATGAAAACCTGACAAACATAATAGTAAAGGTTAAAAGGACCTGCTACGTCCACTCAGTGTAATACTTTGCAATTCCTGAATATTTTAAAATAAATATACATAACTGAGATACTCTCATAACATGAAGCAAAGACCAACTTCAAGTACAGCATAACTTGTTTTTTAAAAGCTTTGAAGCTCCATGGGATGCCACTGTGTATCTCTGACCAAAGGCTTCATATTTGCTCTGGGCTACTGAGTTTGCAAAGTACTTGCCAATTATTGGTTTCTTTGTATATTTGTTTTACAGACTGAAGCCAGGGCTTCACACATGCTGAACAAATGCTCTACCTCTGAGCTTGACCCCAGCCCGCATTTAGTTATTCTCACATTTACCCATGAGACAAAGAGTCCCATCCATTTTACAGATGTGAACTTAGACACACTACTCTGCCCAGGCTGAGAGCTGAGAACTGGTAGCACCCAAGCCTTTTAACTCCAGATCCTGTGTCCCTTGCCATGCCTCTTGGTCTTCCAATTTCATAGCTGAGGCTAAGTGACCCCGCCCAGCTTCCTCCAACAGCTGCCTCCTAACAGAAATTCTAGCCATTATCTGAATGAATGTCATATACAGGTATAGGAAGATTCTGCTCTGAAGGCCTTTTTCGTAAACCTGGTTACTACTTCCACTTCATAAATTTCTTCATCCAAAAAAACAAGTTTCCAAGGTCCTGGAGATCCCTGCTTCAGCTGCTCCCTCACCCTCAGCTTTCTTGTGAGAGATCCAGGTGGCCACGGGCCACCCAGATCAGCTCCAAGCTGTTCACTTGAGTCTGTCCAGTGTCCCGAACACCTGCGTAAAACGCTCTCTGTCCACGACACGTCCATGGCGCAGGGTGAGATAG
Organism: Spermophilus citellus; assembly: GCF_964194105.1. NCBI lineage: Eukaryota > Metazoa > Chordata > Mammalia > Rodentia > Sciuridae > Spermophilus > Spermophilus citellus. The sequence continues at coordinate 2,302,775 of NC_138187.1, read as the reverse complement.
AAGGTCTGCTTTCCACTGTACTGCTGGATCCGTACGAACAGATCTTGGGGCCGGTCCTTGGTTTCTGTCAGGGGCATCACATCAGCCACAGGACAGTATGTGTCCTGCCGCCAGCCCCAGAAGGTGAGGTGGGCCACCCGAAGTACGGTACCGGACTCATTCACATACAGGATGCCCACCAGCCTCCGGAAGAAATAGCTCATCCAGCACAGCATGACCAGGGCAAAGCCAGCTATCCCACTTAGGAGGCACAGTGAGTTGAAAGTCATGAGGCCCTGGGAATACCAGTAGAAGCCTGGTGGCAGGGCCACCACTGTCAGAGCCGTCTGTGCCACCTTCAGCCGAGACACATACCCAAAGGCTCTGATGGCATTAAAGCGGTAGACCATCTGGAATTTCTCATTCTCTTCACTTGGTGGTTTCTCCTTCAAGGTGGGTGACCTGTTCCCCACCCACCTCTTGGGATCCTCCTTCCCACTGCAAAACCATAGCTCATGGAGAGGCCTTCCCCAAGCAGCTGGCCCCCGCAACCTTGGCACAGCTCGGAGGAGGGCAGCCTAGAAGGGAAACAGGAGATATTTTCTCATGGAATTCAACAATGCCAATCACACAATGTACATCTGTAAAACATCACACAAGGAGGCTCCCACCAATCCTGCAAAGTCACCAGTACTGCCAAAGGAGACAGAATGGCAAAGCCAGATGCTTTACTTCATGGGAACTGCACAAATGCTAGTCGGGACGAGTACTACTACTTCTTTTTTTACCAGTAAGGAAACTAACCCCAGAGAGGTTGAGAAATTTACCCAAGGACACACAGTGGAATGAATATAGGGATGGGGAGGTGTCTGATTCTCAAACTGGTCCTCTTTCCCCCAGAAAGTTCCAAGTAAAAATAGAAAAGAAGGCTTCTTTCAATCAACAAACAGCTAGGGAGAGCCACCACTGGACACTGGATCCATAAGGCCATGTAACTAATGTGTGATTACCAAGGAGTAAACTAATCATGTCCTAGGAAGAAACTCGGGTAACAAATCCATATTTACAACAGTAATCTTCCAGTTTTCCACCTGGTTTATGCGTTATCTTGGTGGCAGAGGAAACTGCCATTTTCTACTAGGCTAGCTTTGTAGCAGAGTGATGCAGTGAGGCCCCAACACGTGGCAGAGATCGTTAGTGGGTAAGTATTGAGTCGAAAAGCTCTGGAGCACATGTGGGTTCCAATCCTGACTCGTCACTAGCTGTGAGTTCCCAGGCAGATTACTCCTCCTCTAGGCGCCTCAGTTTCTTCACTTTTATTTATTATTTTCATTAACTGGTTTATTGATTGGTTTACTTTGTGGTACTGGGGACTGAACCCAGAGTGTAGTGGCACCCCTTCCTCAACAGAAAATCTTAACTACGTTTCTCCAGAAATCTTCACCATCACTGATTTTAGGACAATCAGCAAAAGAGTATCTACAAAAGAGTTCAATGTAGGTAAACACCCTACTTTCCTGTTGCTCTATTACTTGGTCACTGGCCTGGAAGAAATCAGCATTCCAGGTGCTGGACGCCCCTTTACTTGTTTTTCACAAGCATTTATTCAGTATAGTAGTTGTAGAAGTGTGTTGCAAATGCAAAATGTGATTTTAAAAAAAAGAAAAAGAAGTTTAACAAGGCCTCTGGCCTTGAGCTGGGCTTCACAGAGGTGTCTACATTTCTAGGAAAACCGAAGTTGCCAACTGGGCTCCATGGTAACAGCCGGTGGGGGAGGAAAGAAAGGGGAGAAGCAGCTCTCCCCTTCTCAGGTGTTGTCCTTGAAGGGTTAACGTGCCCAGAACAGTGAGAGAAAAAGCTGCTTTTGTGTGAACTTCTGCAGGCTGTGAACTTCTGAACCCTCCCCTGACATGATGGGTATAGAGCTCTGAAACTCCCTGAACTCGGGGTTCAGGGGATTGATTGATTACAGCAAAAGCTGTTCCCCCAAACCTGGCTGCAGCTCTCTTGGAGCCTTGCCTCTTCCGTCCTTCCAACAAGAGGCGCTCTAAAACTTAGCCACATCCCGAGCCCCTTTTTTAACTTTAAGGCAGGGGCTCACTAAGTTGCCGGGGCTGGCCTCGAACCTACGATCCTCCTGCCCCAGCCTCCCAGGCAGCTGGGATGGCAGGCGTGGGACACCGCACCCAGCCGGTCCTTCACCTTTTGAAAGGGAGACTCAGGATGCGGAACAGACAATGACTACACGACACGACCCTCCACCGAGCACCTGCGCCCGGCCGGCGCTCCGAGGTTGGCTCCTACCCGGCGGGTCCACGTGACCCGGGGGAGCCGAAGCCTCCTCAGCGGAAGCCCCAAGTCAGAAACCCAGGCGTGCCTACCTCGGCCCCAAGTGCGGCACGTACCGCGTCCTCACCACCCTCCCCCGCCTCACCACCCTCCCCCGCCTCACCACCCTCCCCCGCCTCACCACCCTCCCCCGCCTCACCACCCCCCTCCGCCTCACCACCCTCCCCCGCCTCACCACCCCCCTCCGCCTCACCACCCCCCTCCGCCTGACCACCCTCCCCCGCCTCACCACCCTCCCCCGCCTCACCACCCTCCCCCGCCTCACCACCCTCCCCCGCCTCACCACCCTCCCCCGCCTCACCACCCCCCTCCGCCTCACCACCCCCCTCCGCCTCACCACCCCCCTCCGCCTCACCACCCCCCTCCTCCTCACCACCCCCCTCCTCCTCACCACCCTCCTCCTCCTCACCACCCTCCTCCTCCTCACCATGAGCAGATCCCTTGCTGCCGGAAGTAAATGCCACAGGCCCCGGAAACACTGAGAGCGCATGCTCAGACTCACGAGGCGCGCGTTGCATCTCGGGAGTCGTGGTCTTGGGATGGGGCCGACGCGCGTCCCGGGCAACAAGGGAGCCCGGATGGTTCTCTTCCCGGCGTGCCCTGCGGTGCGGGTGCCGGACCCGGAAGTTCCGGGTCGAGTACCTGGTGCCAACTCAGGTGCCTGCGCGTCCTATCGGGTGCGCTCGGAAGCTGCAGCCATGGCGGCGTCTGGCCCAGTGCTGTGCCTCTTCGATGTGGATGGGACCCTGACGGCCCCGCGGCAGGTAGGCGGCGCCCGGCAGGCTAGTGGCTGCCGGTGCGGGGACCCCGCCGCTCGCACACCTGGCTAACGACCACCCGGGGTGGGCGCCGAAGGGCGACTTAGGACCTTTCTTCCTCCCGGGGTCTGAGCTTTGTTCTGGGCGCCGTAGAGGAATGAGACCAGGCACTGACCAGCTCTCCAGAACCTCGGGTGCTCAGAGGTGGCGCCGAACCTTAAGAGCAGGAAACGTGCTTTGGGCGGGGAAGTACCGTTGTGGACTTGCCCGCGCGCCCTGGGCACTGATTGACCCGGGTTTCAACCCCAGCTCAGGACCCCTTGCAGCCATGTGACCGTCTCAGTCCTGTGGCTCCAGGGCTGTGCTGTGTGCATGATAGTAAAGACAGGCTTCCAAGTCAGACACTGAGTGGAGTCTCTGCTCCGTCTCTTGACAGCTGTGTGACCTGGGGCCAGTCAGTTAACTTCTCTGAGTCTCAACGTCTACAGCTTAAATAGGGACATTACCTGTTCCAAATGGTATTTGTGAGGATCTGATAGAATTATTAAAGTGTCTTGCATACAGTGGATATCAAAACATTGAACACTTCCCCCTGCCCCTGCAATGGACCTTGGTGACCCAAGAACCCTGGATCACTTTAGGCTGCTGCTGAGAGTTATATGGGTCCTGGAAACCTGCTCCCCACTACCAGATTTTTGCTGCTCTGGGCACAGATAAGTTTCATTTAGCATCAGGCTTGTATCTGACTGTGTGGACGCATGCCTGTAATCTCAGCCCCAGGCAGGAAGACCACAAATTTGAGGGCGGCATAGGCAACTTAGTGAGACTCTGTCTCAAAAATTAAAAAGCGTTGAGGGTGTAGTTCAGTGGTAAAGTACCCTTGGGTTCAATCTGTAGATGGACAGATTGGAAATATTTGAGGCTTTGCAGGCCATGAGGTCTCTGTTCCAACTACTCAACTGTGTTTGTGGCACAGAAGCAGCTTGCACACAAACGGATGGGGCTGTGTTCCAGTAATTACATAAACAGGCAGTGGACCTGATTCTGGCCCACAGGCTCTCATTTGCTGGCTCCACCTCATATCTGTAGTAAAGTTTCCTTAAACATCTCCCCCAGAAATCTTCTATAAATTTTTTTCAGAGTTTCTAAACTTTTTTTAAGTTTTTAAACTTTTTCAGAGTTTTTAAACTTTTTTCCATCTTAATTTTAAGTTTTTGAATTTTCCTCTATTTCATTTTGTGTGGGGCAATGTATAATCATGAGCACAGGTTTATTTAGGAACACTGAAATAATTCTGCTGTGCACTTGCTTCACTCTGAAGATTTCTTCTGCATCAGAGTGTAGTATAAATGCTCATCTGTGGTTACAGCATGTGGATCCTGTTTCCTCTCCGAGAGTATTTGCTGCCACCTGGAAGCAAAGAGCGATCTTTTATAGCCCATTCACATTGCAAGACATGTCACAGTGGCTGACCGAGGTACCACTTAGCTCATCAGTGTGCACAGGGCCTAGTGGAATAAGTTGTACCCTTACGCTTCCTTAGGCTTTGAAGCTGGAAGTATTGCTGCCATTGTTGGTCAGTATTGTTCTTCTAATATTTTGCATCAGTCTTCCCACTTCCTCCCATGCTGATGCCGGGTCTAAGCAAACCATTTGGGGACTCTGGGAACAGGTTTTCACATTCTCACTGACTCAGAGGCCACTCGTGCAGTTCTGGATTTTGCCCAATATGTCAAGATTCTGCTGTAAGAGGTAGAGAAGATCTCACTCTTTATAAGCCCCTCTGTGAGGTTTTATTAATAGTATGAATGTATTTATCTAAAAAACGTGTTTTAAAGAAAAAAAGGTTGTGCCAATACCTATAATCCCAGGAACTCTGGAGGTTAAGTCAGGAGATTCCCAAGTTCTTGGCCAGCGAGAGCAATTTGGTAAGACCCTGTCTCAGAATAAAGAAGGAATGGGGATGAAGCTCAGTGGTAAGGTGCCGCCGTGTTCAGTCCCAGTGTGGGTGTGGGGCAGGGCAGGAGGAAGAACAAAGCATTGAACTGTAGATGTTATATCTTTTCATCGTAGTTTATGATTTATTTTGAATGATGATACAATTTGGAATTGAGCTTAGAATTATATCAGTAAGATTACTGTTTATAGACAGGAGCTTTTCTTTAAAAAAAAAAAAAAGACTAGCAAATTCTTTTTTTTTTTTTTTAGTTGTTGATGAACCTTTATTTTATTAATTTATTTATATAAATTGCCTAGAATGTGTGAGGCACTGAGTGCTGAGAATTGCACTCAGTGCCTCACACATTCTAGGCAAACGCTCTACCACTGAGCCACAACCCCAGCCCCCAAGACTAACAAATTCTAATGTTATCCTTTGTTGGGGGGTGGTTTTTTGGTTTTTTGAGATCCTGGTTCAAACTCAGGATCTCACTTATGTAAGCACAAACTTAACCACTGAGCCACAACCCCAGCCCCCAAGACTAACAAATTCTAATGTTATCCTTTGTTGGGGGGTGGTTTTTTGGTTTTTTGAGATCCTGGTTCAAACTCAGGATCTCACTTATGTAAGCACAAACTTAACCACTGAGCCACATTCCTAGCCTAGCTCTTTGTTTTACATAACTGTAATAAATCAGTTCTAAACTTCCTATTTAATTTCATTGTAGTCTTTCATTTTAAAATCAATTTAGCCAGCTGGGCAAAGTGTTACATGCTTGTAATCCCAGCAACTCAGGAGGCTGAAGCAGGAGGATTGCAAGTTTCAGGCTCTCCTTGGCAACTTTAGAAGACTCTGTCTCAAAATAAAAAGTAAAAATCTGGACTATGAATATAGTGCAGTGATAAAGAACGCCTGGGTTTAATCCTTAGTACTGAAAGAAAAAAATAGACTATTTTTACATGTTTATATCTAGTAAATTCATAGAAAAATAGCTGTAACAATGCATACGGCTTTTCATAAATTGCTTATGTGAATAAATTTTGGTAAATGTAAGTAAAAGTCAATAGGTTTATTCTGATAAAATATCACCTAAAATTACAACTAAAACATTTGAACTTATCTACAGACTAGTAACTGAGTAAGCATGTGTAAAAATAAGAATTACTTTTTCTTACAATTTTAGTCTGCTGATTATTTTGTGGCTCCTGACATGTGTTTTTCTTCTTGAAATGCAGAAAATTACCAAAGAAATGGATGACTTTCTACAGAAATTGAGGCAGAAGATCAAAATAGGAGTGGTAGGCGGGTCAGACTTTGAAAAAGTGCAGGAGCAACTGGGAAATGATGGTAACTAACGCATTGCCGATTATGCTTGGTCAAAGACGAGCTTCTCGTGGTGCATTGGAAACTATAGCCATCTGCTGTCAGCTTTCTGTTTCCTTCTTTGAGGAAACATTTTCTCTTCCTTTATTTTTCCTGTGCTTTTAATCCTGTCCATAAAGTTCTAGAGTTGACTTACGAAAAGACTTTACTCAGATGTGTAGGTAGATTGTCATAAAAAGGTGAGTGTCCACATCTCTGCACTTAAAAACCTTTCTGCCTCGAGCGCATGCCTGTTCTTGCTCACTGCCCTCCAGCCTGAGCCCAGGCCCCAGCTCTGACTCCTCGCCCAGGTGTGGAAGTGCCCCGTGGGCTGGTGCCTCCTCCCCAGTGCCTTCATCCGTGTTCCCAACTCAGGAGAGTCATGGCTCTCCCTGCCCCCCATCCAGAGTCTCCAGCACAGAACCCTGGAAGCTGGAGAACCATACTGACTCCTTTCCTGGAGATTCTGGCTCCGTAGTTCTGTGGGATGGCGCAGCAAAGCCCTGCCAGTGCAGTGCTCTGTTAGTTTTGGACTCTGCCTTGAAGACCAGACCAGTCATTGTCTCTCTCTGTGCTCCCAGAGCCTTGGGGGGCCTGGCCTGTGAGAAACAGTGGGTGGAGAGGTGACGAATAGATCGTTGCTTTGACCCCTGTTTTCCCCAGAGTCCCCACATCTTGGGCTTTTCAATCTTGGCACTGTTGACTGCTGACATTTTGAGCCACATAATTCTATATTATAGGGGCCTCCTGTGCATTGGAAGATGTTTAGCCGTTTCCCTGGCCTTTTCCCACTAGATGTCAGCAGAGTTCACACACACACAGAATTTTGACAACCAAAATGTCACCAGACATTGCCAAATACCCCCTGGTGGCGACACCCCTGTTTGGAACTCCTGTTCCATATATCATATCTTACCCTCCAAATCTGTGTAGGCCATATTTATTGGGTTATCATTACTGGAAGAATAATGTACACGATTCCTTTAAGAGTCTGTACTCCACTTATGTTTAATTCTCCTTGTAGATGCTTTGTTTAGAAATGCTCTAAACAGCACAACAGGGCACTTTTAGCCTGGAAACCCTGTTGCCTGGTTGGGATTGCCCTCTCTCCTGCTCCTGGTACAAGAGGTGCAGGAGGGGTCTGCATAGTCAGAATGTGCAGCAAGAATCGATACACAAACTCGAAGAAAGTTAAACCCACCTCTGTCACAGTCACCGTGTTAAACTACAGGTGCGAGGGTCTCGTTCAGCACGTGGAGATGTGGACAGGGGGCGCTGGGCCTGGGGTCTGCCTTTGAACAAGTGCCTAAAGTTTGAGAATCCCTTCATTAAGGCTGTGTGGTAGTGTTCAAATCTGACTGGTTATAAGAATTACCTAAACAGCTTTTTCTTTAAAAAAAAATCTTATGTTTAGCCTGTCACTTAATGATTAGAAAGCCCAAGGTCAGAGTTCAGAAACCTACACCACCTGCTGCCCCAGTGATGCTGGCTCATGGCAAGTTCGGGCGCCCACTGGGCCAGACCAAGGGGGTGAAGGCAAATGCAGAACAGGACCTGTGGCTGGCTCCAGGCCTGCTGTCGTTCAATATAACCAAAGAGCCTTTCTTTCTTGCTTTCCTCGTTTGGGGAGCTTGGTTAGGATGAGGTTCTTCCATGGTTCTTACTGGAGGTCAGTACTTTTATTGGTGGCATGTTAGTCAAGAAGTAGAAACAGATTTTCATTCATTCATTCTGAATTTCCTTTTGTTTCGGTTTGGTTGTAGTGGTTGAAAGATACGATTATGTGTTTCCAGAAAACGGCTTGGTAGCGTACAAAGATGGGAAACTATTATGTAAACAGGTAGGTTCTGAGTATGTGAACAACTACATAACACTTAAAATGATGTCTAAAGGGCATTTGATACTGAATGCCTCTGGGGCGGGACACTGGGAGCTGATTAATGGGGGAAATGGATCTTTACTCCATTCTTCATTAAGTTTTGAATGTTGAAGCATATGACTGTTAAATATTCCAAAGTAATAATTTAAGTTTTTGTAATTGGTTTTTAAGACTACTTATATCTGGCCTGTGTTGTAGCTCAGTGTCGGAGCACTTGCCTACGTGTGTGAGGCACTAGGTTCAATCTTCAGCACCACAAAAAAATAAATAAATAAAATAAAGGTATTATGTCCATAGACAACAAAAAATATTTTTTCTTTAAAAAAAGAGGGCTGGGGTTGTGGCTCAGCAGTAGAGCACTCGCCTTGCATGTGCGAAACCCTGGGTTTGATCCTCAGCACCACATACAAAAATAAACAAGTGAAATAAAGGTGTTGTGTCCAACTACAACTAAATTTTAACTTATGGGCTGGGGTTGTGGCTCAGTGGTAGCGCGCTTGCCTAGCACACATGAGGCACTGGGTTCAATCCTCAGCACCACATACAAACAAATAAAATAAAGGTCCATCAACAACTAAAAAATATTAAAAGAAGAAAAGAAGCTGTTAAAAAAAACCACAGGTTCAAGGCCAGCCTCAGCAACGTAGTGAGACCCTGTCTCAAAATAAAAAGGGCTGGGGTTGTTGTTCAGTGGTAGAGCATCCCTGAGATCAATTTAAAAGGAAAAGAAAAAAAGGTACTACATAGCTCTTAAGAGTCTAGGATCATTCTGTTCAGACAGAAGAGGAGTGTGTTTTGGTCCATCACTGTAGATATCTTAATTGAATAAAAGCTAGAGCAGTAAACTCTGGACCTTCCAGGAAGTGTTTGAAAGATAATGAACACAGAACTCTAAGCAGTGAGGAGAAAATGTGTTTGGCTGGTGCTTTTGTGGCTTGCCCCATGTCTTCAGCCAGAGGAAAAGGGAAAGAAGTAAACAGCAGGGGCCGGCCATAGCCCTGCCCCACTGCCTCAGCCTCGCAGCTTCCCAGCAGGAGTGGCTGAAGACGGGCCTTGCTGGAAAGCTGTCTTGAAAATGCTTCCTGCTAAACCAAATAACTCCACTACTTTGTTTACCTAGAATATTCAAGGTCACCTGGGTGAGGCTCTGATCCAAGACTTGATCAACTACTGTCTGAGCTACATTGCAAAAATTAAACTTCCCAAGAAAAGGTAGGTTTGCCTTCAGCAAAGAGGCGCTATTGCAGTAGGGAACGATGTCTTGTGGGGTGAGTGCTCATTTACACCCTAAGCCCAGCACTTGGAAACGGTGTGTGAAGCCAACAGTGTAGGATGGTGACGCAAATGGCCTGTCCACATGAAGGCCATTCGTGCAGCCACTGAACACCATACACCTTCCAAGGCTGTCGTGAGAGGGAGCACCTGTTAGAGGGCGTGTACAAAGAGCAAGGGAGGCTCCAGACCTGGACGTGTAATGGAGGCCTGCGGAGCCTGCCCAGAGCCAAGTGTGGCTGGCCCACAGTGTTAAAACCATACTCATTGCCATCATTTCACATTTGGTTTTCTGATCTTGAAACATCTGGATTCTGACTTTGTGGCAAATCAGGCCCTGGCTGCTCTGGGTCCCACGGGGCTGCCCTGCCCCACCCCACCCTGGAGCACTTACCCCAGTCTCAGTGCCCCCAGTACAAAGATGGGCAGGCAGTGGGTCCAGATGCTGACGGGGCCTGATGGTGAGGTTGCTGATTCTTTCCGGTTTTCAGGACTTCCTGGGTAGACCTTCACTGTCATGGGGGAGATGCATCTTTAAGGGGCAGCTGGGTCTCAGGGCTGCACTCCAGAGGCTGCTCCAGCCTGTTGGGATCCGCAGAGCAGCCGCACCTCCAGCCCATGCAGGTCCCTTCCCCCAGAGAGGCTATGGGTGAAACGGGCTGGTCTGGTGCTGCTGCTGCTGGTGATACACACCTAGGGCTCCTTCTCCTGTTCTAAGTTTAAGTTCCCCATAGTAAAAAGTCAAAAGACACCCATGTCCCAAATCCATCACCTCATTACTATGGGCTAAGCATGATTTTTTTTAAAAAAACGAGACATGATCCCATCCTCAAAGAGTTTATCATCTAGTGAGGCAGAATGGAGTACAGAGCTATAGTTCCAGAACACTGAAAGAAACCAGAACTGAGACCCAGTTGATCAGCTTTTCCACATTTTGCATCAGTACTGTGTGCTCTGCCTAGTTCAGGCAGAGGCCGTAAGACCTAGACGGCCCAGTCTTCACAAGAGAATTGAGTATTGATAAACCACCCTAATCCCTGTTTTTGGGGGGGGGGTACTAGAGATTGAACCAAGGGGCGCTTTGCCACTGAATTACACCCCAGCCCTTTTTTTTTTCAATATTTATTTTTTAGTTGTAGTTGGACACAATACCTTTATTTTATTTATATATTTATATTTATATGTGGCTAATGATCGAACCCAGGGCCTTGAATGTGGTAGGCTAACACTCTACCACTGAACTACAGCCACAGCCCAACACTCCTAGCCCTTTTTATTTTTTATTTTAAGACAGAGTTTTAGGCTGACCTCAAACTTTTGATCTCCTGCTTCAGCCCCTTGAGTCACTGGAATTACAGGTTTATGCCACCATGCCCAGCCTAATCCCTGTTTTTGAGAGACTTTCTGAAATGTGTCAGCTTCCTCTGTGTATTGGGAATAAGTACAATGTCTGAGTTGAGAGGAAATAGCTGAGCTCTGTTTCTGAAAGCTTACCCCCATGGCCCTAGGGTCAGCCCTGGGAATCAGTCCCCACCCCCACCCCCCCAACCCCGTATCGACAGGGACAGGGCTAGGTCTCTGTCAGTTTCAGGACAACCTGGACATGGAGTCTTTTGGTTTTTTATTTTTTTCAGCAGTGGGATTGAACCCTGGACCTCATATGTGCTAGGCAAGCACTCCACTGCTGAGCCACACCCCTGACCTCCAAACATGGGATTTTTAGAAACATTTCTTAGGTGTTCACACTTCCTGTATCATTTGCTGTGTTCTCCATGAGTCGTGCATAGCAGGGGCCCAGATCCATCTGCTAGAGACTTGGATATTTCTATTTGACTTGATAAGTACTTGTTCATTCCCAATTTACAAAGCACCTTTACATAAACTGTCTGTCTGCTTTTCACTAGACCCTTTGGAGGTGACCAGAGCAGGTGCCTTTAGCTTCTCTCTATAGGTAAACAAACAGGCCCGGAGAGGTGCCCAGAGTCAGACAGCATAGTAAGAGGCCAGCTGGCCTTGAATCGCGTCCACACTCTGCACCTGGCAGGTGGCCTCTCAGTATCTACCATGGCAGGTGGCTGGAGATCAAAGCTGTGTGATTAAATAATGGAAAGAGACGGGGAAAATGTTCCGTAGGTTCACAAGTGCCACCTTTGAGAGATGGAAGGCGTGTCAGTGCATGTTTGTCACAAAATATTGAAATTTAATTTGTCAAGATGAATGTCTATCTTCCAAATTATCTCAGCTTTTAAGAAACTATTCTGAGACTGAAAGTGCAAACATGGTGGGCACACATGGGGTTGGTTGGTTGTTGGTGGTGGTTCTGTTGGGGCAGGTTCTGGGGATAAAACTAAGACCTCAAATATGCTAGGCAAGCACTCAACCACTGAGCTATATCCCCATTCCTGGGAAAAAAAATGTTTTTAAACATCTTCATTTAAGTCACTGAGGTGGCGTTCGTTGAGCCGTTCTTATTTTCTGTGATCAAGTCAAATCCTTAGGAATGTCTGCCATGGGGTAAATTGAGTTTCCTCGGTGGTTACTGGGGCTCTGAGCAGTTCTCAGAACCCTTCTGTGTATCTCTGCTTGGGGAGTCAATCTCTGAGCGCTCACAAGCAACACAGGTGTCTGAAATGTTTTCCAGCTCTGTGGGGAGGAACTGATTGCTCTTGTGGTGCTGAGGCATTTCACAGCTCTTCATTAACTCTAAAATTCTCTGCCAAGCAGCCACGATGTCCGATAGAAATATAACTTGAGCCACAAATGTAGCTTTAAATTTTTTTCAACCCAATGTCTCAGAACTGCTTTAACAGGTAGTCCTTATAAAACATTACTAAGGTAATTATGTTCCTTTTTAATACTAAATTTCAAATCTGGGGCTGGAGATGTGGCTCAAGCGGTAGCACGCTCGCCTGGCATGCGTGCAGCCTGGGTTCGATCCTCAGCACCACATACAAACAAAGATGTTGTGTCCGCCGAGAACTAAAAAATAAATATTAAAAATTCTTTAAAAAAAATAAATAAATTTCAAATCTGATCTCATTCTGGATTAGCAGCATTTCAAGGCCCAATGGCCCCCTGTGTTTCCTGGCCTACTGTGTTGCACAGCACAGCCCTGAGAAACAGGACCGCTGGCCAGGGGAGGCGCACACCTCCACAATGCCAGCTACTTGAGGGACTGAGGCAGGAGGATCACAGGTTCAACACCAGCTGGACAATTTAGTGAGACCTTGTCTCAAATTTTTTAAGACATTAATAATGAGGGGCTGAGGTTGTGGCTCAAGTGGTAGAGGGCTCGCCTAGCACCTGTGAGGCACTGGGTTCGATCCTCAGCACCACATAAAATAAAGATATTGTACCAACAAAATGAAATATGGATTATATCCCCTCTACTTCATAAACCACTCAACCTTTTAGTCTATTTACCTACCCATGTTGCCCAAATAAATAAGGACATTTGGGGTACCTCGGTCCCTTTTCCTCCCTAGGGGTACTTTCATTGAATTCCGAAACGGGATGTTGAATGTGTCCCCTATTGGAAGAAGCTGCAGCCAAGAAGAACGCATTGAATTCTACGAACTGGATAAAGTGAGTCCTGAACTGACCGTGGGGAATGGAAATAAGGTAGACACGTACTTTGTGGCCAAGACTTAAAGTGCTCCTCTACAAAGCAGTACAATGGACAGGTTTTTGTTGTTTTTTGCCAGAAAGAAAATATAAGACAAAACTTCGTAGCAGATCTGCAGAAGGAGTTTGCAGGCAGAGGCCTCACGTTTTCCATAGGTATTGTATATTCAAACGTTCAAGATGTGTCTACCCATTTGCTAGGAGTTGGGTGTGGGCTGCTGAGCTGTTGAGCTGGGTGGGTGATGACAGGGGCAGTCCAGGCTGTAAGGAAACCAGCCACTCTCTCCTGCATAATTGGCTGTAGCAGGACTTGCCCAGGAAATGGCTTCCAGACTGTCAGGTCTGGTTCCGAGTCCTCACTGGGGATTCTTCCTGCCTGCACTTCTCATGGTCACAAGGAGCTTCTTGATGCTGGAAGAGTGAGAAGTTGCCCTCGTGCCTTTGGACAGGAGAGGCGCCCTGCAGTGAACTCCAAGAGAGAGGGAGGGGCTGTGAGCCTCTGAGATGAATTACACCACGATGTCTTGGAAACATGGTTCAGTGTATCACCAACAAGGGACTGTCACAGTCAACTGGGTCGTTTTTGCAGAGCAAGAAACCAAGGCCTGAGCTGGACATGGTGGCACACACCTGTGATCCCAGCTACTTGGGAGGCTGCAGCAGGAGGATCACAGGTTCAAAGCCAGCCTAGGCAATTTAGTGAGATCCTTCCTCAGAATAAAAAGGATGGAGGATGTAGCTCAATGGTAAAGCACCCGTGGATTCAGTCCCCAGTATTACTTATTGTAAATCAATGGATGAATAGGTTGTAGGAAGTTCAGACTCGCCAAGGGATTTGGTGTAAGACATGAGTGTTCCTAGACACTGAGATGGACAGGCTTCTGACAGAGCTTTGAAAGGGTCTCTGTGGCATGGGGGAAGCTGCCTATGAACCAGTCACCTTCTACGTGATTTTCATACTTCCTGCAAGACACACTGGATGCAGCCTGCTCCCCGGCATCTCCCACCAGGGGCACTGGGAAGGGCAGGGAAGTGCACCTGGAGGAGCCACTGCCAGGCTTCTCCTCAGGCCCTCCCAGGTGGGCTTTATTTGCACCCATGTGCTTAACAGATTCCTCACTGTGAGCTGGCGTTCTGCATCTTATGTTTAGACCCAGGTGAGATAATGTTGGAAAAAACGTCACGTAGATTAGTTTCTAGCACCTGTCCTTAAAGTGGTATAAGTTGCAGATTAGGGTATCAAACAGCCTTGGCGATCTAGTTGCTGACAAAGAATGAATTATAAATGTTCTTCAGTGACATTAGCCTCTTTCTTTTGGGGGGAATGAAGTTTGGAGCCCAGAGCCTCCACATGCCAGGCAAGTGCTCTGCCTCTGAGCCACACCCCAGCCCTCCTTAGCCCCTTTTCCCCTTTAACGTGTGCGCGCGCGCGCGTGCCCACTGGGGTTTGAACACCCAGCGGTACTTAACCACTGAGCCACATCCCAAGCCCTTTCTATTTTGTATTTTGAAACAGGATCTCACTAAGTTGTTTGTGGCCTTGCTAAGTTGCTGAAGTTGGCCTAGAACTAATGACCCTCCTGCCTCGGCCTCCTGGGTTGCTGGGATTACGGGCATGCACCACCACACCCGACCCCATTGTTAACTTGTGTGTGTGTGTCCCCGGCAGGAGGCCAGATCAGCTTTGACGTCTTTCCTGATGGATGGGACAAGAGGTATTGCCTGAGACACGTGGAAAATGACGGTTATAAAACCATTTATTTCTTTGGAGACAAAACCATGCCAGTAAGTGTGAAAGAGTTTTTTGCGACTTCACTTTCAGCTTGGGCTTGAAGGGGAAGGGCAGTGACCAGCTGTCGCCTCCGAGCTCAGACACCCAGTGCCCCAGGGAAGGAGAGGATCAGCTGCCTGTCAGTCTGTCCTTTTCAACTGGCTTTTGAATTAAATATTGCCCTTTCAGAACAGGGTCTCTGGGGCTAATATGAAATGCTCTGGATTTCAAAGCCCTAATCATTTTTATCTTATTCTACTGGATCCTCCCCACATTGTACATTGAGGTGTACGTTATACATTGAGGCATCATAAGCCTTGGAAGGACAAGGAATTGCCTAAGTCTGAGACTCAGAGCATCAGGGACAGTTGGGAGGTAGGAGTGGGTCCTAGGTATCACACTCCGGCTGTCAGTGAGGTGGGTGTCAGAAATCCCAAGCCTGGTACCAGATCTGAATTGGAAACTGGAAGTGTAGCCCAGTGGTGAAGGCCAGTGCCCGCAGTTTCCCCAGAGCCACTTTGGCATCGGGGGCCAGGCTTGCCCCAGACTGGAGAATCCCCTTGCCACTATCAAGGGCCCAAGAGCCTCAGCATCATCTGTCCACTCTGTCCTGGGGCTCCATATCTCAGGGACTGTGTCTCTTTAAATTCCTCTCATTCCTACCCCTCTGCTTCCCTCCCACACGATGCCCCAGGTGTCTTATGACCTCAACTTCCCGGTCCCCATTAGTCTGTTAGGACATTGTGCACCCAGCAGGTGCATCATAAATGCTGCAAGTACAGAATTACTCATTCCTCTCATCTCTGTTCCACTCCACAACCTTGCTGCTACACCGTGATCCACCCTGTGGTGGGCCTGCCTGGCATCCAGGTCCTCACTTCATGAAGGGGAGTGCAGGGGCGTCCAGACCCCCTTCTTGCTTTTTAAGTGATAAAACTGGGAATTGGAGAGGTGACTGGCTTGTCCATGGTCACATAGCTAATGACAGAGCCAGTGGCACCAGAACATGCCTGTCTGCATTTTTGTTTGTTTTAAATGACTTCATTGGGGTATAATTGACCAGAAAATCTGCACACATGTAACATACGCAGCTTGATAAGTTTGGAAATCTTTGTGCCTTTGTTTTGGGGAGATTTTGGGGGTGCGTTTAGTGGTTGTGGTGGTTGTTTTATAACACTTAATGTGATATCTGCCCTCTCAAAAGAATTTTAAGTGTATAGAAGCCAGTCATGTTGGCTCAGACCTGTAATCCCAGCTACTCAGGAGGCTGAGGCAGGAGGATCTAAAGTTCAAGGCTAGCCTTGGCAATTTAGCAAGATGCTCAGCAACTTAGACCCTGTCTCAAAATAAGGGTTCAGTGGTAGAGTGTCTCTGGGTTCAACCTCCACTACTGCCAAAATTAAAAAAAAAAAAAAAAAGTTGTGCTGAAGCTTGTTAACTATAGGCCCATGTTGTCACTGGTCTCTAGAACTCCCTCAACTAAGCTGACAAACCCTGTGTGCCCACTGAACAACTGCTGCCCTTTGCCACCTCCCAGCCCAGGGACCACTCCTCCACTCTGCTTCTGTTAGTCTGACCATTTAAAATGTATCGACCAAGTGGAATCATGCACATGTGTCCTCTGTAACTGGTTTATTCCACTTGGATATTGTCCCCCAGTTCATTTGTGCTGTCACAAGTGGCAGGATTTCTGGGTTCAACCCCCAGTGCCAAAAATGAGCACTGGGGGTTGAAAAAGAAAATGAGAAGCAGAGTGAAGAAGAAAGGGGGTAACCTGTCATCCCGCTCGTCGGCTGAGCCCCACCCCCAGCCTTTTCTCCCTGCTGCGTTTCCAAAGGCGGCTCCCTGCAGGGTGGCCCTTCATCTTTAGCTTCTGTCCCCTAATGTGTATGTTTTCTCCGTATTAGTGAGTGTTCTGTGAAAGCAATTGTGACTTCCAGCTCCTGGTGTCCACCCTCCGTACTGTGACCCTCTAGAAGGCTGCTGTGTTCCTGCTGAGCATGAGTTTTGCTGGCTCCCAGGGAAGGAGCCCGAGCTCTTTGTCAGTAAAGAGCTATTTCCCTGCAGGCACTGAAGGCGGGCGCTTGCTTTTCCAAGAAACCCCTCTTCCTCCCTAGCAGCTGCACTCAGACCTGGCTCTGAGTTCAGCTGACAGGCCTGGGCCGCCTGCGCCTGCAGGGACAGAGCCTAGGGACATTCCCAGCCTGGTCCACCTGCTGAGTCCCCCAGCCACTCTGGCTTCTCCCAGAGACCTGGTTTGTTGAAAGCTGCTTGCAAGCAGCACCGTGGCTTTCGGGCATTAGAAATGTGAAAACACTTCATGGTGACTGGCCCCACACTCCGCCTTGGGCAGCTAGCTGAGCTCTGGGTGTCCTGGCATGTGTGCACCTGGGAACTGAGGAGACCAGCCCTTACACAGTGGTCCCGGGGACACATCTCTGCAGTTTCCTTAGTGCCTAAAGCAAAGTGCAGGACCATTTAAGTAAAGTGCTACATCTTTGTCTAAAGTGGGGGAAACAGATGGATGCAGGTGTGTCCCCTGGCCCCCATTCTCTGGGCAGTCTGAGGTGCAGCCTGCCGAAGCACCAGGAGACCCCTCTTCATTTTGAACGATGTGAATATGGGGACCTTGTTTGTTTTCTGAGGATTTTTTTGTCGTCGTGCCTGGACTTGAACCCAGGGTCTCACACAAGCTAGGCAAGTGCTCTACCACTGAGCTACAGCCACATCCCAGAATGTTCCATCTGTTGGAAGTAGACTTTGAAAATATCAGATTGAGAGAGGAAGCTGCAGTTTTCAGGCACCTCTCAGTCCAGACCTGAGCACGACACTGAGGACGCGGAGGAGGCATGGGTCCTGCTGGGCTCTCGGCCGACAGACGGGCCCCTCAGTTCCCATCTTGCCCTTCCCCTCACCACCTCTGCAAGCCAGCGGCTTCCTTCCCTTCCCACTAAGTGTGCAGCACTTTACTCTCCTGAAACGTGAACAAGACCACCTATCTTTAATATTGGATTGCGGGCTGGGGATCAGCTCAGTTGGTAGAGTGCCTGCCTCCTGCGTACAAGGCCCCCCCAAAAAAAAAAAAATTGAGAGCATGGGTCAAGAGATTTGTGAACCAAAAAGATGGGTGTGGCCCTGCCAGCTGCCCCTGCAGTGACTCCACACAAGCCTCCGTCTCTCCGAGGCTCCATTCCCCTGTGAATCAGCTGTACTGGACTCGGTGAGGTCCTGACAGGGGTAACAAGCCGCGGGCTCAGAGGGGCAGTCAGGGTGTGCCCGCTCCTGCCAGAGGACTGCTCTGCAGCCAGCTGTGCTTCCCTTATGAGGACACTGAAAAAGCTGGGCCGTGCCTGGAATCCTGGCCACGTGGCAAAGCTGTGTCCGAAAGCCTGGGACGAGGTTCAGTGGTGGAGCACCCCTTAGGGCTGCAAGAGCCTCGCCATTACTGAGGTCTCAGAGACTGGGACCTGCCAGGTCCCAGGAGACAGGTCCTCACTGACTCCAGGCTCTCCTCTCACGCTCCCCGCTGGCTGGCCCTCGCGACAGAGGGTCACCAGGGTTCACCACTTGACTGTGGGGCTCAGCAACTGACCGGGAGCCCTGGGCCTCTTAAGGGATTTGAGTGTTAAGGGGCGAACTTCCCCTCCTTTGGGCCTGTAACATAGATTGCCACAGAAATCTGCTGCTTTCTCCCCTCCTCCCCCTTTCCTCAGGGAACAGGCTTTTTGTTCTTGGAGCCTCCCCTAATGGAACCCTAGCCTTTGGTGCATATGCAAATCGAGCATTTGAAATTCCGTGAAGCCTTATTCTCTTTTAGGAGCTCAGGGCTGGGTTCTGTCTGAGCTGCAGACTCCAGGCGCCTGGGAAGGAGCCCCCTGCCCTGAAACTGACTTGGAAGGAAGAGGGTCCCTTGGTGGAGAAAGGAAGGCCTGGGGTGGCTGGGAAGGTGCTTGGGAGGAAGATGCCCTGGCAGCCAGCAGAGCTGCAGGGCACATGGCTGGATGCCGGGGTCCTCGGGGGTTCTGGAGCAGCAGGTAGCCTGACTCAGAAGCCTAAGGCCAGCAGGGCTGGTGGGGGCCCTTACTCCAGCCACTGGACACACCCCATCGCAGTGTGTGCCCAGCTTCCTCAGACTGCCACCTTTTTAGGCTGTTTCTTGATCCTGGCCAGGGTGAGACTTGCAGGAAGGCACACCGGGTGAGGAACAAGACCAGAGCTGTGCTTCACCTGCCGTCTCCCCAACCTGGCCTTGGGCAGGTCCCACCATTACCCCATTCTGGGCAGAAGAGCCTTCTGTAGCCACACCCTCATTCAGTCAGAACCAAGATCCAACCCAGGCCAGCCACCAGCTGCATGGGGCCATCTAAATGTGATCAAAATCAAACTCGGCTCCTTGTGGCCCTACCTACACTTTAAGTGCCCAGTGACCCCGTGTGGCTGTGGTCAGCATTGAGACAGCTGTGCGCACTGTCACAGCTAGCTGCCCCGGCTCTCCACCCTGCCCCATCCTTGTGATGGAGAAGCTTGGGCATAGGTAAGACCAGTTGATGGCTATGAGGCTGCTGTCACTCCTGCGCTTGCTTTATAGCAAAGTAAGCCTTAGGTCTTCACAAGAGCATCGTGATCTCCTTCACAAGGATGATTACATGTTCCAAGCCCAGTTGGGGTTCAAGAGGAGGTTACGATCCTTCCCAAGAGTGCTCGCGGCGTTCCTCCCCTGCAAACTAAGAGATAACTGGAGGAAGTCTCCCTGCCCTGGTGAGGTGTTGGTCCCTCACTTCTGTCGGCCTTCAGCGCCAGGGTCGCAGCAGCCGCACCCTGGGCAGCAGAGCCTAACACATCTGGGCCTTGTGTCTCTGCAGGGCGGCAATGACCATGAGATCTTCACAGACCCGAGAACCGTGGGCTACACTGTGACAGCGCCCGAGGACACACGCAGGATCTGTGAAGAGCTCTTCTCATAACGAGGGTGGGGAGGGGGTCCCTGGGCCAAAGCCATGACCCCTCCTCACACACACCCACTCCCAGGCCAGCTGTCTGCACTGTCCAGCTGTGCACGGTGCAGACACCACCACACTGGGCAGCAGGATCAGCCTCCACCCCCAGCAGGTTATGCTCTTGCAGTGCCAGAAGGATCCAGGGAGGGGATGAGACTCCAAGAAAAGATTCCATCCCCAGCCTCAGACCTACCTCGCATTGGCACGTTTTCACCCTAACATGGGGCTCTGGAAACTCATTCAAGGATTCAGAAAGAACAAATGTGCCTAGGCTCGCCCTCTTCACGGGTCTCAAATACAACTGCTGTTAGTGTTTGGACCCTGGCGTAGCCACCAGAAAGGGCAACAGCCTCTGCATGACCCTGGAACACAGCTAGGCTCACCTCCCTCCTGAAGCCCCCTCCCAGGTTGAGCCCAGGGGGTGCTGGGATGCTCGGTTTTCCAGCCTGCTTCCTGTTTGTGAGCCGCAGATCTCTCAGGGGCCTGCCAGACAGATTGCTGGCCTGGTACCAAGTGACCCATGGCGTCTGCACTGGGCAGGCCCAGCGCTCAGGCGGCCCTGTCTTCACTCTGAACAGCCTAGCTGCTCTCAGGAGGACAGACCCTGCTAAGACACTGGCGGCAGCCCTTCCCCTGCACCAGGGCAGCTCCCAGGGATGTCATCAGACTTTCCCAAGAGGACCCTCCTGATGGGACCTGGTTCCTCAGAACTCCACACAGAACCGGAGCTGAGCCCCATGGAGTCTGCTCCTACCCACCCTTCCCGGTGGACTGCGGGAGCTCCACGCCCCCAGCCCCCGGAGCACTCTGAGAATGTCCAGCATCTGGCCATCTTCACCCCACCCCAGGGCTTACCACCCGGTCAGCCCAACTGCCCGGCTGCATGGGGGTAAGGGCCAGCAGCAGCTGCAGGCCTGCCCTTTGTCCCACACAGGCAGGTTCTGAGCAGCTCTCAGGACCAGCCATCTTGTCACCTGCCCCTGTTGAATTTTGAAATTGTACTGTAACAACCTTTCAAAACAAAGTGGAGCACACCAAAGTGACGTTTCCTGTCTCTCATTCTGATGCTTGTCCCTCCTGATTGTCAGCAAGTGGTGAAGAGGGATTGGCAGCTGCACCCCATATTCCGGGAAGAAGGCCACCTTTAGCTCTGAGACCTCTGCTCCGAGCTTCTCCCCGGGGCCCCCCACACCAGGTGGCTCCGGGGTGAGGTCCAGAACTCACTGGTAAACCTTCCTGGGCAGGGGGCTGCCTCAGACCCTCCTGCCTGAAATGGACCTGGGGTTCCTGCGTTCCCCTTTCTTCCTGTGGTCTGTGTCCATGGAACCCCAGTCCGACCCTCCCAAGGTGTAGTGGGAGTAAAGTGGTCACCGTGTCCGCTGTGATGGAGCAAGCTCCAGGAGCAGCAGGGTCTGTGAGGCCAGGTGGGCGCAGGCTGCCAGGTGTGAGGCTGGTTCTGCTGACCAGCTGTGACTCAGAGCACGACCCATGTTGTCACCTGCCAAATGGGATGGCCCCTGCCACCTGGCGGGTACACTGAAGGAGCTGATGGCAGTCTAGGAGGCCTGCCCTGTGTGAGCTGTCGCCAGCTCTGCAAGCCCCCCGGCAGCCCGGGGGCAGCACAGTCATTCCCTCGGCCCTGGGGAGTTGGCAGGATAAAGTCGCCATCTCGACATTTAAACACAGTAGGAGTTGAGCAAGAGGGAAGCACGGGGTAAGCCCAAGCCAGCTGGGCCTGTTCAGAAATCTGAAGACACTGCTGGCCCTGGACTCCAGGTTACCTGGGTCTAAGCAGCCTCAGGAGGTCGGCAGGCTGACAGGCACAGTGTCAGGCCTCCGGGAGGTCCTGCAGCTGCTGGGGGAGCAGGTGGCTGGAGGGCTCCCTCCCACCCCATCGCCAGAGCTGGGCAATGGCACCCGACCCAGGCGCAGCCCAGGCCTGTAGAGCCCTGAATCACTTCCTCTTCCTCCCCACTCCCAGGCTCCCCCAGCCCAGCCCAGGCTGGGCCCATCACAGCCCAGTGAGCAGCCAGCCCCAGGCTCTTCCCACCTGCACAGCCCTAACTCGCTGACCTTCACAGCCTCCCAGGCGGCCTCCTCCTGACCCAGCTGCAGCTTCTAGCCCTCCCTCCCCCAGGCACCTGCACAGAACATTCCCTTGATGTAAAAAGGCAACTCGTTCACGGTTGGTTCTGAGCTTAAGGCCAACTCCAACCTCTTTCTGAACACACTGGACTAGTCTAATTTCCCCCAAAACACTTCAAAAATCATATTAATACAAATACCCATCCGCATCAGATCATCATCCACCTCCTTGGGGAACACTAGGCAGAGTGAAACCCACCTGGCCAGGCTCAAAGTCCCTCCCCAAGCTACCCTTGCCCTGTCACCTGGGATTGCCACCCTGCCCACCTCAGTCCCTGCACCCTCTGAATCTGACTGCCTCCCCACAACTGTCCCACGAGTGACCCGCTGCTCTCCACCAATGTGTCCACCAAGGCTTAGAAGATCTATTCCAGCACACTCTCCTGAGTCCCGGTCTCCAAGATGAGGCTGGCCTCATCTGTTCCCAGCCCCCCTTTGGCATCTGGGGAACTTCAACCCCCATCAGGTGTCTGCAGCAGGAACCCTGAGACCATTCTCTTATCTGCAGGGGGACAGTGGGAATGAGGGCTCCCTCCCACTCACACAACCCCAAAACACCACCACAGAGCTTTATCCACCACCAATCAAGCCAACGCCATGAGGCCACATCTACGGCACAGCTCTCCCACACAGGAGAATGAGGACCAGAGAAACGACTGCAGGGGGGCGGGGTTCCGGCCTCTGCAGGGAAGCCGCCTTGACCTGGGCTTCCATGCGCCAGACCCCGTGTACACCGCCTCGCACCAGCAGGCTTTAGGGAGGCAAGATCCCTTCTTGGGAATTCTGCATTCTATTCCCAGCTGCGTCCCTCCCCATCTGCAAATTGAGACTCTGTGTCTGAGTGGAGAGGGGTCACTCCCAGCTCTAATATCCCTCGGTTCTAGAATGCTCATCAACTGAACAATGTGGTCACACAGAAAGCACCGTTTACAAAGGGTTCTGCCAAGCGAGAGAATCCAAAGTCCACTGACAGCAGAACGCAGCTCCCAGGCTACTGTGGGCACAGCCGCTGGGCGCCAGCACGTGGGAGGACACCAAGTCCCAGCTGGCCACCAAGCTGAGGGCAGAGCCAGAGTCGCTTGAAAGGAAGCAAGTGGCTTTGGAAACCTGGTCTGCACCCAACAGACAACCCAGGGGAGCAACCTAGAAAACAAGCCAAGACTTGGAGGGAAAAAGCCCCTCTACCCAGCAGAGGACAGGCAAGAGTGGAAGGACCCTACATGGGGCACAGCAAGCAACAAAGGAGGTCACCCTAACAGGGATGGAACCACATGCATGTCACAGCACACACCTGATCAACACCTTCTTTGCCTTTGTGCAGTACTGGGAATTGAACCCAGGGTACTCTACCACCAAGCCACAATTCCAGCTTTTTCTTTTAATTTTTTATTTTGAAACAGGGTCTTGCTAAGTTGCCCAGACCTCGAACTTGCTGATCCTCCTGCCTCAGCCTCCAAAGTGGCTGGGATCTCAGGTGCACGCCACTGTGCTGGGCTTACCTGCCTTTAAAAAAAAACAAAAAACAAAAAAACTCCACTGGTCACCAGCAAATAGTTCTAGCCCTCCATCCCCTCTCAAAGGAAGCATTCTTCGGCTGGAAGAGTCAAAATTTAACCCCCCGAGTCCAGATTTAAGGCCTGTGATGAAGTCCTGGCTGCTTCCCACATGGACTGGTCTTCCCTCTCTTCTGCAGTGGGGTCCTGGGCCCCTCAGTCCGTCACCAACAAGCAAACACCCGACTACACAGAGGCCGTGGACTTCTAAGAGAATCACTCAACTGCTTCTACTTTCAAATCACAACCAAAGCCAAACCAAAGTACTGAAAGAAAGTCCCAAGGGTGTGTTTACTGGAAATCCCTACCCAAGGTGCCACATCAGCAGAAACAGGGCAGGCCCAGTGGGGCAAGCTCAGCTGGTGAAGACAGTCTCTAAGCACCTCTTAACTATGTGCATTTCCACCTGTAACTTTCGCCTTTCCCAGGCCGTCAGGAAGCAAGCTCTCCACTCTCTGGATGGACCTGGGGAAAGTTCTGTTTTGGAGTTGTTTTCTCATACTGGGGAAGGAACCCAGAGTGCTCTACAACTGTGCCACCTCCCCAACCCTTTTATTTTTTATTTTGAGACAGGGCCTCACTAAGTTACCCAGGCTGGCCTCACACTTCTGATCCTCCTGCCTTGGCCTCTTGAGTCACTAGGATGACAGGCGTGGTCACCCTACCTGCCCAGGAAAAGTTCTGTTTTTAAATAAAGACCCTCCCCTCTCTAAGGCATCTTCCACCCCCATCAGCCCCTCCAACCACCCCCAAAATGACAGGCTGGGAAACGGCTGCGATGGGGACTGCTGGACTAGAAGGTGGAGACCAGACTCTAAAATAAGGCCAAGTTCAGCCCGAGCACAGGCTGCCAAGCCCTGGGGTCGGGCACCCAGGGACGGTCTTCCTCAGACTGGCGCAGTGCCACCTGTCCCGCTGCAAGGGCACCAAACAGCAAAAACCCCTCCAACCCAGGGCCCCACCCTGGAGCAGCTTCCCTAGAGCCAACCCAACCAGGAATCAGAAGACGGCGCTGGCCTGCTCCCAGAGGGCACGACTCACCCTGGGGAAGTGGCGCGTCACCTCTTGTGGGCCAGAGCTGGGGACCTGGGGCGGCGGGGCTGGGGATGGCGCCCAGAACCCGGTGCGCTCTAGCCGAGCACTCTACCCCGGAGCTGCACCCCCTGCCCAATCCAGGGATTTCCAGCCCCCACCAGAAGGGGGAAAGGCTCTGTGGGCTGAGCCTGCTCCTCTGGGCAGCTGGGGGACAGTGACCCTGGACCCGCCCCCCAGGCTGGCTGGGACCCTGGCTCAGCCACCAGCAGGCGCCTCTCCTTTTTAAATGCCTTTAATGCTTTCCAGGTGATGAGAGCTTGCTGACGGAGGGAGGCTGCTGATGGCCGGGAGCGCCCAGGCCTGCCCCCACCCCTTCCTCCAGAGACACTCAGAAGGGACTGTGTCCCCCCAGAAGCCCCGTCTCGTGCGGTAGATCATCTCCAGTGTGGCCCTGACTCCTGCTCCCCACAAAGTCTCCCACATGCTCAGGAGAAGGGGTGCTTCTGGGTCCCCTAGGAGCTGACGACGTGCCCAGACCAGGTCTCGTGCTTGGTGCCCGGTGCCAGGTGGGTGATGACCACCTCTACGGCCTGCAGCTTCTCGTTCTTGGGCGGGATGGAACACATCTTATAGGTCACCTCGTCACCTTCCACGGGAACGTACTCCCCTTCCACGCTGCGGGAGCAGGAGGAGAGCAGGCAGTCAGAGCCCCGCCAAGGAGCACCCGCGCCACGCCCCCCAAGACCTCAGCACCCCACTGTCAGAGGCCCCCTTCCCAAGGGACTGCCTTGAGGCCTTCCACCCTGTGCCCAGCCTCAGGTCTTGGCCAGGGAGCCCCGACCCACCAGCCCCTTCCCAGGGACTGTGATGCTGGGCTCCCTCAGCCCCAGCCCCGCTCAGGGCTCCCAGCCGAGCCTCTGCTGGACTCCCAGACACTCAGAGAGCCTTCCAGAAAGTCCCTGTGATCCCTCCAGCTAGTCCCAGGAGGGCTTCTCTCCCTCGTGACCATCCCCAGAAAGGTCCCCCTCTTGTCTCGAGGACAGGAAGAGTCACTGTCTCATGGCAAGGCTGGGATCCTGCTGCTGCTGCTCCAGGAGACCCCGGAGGAAAGTCCCCTTCAGACCCTGAAGGCCAGGGCCAGCCAGCTCCCCCAGAACTGGGCTGCTTTATTAGAGAGTCCAAGTGCTTTCTGTGTTTGATTTGGCCACCAGGAAGCTCAGGAATAAAGCCGCAGCCCAGGTCTTGCAGTGAAACCAGGTGGCACGGCATCTCCGTCGTTCCTGGATGCCCCCAAACCCATGTCTTCCTAACTTTTTTGTAAACCACGAGACATTCTTTCTGAAAAGAGGCAGCCTGTAAACACAGTTGCACACCCACGTACACAAGTGCAATGCTTCAGCAGTCCCCTCCTGTCTGCGCTGCAGAGGGCCCTTTAATACCCCTGTCATGCAGGCATGCTGTGGGGGGGGGGGGGGGGCAGGGCTGATGCTCCCTGGCAGCAGAAAAACGTGCAACAGGGGCCCAGTTACTTTTGTTTGTTTTAGGGGGTGCCGGGGATTGAACCCGGGGCACTCGACCACTGAGCCACATCCCAACCCTATTTTGTATTTTATTAAGAGTCAGGGTCTCACCGAGTTGCTTAGCACCTGGCTAAATTGCTGAGGCTGGCTTTGAACTTGCCATCCTCCTACCTCTGCCTCCCCAGCTGCTGGGATTACAGGCGTGTACCACCACACCTGGCCTATTTTTGGTTTCTGATTTTGTTTTTGTTTGGTACTAAGGTTTGAGTCCAGGGCGCTCAGCCACTGAGCCACATTCTCAGCATTTTGAATTTTTATTTTTTAGGTACTGGTGATCGAACTCAGGGGCACTTAACCACTGAGCCATATCCACAACTCTGTTTAGTATTTTATTTACAGACAGGGTCTCCCTGAGTTGCTTAATGCCTTGCTTTTTGCAGAGGCTGGCTTTGAACTCGAGATCCTCCTTCCTCAGCCTCCCGAGCCACTGGGATTACGGGCATGCGTCACCGTGCCCACCATGTACTTTTTATTTTGAGACAGGGTCTCACTACATTGCTAAGGGATCCTCCTGCCTCAGCCTCCCAAGTCAGAGGGATTCCAGGCGCCGGCCACAGCACCTGGCAGGGGCCCAGTTCTAGAAGCACAGTTTCCATGCCTTCCAGGTCTGCTGTGTGGAGTGGCCCCCTCAGTTCCCTCTCTCGGCTCCATCCCCAAAATTGAAAAAAAATGGGGGGTTGGGAAGTGCTTAGGACAGAAGTGTAGTTAAGAGTCCCGGCACATAAGAAGCTGCAGGGCCAGCTGTGGGGATGGGCTGCGGGGCACTCCCAGCCCTGGGGACGTGGGGCCGCCCTGGGCTCCCCAAGGGCTTCCAGACACTCAGGAAGGAAGGACGTCAATGAGCCAGCGGCAGGAGAAAGGGTCCAGCCCCTGACTTCCTTCCTGGAGCCCCCCCCCCCATGGGGCCACTTCCCCTGAACCAGGCAGGAAGCTGCCTCCCAGGGGTGCCCCCAACTGCTCAGGCACACCCAGCAGCTCCAGAGCCCCACACACCCCGTCCACCTGGGCACCGTGGCCGGGGAGACGCTCACAAAAGCCAATGCACTGTTCACAGGCGTACCCAGTCGCTGTGACACACACACACACACCTGCTTTCAATCTGTGTCACAGCCCCACCAACATGCACACAGGGACAGAGCTGGTCACGGGCAGAGTTCCACATGCCTGGCCACATGTCCTCACACCCAGGGCCCCACCTGGCCCAGCCCAGGGCTGCCCAGACCTGCTGCTGACTCACTCAGAGATGTGCAGGAAGATGTCGGGGCCGCCGTCAGCAGGGGTGATGAAGCCGTGGCCCTTGGACCGGCAGAAGCACTTGCAGACTCCTTTGTAGACAGGGCCCTGCGAAGCCCGCACCGTCCTGACGGAAGAAGGAGGTGCCAGAGGCCCCCTCAGCCCCCGGACAGCCACCCACTCTCCTGGGACACACCCAGCTCATCCCAGCCCTGCCCACAGCTGTGCCCAAGGAGCGGCCATGTACAGTCACACAGGTTGTGCGTAATTACAGAGCAGGCTGCACTCACGGGGCCTGCAACCTGCACCTGCCAGGCGCTGTGTGGGTCTCCTGCAGCCCTGTGGCCACCAGGTGCTGTGCCCTTGTGCAGCTGACTGCAATGACCTTGACGCCCCAGGAGTCCCCACCCATCAGCACCCTGCCTGTGGCCCTTCTCATGGACAGAGCAGTGTCCTCAGAGCTCGGACAGAAGGTCCTCACCACCAGCCCTTACCCCCTTCCCAAGACTCCCCAGGGGTTTCGGAGGCCCAGCTGTGGCTGGACAGTGGACCTCTGGCCCTGGGCAAGAGCCCCATCTCAGGAAGCGTCCCCCGGCCAGCCCGAGACTCACGCTGAGAAGGTCCTTGTCCGGCGAGTGGGCAGCGGGCTCGGGACCACGTTGCCTCTCAGAGGAGATGGTGACCGATCTCGGGCCCCAGAGGTGTCCAGCAGCCCGATCGAAGCCTGATGCGTGGGGGGCTGTGGCGGGGGGGGAGGCTCAGATGACATTGCTGACCTGGAGAGAGACAGGGAGCTCTCAGGGGTCAGACCTTGGAGGTGGGGCCAGCACATCCTCCTCTCCACACCTGAGGTGGCCGTCCAAGACTCGCTCGGCCCCCTGACCATCACCGTGCCCACCCCAGTGGGCCAGGGGCCTGCTCAGGGCTCTTATGTGGCCGCAGGCTTCCCTCTGTCACCGTTCTCCAGATCACCCCCAAGACAAGGACAGTGACAAAGGCAGCCTTGGTCCCCTCTGTCCCGCCTCCCTCCCCTTCGCGGCACAGACCTTGGCCTACTTGGGACATTTGGCAAATGCCGTGAAGGGGAGGGAGGCCAGGAACCCTCTGCCAGTGAGGCCACTCCCCCTGACAGACACTCCTGGCGCCCTACTGTGTGCCAGGGCTGCGGGGAAAGGAGGCCGCGGAGCAGAGCGCTCAAACCCCAGCACACGGCCCCGAGGGGCTGCCGAGAGGCCCGGCAGGCTCACCCAGAGACCTCCGAGAGCTCCAGAGGCAGTGTCCACCAGGCCCTCGGGCGGATCCAGGGACTCTGAGCTCGCCCGCTGGCCCAGCCACCAGCCTGCGAGGCAGTCCCGCCAGGCCGCCTGCCTCCCCAGGAAGCAGCCCCCGGGTGGCCGGGCAGGAGGCCGCTCCACAGCTGTACCCTGGCAGTTAGCAACTTGGTGGTAAATGGGACCCGGCTCTATGCCCAAAACCTGGGACGGGACGTGGAGGTGCCAGCTCCAGCCAGCCTCGGCTCAGGGTCACGAAAAGAGCCACGACCCCAGGTCAGGGGCCCTGGGTCAAGTCCCTTCCACACTGGAGAAGGGGCCGCGATGGGCATCACTCACACCTGCTCAGGAGCAGAGGAAGACACTGCTGGGTAGCCCGGGGCAGGCCTGAGCTCAAAAGTCCCCTCGAGTCCAGGGGCAGGTGGACCGAAGCAACCCGGTGGGCTTCATGTTTAAGATAGGAACCATCTGGAGCATCCCAGCTCTCCGCCTGGGAACCAAGCTACTTGTGGCAGGAAGCTCTGACACCCAGACCCCGTTCACCACTGGTCCGTGGTGACTCAGGCCCCATGCCCAGGCCACCTAAGACCCAGGCCTCCGTCCTCAGGGGAAAGAGGTTCCTCTTCCAAAGGAGACAGCCTCCCAACACTCCCATACTCCCCTCAGTTCTGTCGGGCTGGGAGAGGAGGGGGCCGGCTGGCCTTCTTCAGGGAGTGACATAGCTACCTCCTGACCCTTCTCCGCTGCAGCCGCAGCCAAGCAGGACCACGCGTCCAGGGAGCCCCCACCTCGGAAAGGCCCGCTGCTGGGCTGGAGGTCAAGGCTCCAGCATGAGCCAGCAGTACAGGTCATAGAGTCCTAGAATGTTCCCGTGACTGGAGTTCTGGGAAGGAGGGGGGTCCGGGGAGGGGAGGGGAGGGGAGGGGAGGGGAGGGGACGGGAGGACCCCCTCGAGCCTCCTGGGACAGCAAGTGGGACCACAATGACCCAGTGGCTCCAGTGTAAGGTGGGGAGCTGCCCTCCACCCTTCAAAGCAAAGCCTCCCCCCGTCTCTTCTCTTAGGTACACCTGACTTCAAATTCTATCACCTGCCGGCTGTGTGATCTTGAGCAAGTTACTTAACCTCCCTCAACCTCTGTTTCTGTGTCTGGTAAATGCAAATTACAATAGTCCTGAATTCACACCATCATCATAAAGTTGGAACAAAAAAAATGTGTGCTCAACGTGGGGCACAAATCTTCCCAGAATGAGTAAGCAGCAACAGTCAGCTGTAAGGGCCATCATAAAGTCGCTCAACAAATAGATGCCCGTGCCAGGCCTTGTTCAGGACACTGGAGACACAGGGCTGAACCTGGAGCCTGAGAACAAACAGGTGAATAAAGCCATCAACAGGTTGTCACTGACTCAGGCAGGCAGAGGGGAGAGAATGCGATGGGCAGAGAGGGGTGCACCTGCCTGGGGGGGGGGGCATGCTGGGCCTGGAGCTGAGAGCCAATTAGCCCCCTGAAGGAGGAGGAAGAAAGGCCTGAGGTTCATGTGGCCCCATGTGACCAAGGCCAGCAGGAAGGCTCTGGGGAGGGATGCTGGGTGAAAGTGGGTGAGGAGGCGGCCCCTCTGTGCACACATGCCCACACCATGCTCCCTGGATTGACAAAACAGGCCCCAAACAAGGGAGCCCCTTCTTTCTCCACCTCAGCCCTCTCACTTCCCAACCGTGCCCCACAGGGCTGGGGGCACACCTCAGCGGTACAACTGTCCCCGCAGGCAGGACAACCTGGGTCCAATCCCCAGCACCACAAAAAGGCAGCTGGAGCCAAATGTATCCAGTTCCCCTGAGATGCCACTGGAAATCCCTGTTCCTCGGGGGAGCTATGTGGGGACCACACAGGGTCTCTCCATGTCCCAGGGGCTCGCCCCCCACTCCTGGCTTCTCAGGGCCCTGGGCACGTGCTAAGTCCTACATCACCCTAACCCTAAGGCACCCGGAGTGCGAAGGATGGGAAGGCCGAGGAACCTCCACCAGCCAGCCGCTCAGGAGCCACCTGGACAGCCGGAACAGGCCCGTCAGGGGGAGCACACAGATGGCCTCCCTGTGGGGACAGCTGGGTCAGAGTCCGTCTGTACAGGGGCTGTGCAGCCAGCCAGTCACCCAGGAGCACCCCCAGGTGGGCGTGCGACAGCCCTCGCCCCACCCACCAGCATGGGTGGCTTCCTGCTGCCAGCTGCTCCCCGCAACACCAAGGGTGGCCTTGGAGCCCGGAGCACAAGGCAGGGCTGACCTCCATGACCAGCCATGCCCCCTCCCAGTCCCCGCAGCAGCAGGGGGTGAGGCTGAAGCTCAGGCTGCAGCAGGCTCAGGGCCTGAGGGGGGCCCTGGCCTGCACCAAACTCGGACCAAATGTCATGGCCATGGCATGTCATGACTGCCGGGCTGTGTGCACACGTGCTGGTGTGTGTGCACGCATGGGGGGTGTCTGCATGTGCTTGTGCGAGTGTACATCTGCACAAGTACAGGGGGATGCGCCCGTGTGCGGGGTGTCTGCACACGGGCACCCACACACGTGCACACAGACTGGGTGGCTCCTGGCCTCCAGCAGCGGGGCTCTGCAGGGCACCAGGGGACCCTGGATACCCCAACCTCCTCCTCTGCAGTCATGGGCCTCTGAGCCACCACTGAGCTAGAAACAGCCCAGGACACAGCCTGCCACCTGCCCCAGGGGGGCGCAGTGGGCGAGGTGAGCAGCTGGCCGCATGCCCTTCATGTCTGATGAGTGTCAAGGGCCCACAGACTGGTGGGCAGGAAGCCCTCCCCACCCTGACTGTCCCCAGGGAGGGGTTTGTCACTGGGCTTTTACCCCGAGAATCAGAGGCAGAGGGGGCCTCAGCCTAAAATAGCCTGGGAATTTTCCATAGTCCCTACAGCTCCTCTTGGAAGGTTCTGGGAATTCAGATGGGTACTGGCACTGGGCTGCAACCTGCCTGACCCCCACCTGGCCCACACCCATAACTGGAGCCAGAGAACCTGACCATGCAGAGCCCTGTTAACCCCCTGCAGGTCCTGCTCCTGCCCTGGCCTGGAGGCCCACCAGCCGCGCGCAGGAGGAGCCTCTGGAGCCAAGGAGCCAGGTGCTCATCTCAGGAGGAAGCTGGAGGGGCCATCAGCCACTCCAACAGCCACCAGGCACCCTTCTTGTGCCTCAGACCCTTCCCTGAAGCAGATGATGCAGGAGTGGACTGGAGCTTGGCTCAAGTCAGACGTCCACTCCTGGGCAAAGCTAGACCTCTCCCCGCCTGTTTCACAAAAGGCGGGCATCAGAACCTTCCATGGGTCTCTGGCTGGGGAAGGCCAGGGCCGGGTACCCTGCCAGCCACCTTGCAGCCCATGGTGTGGACACTCTGGCAGGTGGGGTGGACACAAAGCCACACTGCGGAAGCGGGCAGGACAGGCTGCAGGGCCCGCTGTGGGGGCAGAGGGCTGTGCTGTTACCCATCCAAAGCCACTGCCCTCTGGCCCGTGTGGGCTCCAGGGGACACCTACATACATGACCTAGATTAATCTTCACATGAACCCAACAGGGAGACACTGCCACCAGCCATGTTTCCCAGGTGAGGACCCAGGCACAGTCAGGACTGTGCACTCTTCATGGGTTCAAATGCAGATTCTGATTCTCAGGTGATGGTGGCGTCTGAGGTGCTGGGTAGAGAACCCCTCTAGAGGAGGTATATTCCCCGTCCCCACCCCCAGTCTGCATTTCTAAGGGACTCCCAGGGAGGGAGTGGCACTGGTCCATGGGGTGATTCTCTTGCCCAGCAGGACTGGGGCCAGCCTCTAGATTGATGGCACAGTCAGCCCCACTGAGCCGGGGCTGGCAGAACTGGCCTAGGGCGGCGGGGCGGGGTCAGCTGACCTGGGACAGAGGGTCCCTGGAAGCAAGGCCGAGAATGAGCCAAAGGTTGACACAGCAGCAGGGCTCAGCCACACTCTGCTCCATTGTTGAGCAGGGGTCTGGTGAGGGCGGAGAAAGGGGAGCACAGGGACAGCAGGGGTGGGCGGGCCTCCTCAGCTGCAGCCCACGCCCCAGCCCCCCCACTCCCTGCTGGCACTGACTGCAAAGAGGCCAGAAGCCTGAAGGGGAGCTTTCCAGGACCCCAAGGCAGCCCCTCCAGCATCACCAGCCTCCTGACCCCCCATGAGCACCCCGAAAGCCTTGACCATCCAGGTGACAGAGAGTTACCCACTGCCCCACAAGGCACTCAACCAGGAGGCCTCCGGGGACAGCAATCCATCATGCACAGAACCCTGAAGCATCCTGGGGTGCGGATGTGTGGACAGTGCGACGATCCTGTCCAGTCAACATCAATGCACTGGCATGGTGCAGCTGTGGGGCGCCTTGAGCTGAAGAGTCTTCCCTCCCATTCCTGCCCCTGTGTGGGGGACGCAGACCAAATGCCCTCAGTCTGCCACTCAGCAGGACAAACAGGCTGTCCCCCTCCCCCTCACCTCCACTGCAGAACCCAGGGACTCCACTCCCCCTCACCTCCCCCTCACCTCCACTGCAGGACCCAGGGACTCCACTCCCCCTCACCTCCCCCTCACCTCCACTGCAGGACCCAAGGACCCAAGGCCTAACTCAGCTTATCTGATCCCGAGCATCTACTCCCCTGAGGAGCGACCAGGCCAGTGCTGCTGACAAGGGACACATGGGTCAGCATGGAGAATCCACTGGCATTCAGGCAGCCCAGGAGTGGATGGCCCAGAGAGGGACCTGCTGAGCCGGGTCTGAAAAGATGTTTTAATGGGTGCAGAGTCCAGGCCGCGGGCTCCAGAGGGGCAAAGGCCCAGAGGGGCAAAGGCCCAGAGCGAGGGAAGCTGTAGAGGCAGTGGGGGTACATCACAGGAAACCTCTTGAAAAGTTTGTGGCTTGTGGTAAATACAATGGCGACATCAGAGGACAATTTTAAGCAGGAGGGTTGAATTCGAAGCTATTGTTTTTACAACCACCACCTGGCTTCGGCTTGGCCATCATTTTAGAAGGGCAAGATGAGACATCAAAAGAGACTTGGGAAATATCAAAACAGCGGGAGAGTGGACCTAGCGTTTCTGCGGCCTGGGCTAGCCCTTTTATTCCCACGCACCCATTTTTGCTAGGAAAAGTTCTATCCCCAATCTGCAGACGAGGATTCGAGAGGCCTCCTGTTTTGCAGGAGAACCGAGGCCCGGCCTGGAGCGGAGCGGGCTGCCCTTCACCTCTCCCAGGACACGCACCCACTCCAACCCCCCAAAAGCTGTGGGACCAGAACTTTCCTTTTTAAAACTTAAAAATTAATGGTGCATCCCCGACCTGCGCACCTGGGTGGCCAGCGCCGCGCTGGAGAGGGGGCCTGTACCCGCGGATGAAGTTTTCCTCCTCCGTCTAGTCGTCCCCCCAGCACCCTCCGGCGCAAAAACACCAGCGAGAGCGCGCCGCGGTCCCTCCTCCCCCCGATGCCGCCAATCGCACGGCGCCAGGGCGGCTCCCCCGCCGGGCCTGGCCGCCGTCCCACCCGCGAGCCCACAGCTGGTGCGGCCCCGCCAGGCCGGGAGCTGGCTCCGCCTCCCGCGCGCGGCGCCCCCCGCGCCCACCCCCGCACCACGAGTCACCCCATTCACGCTCCAGCCCACAGGCAAGGGCCGTGGGGGGACGGGGAGCGCGTCCCCAGCGCGCAGAAAACAGGTGGCCGGGCGGGAAGTGCTGCCCGACGTTCGCCTCGGATCCCTCCAGCTGCGGCCACACCCACCCCTGCCTCCCGGGGAGAGGACCCGCGCTTCCCAGTCAGGCCCCGGAGGCCGGGCATCTCGCAGGGGCTGGGAGGAACTGGCCCGGAGCCCAAAGCCGGGAGCCAGAAGACCCCGCACGGGGGGCCGGCGGGGGGCAGCACCAGCGAGGGAGGCCGCGGCCCCGTCCCTGCGCTCCCGGGGCTCGGGCGGGGAGCCCCAGGCCCCTCGCGGGGTCCCGGAAAAGCCTCGTACCTGGCTGCGCGTTCGCTGCGCCCGCGGCTGGGCTCCGACTGCGGGAGCCGCGCGGGCCGGGGGCGGGGCGGGGCGCCTAGGCCCCGCCCCCAGGGCTCCCGCCAATGGGCCGGGGCCAGGCCCGCGGCGCTGGACCTTTGTGTGGGCCGGGGAACGCCGGGACCGGACGCGGGGGCTGGCCCACCGGGAGGGACCCGCCGTCCCCCGCCCCGCTGCGCCGCGCCCGCGGTGGAACCTGGCCCCGGGGAGTGGAGAGCCGCACCGTCGCCAGCCTGTCCCCACCTGCCGGGACTCCCCGTCCAGATGTGCCGGCCCTGGGTTTTAGCAGAAAGGACGAGACAAAAGGGAAACAAACTAGCAAAACACCGAGGGGAGGAAAGGGGAGAAATGAGCCAAATCGGAAAACCACGGGAGAGCAGTTGGTGTGTTCTTTCTCTCTCTCTCTCTCTCTCTCTCTCTCTCTCTCTTGCTTTTGTTTCTTTGTTTTTCTTTTTGTTTCCACTCCGTCCTGCAGTCCTCGATCTCAGGAGGCAAATGGTGTTGATGGTTTTGCAGGGTAGGAACCGAGGCTCTTGGAGGTCACCTGCTGATGGTTGCGGCCCTTGAAGGCGATCCCAGCCCCCAGGACCCGGGGGCGGGAGGGAGGAGAGGTATCCGGTGGCTTTCCTAAGCCACAGGCCCGGGAGTGGGGATGGCGCTGCAGTCCCGCTGGAGATGCCATCCGGTGACCCCAGACTCCGCACCAGGCTGAGGCCCAGTGGTGGCCGAGGCCCAGCAACAAAACCGACAGGGGGAGGCGCCCTCATGCTGCTGGCGGGAAAGGGAAATGGTAAAGCCACCGTGGAAAAGTCTAACGGACCTCCAACAGTGACATCTAGAAGCACCCGACCTGCAGACCCACTGCTAGGTGTATGTCCAAGGAAAAGTGTATGATCGCGCAAAAGCGGACCTGTTCCCCGATCTTTATAGCAGCATTATTACTAATAGCTAAGGAGTGGGGCTGGGCTCGGTGGCGCACACCTGTAATCCCAGCAGCTCCGGAGGCTGAGACAGGAGGAGTTCAAAACCAGCCTCAGCAAAAGCAAGGCGATAAGCAACTCAGTGAGCCCTGTCTCTAAATAAAATACAACATAGACTGGAGATGTGGCTCAGTGGTTGAGTGCCCCTGAGTTCAGTTCCCTCCTCGGTACACACAAAAAAGAAAAACATTAGCTAAGGGTAGAGTACAGGACTGGGACTGTAACTCAAAGGTGCAAGGCCCAGGGTCAACCCGAATGTTCATCAGGTAATGAATGGATAAACAAATGATGTGTATCTGTACAACAGAAAATTTTTGATCACAAAAAGGAATGAGGTCTATCTCAAAATTTTAAAAAAGGTTTGGGGATGTAATTCAGGGGCAAAACACCGCGACCACTGGGTTCATTCCCCAGGACTACCAAAAAAAAAAAAAAAAAAGTATTGATTCAAAATGAGTGAACCTTGAAAACATGCTAGATGAATGAAGGCAGACACAAAAAGACACACATATCCCATCTGATTCAAATGTATGATATGTCAAGATCATTGTACTGTCACGTGTAACTAATTAAAACAAATAAAAAATAAAAAAAGACACGCATAGATTTCATTGATACAAATATCCTGAATAAGCAAGTCCATGAAGACAGAAAGTAGATTAGGAGGCCTGGATTTGGGGCTTAGTAGTGGAGCGCTTGCCTAGCATGCAGGGGCCCTGGGTTCCATCCCCAGTGATGCAAAAAAAAAAAAAAAAAAAAAAAAAAAAAAAAAGCCAGGGGTGGGGGTGGGGGTGGGGAATAGGGGCTAAGAGCCAGCAGTACAGGGTTTCTTTTCAAGGTAGGACAAATGCTCCAAATTTGATCAAGCCATAGTTGCACAACTCTGTGATTGTACTAAAACCATTGAATTATACACTTTCCATGGGTGAACTGTAACTGAAAACAGCTGTAAATCAGACAAGGGACCCCTGGGCAGGGGTGGGCAGTGACCCATGGGACTCCAGTTTCTAGTAAGGTTCTGTCTCTCAGTCTGGGGGCAGGGACACCCTGGGGTGGTTACTTTATGAAAATTCATCAGCCCAGGACAAATGATACATTTCGACACACTTTCATTTTTATTTTTAAAAATATTTTTTGGTACTAAGGATTGAACCCAGGGGTTCGTCACCACAGAACTACACCCCTAACCCCTTTTCAGTTTTTATTCTGAGACAGGGGCTCACTAAAGTTGTTTAAGGCCTTGCTAAACTGCTAAGGCTGGCCCTGAACTTGCAATCCTCCTGCCTCGGCCTCCTGAGATGCTGGGATTACAGATGCCATTGCCCTTAGCAAAATATAAACTTTTCAAATACAGGTGAGTGCTAACAGGGCCCTCTCAGTGCCTACCGCATTCACCTAACCATAACCCTGACTCTATGGGTACCGTCCAGAATCTGGGGAGCAACCCCAGAGAAGATGCTGAACCCTGCTCCCCTTGTGGCTCTGTCAAGACGCCTTGGTGTGCACCCTTCCTCCCCAGCACTGCAGCAGGGTAGGAATGTCTGTCTGTCCTCCCACAGAATGCTTCAAAGTGAATGTGTTCTTGTCCCATTGTACAGATAAAGAAACTCAGGTCTGTCTGCTGAGCTACCCTGGTGAACAGCCCTTCCTGGTCCATTGGCCTTTCTGGACCTCGCTTTCCTCATCTGTAAGATGACCATTGTGAGTGGTAAGGAGGTAACAGCCGGCAGCCTTGGCTGGTCCCTGATACCCACTAGGAGGTCAGCAAGCCTTGGATCCTGGGAATCCCTCCAGGGCAGTGGCCATCTAGAAATAAGAAGTGTCCACCCAGACCGCATTCCAGAGGGCAGACACAGGGCTGAACACTGAGCGGGAAGTCTGTGCTGCTCAGGAAGGTGTCACAGGGCCCTTCCAGGCAGGCAGCAGGCTCATCCTAACCACCCCTCTCTTCCTGCCCTTGTCTTACTGGTTCACGGCGCACCATCACCTCCGGGATGTGTTTGGGGGATGCAGGAAGTCCTGGAGGGTGGTCCCAGCCACTGGGACACTGGGGGGAGACTTGTGACTTGGAGAACAGCAGCGGCGGGGGGGGGGGGGGGGGGGGGGCAGACAAAAGACGGCCCAGCCCAAGCTCCACGCCCTACCCACGTGTTGGTGGCACTTAGAATAGTCCCAGTCTCAACTCCAGCTCCACCCACTGGACCCCATGAGTACTCTGCCCTGTTCTAATGCTCAAGTGGAAATTCAGAAGATCCATGGATCTGGGGGGAGGCAAGAGCCCTATGTGCCTGGGTTGCTGAGAACCACACCAGGCCACTGTGTTGGACACCCTGTCCCCAAGAGAGCCACACCCACCCCTAGGGGCTCTGTGAACACAGGGACCTCATCTCAAAATGTCAAAACGAAGTCCCAGCAATATTTGATTTAATGATGCCTTATCCCTCGGGATATTTTTTTTAAATAAGCTGTTTTTTTTTTAGGGCATTTTAAGCTCACAGCTAAACTGGGTGAAAGTACCCCTGTGCTTCCCACATGTCCCCTACAGCCCCATCTCCAGAACCTCCCTGCACCAACCTGGGACATGGATTCCAAGTGGTGAAACTTAAAATCACTCAAAGTCCAAGTTCACATCAGGGCCCCCCCACCATGGTGTTGCTGTTCTGTGGATTTGGACCAAGACACGATGACACATCAAGGTGTCACACAGAGTCCCTGCCTTAAAACCCTCCTGTTTGGGTACCAGCCTGAGGTCAAATGCTCGTCGTTGCCCTGGACAGTCTGTTAGGGTTCAATGCTTCCGTACAGTCCTGCAAACACAGGGCTACAGGACCGTGCCCCACAAGGGTCCTCTGCCCCTTGGTGACCCCTACCTTCTGCCCCCACCCCACACACATCTGCTCTCTGCCACTGAGGATGAGTTTGCTCTAAAGGGACTCCTTCCCTGCCTGCCCCATGCGTCTTCTCTCAGCACAATCATTTTGTGACTCACCCAGGATGGACAGTTTATCCCTTCTTCCTGCTGCGTGGGACCCTATTGTGACAGCAGCTCTGCTGTGCCTGGTCTGGGCTGCCCTGAGCCACCCACCCACTGCAGGTCTTTGGGTGAATGCCTTCCCATTCCTCCTGGGGTCGGGTGGGGGGGTAAAAAGGGGAGTGGCACTGATCACACTTTGGGAAGACACAATGCATGCGGATTTCACTTCCCCAGATCTTTGCTTTTCCATTTTTACTTTGTGTTACAATTGGGGCATTGCATTGTGGTTGTTTTTCGTTACTGGGGATTGAAGCCAGGGGTGCTCTACCACTGAGCTACACTCCCAGCCCTTTGTACTGCAAGACAGGGGCTCATGTAGTTGCCCAGGTTGGCCAGGGCCTGGCGATCCTCCTGTCTCAGCCTCCGGAGTCGCTGAGATTAGAAGCACGGGCCACCGTGCCCAGCTGCACTGGATTCTGTGGATGGGTGTCTGAGGTCGTGTGTTTTGGTGGATTCCGATCTGGGATAGTGAAGGGCCCATTGCCAAATGTGCCTCAGAGAAAGGGCATCTGGATCTTGGCGTTTCTGGCAGAGAACAGCTGAAGACACCACCCCCACAGTGGGCTGGAGGTGATGGGAATTAGCCCAGATCTGACCATTTTTTCAGGTTGTGGGGGGACAGCACTGGAGATTTCACCCTGCGGCACATTTTGCAGCGTTTCCTGTTTCTGACTCTTTGATCATTCTGAGAAGCCACTTGACATCATCTCCTGGGATGTGGAGGGGAGTGTCCAGCCGTGTGGCCAGGAACACAGGCTCCCAGGACAGGTAGGTGGCAGGTTGAGGAGCCATACTCTGTCCCGATGTACCTTCCACGGGGCACGTCCCCTCTTGGCACCTCAGTTTTCATCTCTAAAATGGGGCAGTGTCAGGAGCCACCCCAGTAAGGTAGTGGTGCAGGGAAACGCAGGAGTCCAGTGCAGAACGCCTCATGCCGCCCGGGACCCACGCAGGTTCGCTTTGGCAACACTTGTTGCTCATATTTTAACTCGGCCCTGGGGACATCCACAGCTACCAGGTTCTGGGGCCCCTGCCCTGTGGGCAACGTGCACACACAGTCACGCTGCGAGCCGGGCGCGTCTTACTCCTGAAAGCCTCAACCGCCATTCTGCAGAGCTACTGTCCCCTTCTGCAGATGGGGAAGCGAGGATCAGATCCACTCACTCCGAGTCTCATAAGGCAAAGGCAATAACTGGTCATACCAGGAGGTGAACCTGGGCCCAAGGGTCACACCAAAGCGCCACCTCACTGGCCATTTAGAATAAGGCTCACTGCCCCGAGACAGGGCTGCAGCCAGGCGCCGGATCCCTCCGCCAACACCTCTCCTCCCCCTGGTCTCTGCTCCCCCAGGTCTCTCCTCCCCTAGTCTCTCCTCCCCCAGGTCTCTCCTCCCCCAGGTCTCTCCTCCCCCAGGTCTCTGCTCTCCCAGGTCTCTCCTCCCCCTGGTCTCTGCTCTCCCAGGTCTCTGCTCTCCCTGGTCTCTGCTCCCCCTGGTCTCTCCTCCCCTAGTCTCTGCTCTCCCAGGTCTCTCCTCCCCCTGGTCTCTGCTCTCCCAGGTCTCTCCTCCCCCTGGTCTCTGCTCCCCCAGGTCTCTGCTCTCCCTGGTCTCTCCTCCCCTAGTCTCTGCTCTCCCAGGTCTCTCCTCCCCCTGGTCTCTGCTCCCCCAGGTCTCTCCTCCCCTAGTCTCTGCTCCCCCAGGTCTCTCCTCCCCCTGGTCTCTGCTCCCCCAGGTCTCTCCTCCCCCAGGTCTCTGCTCTCCCAGGTCTCTCCTCCCCCAGGTCCCTGCTCTCCCAGGTCTCTGCTCTCCCTGGTCTCTGCTCCCCCTGGTCTCTCCTCCCCTAGTCTCTGCTCTCCCAGGTCTCTCCTCCCCCTGGTCTCTGCTCCCCCAGGTCTCTCCTCCCCTAGTCTCTGCTCCCCCAGGTCTCTCCTCCCCCTGGTCTCTGCTCCCCCAGGTCTCTCCTCCCCCAGGTCTCTGCTCTCCCAGGTCTCTCCTCCCCCTGGTCCCTGCTCTCCCAGGTCTCTGCTCTCCCTGGTCTCTGCTCCCCCTGGTCTCTCCTCCCCTAGTCTCTGCTCTCCCAGGTCTCTGCTCTCCCTGGTCTCTCCTCCCCCAGGTCTCTCCTCCCCTAGTCTCTGCTCCCCCAGGTCTCTGCTCCCCTGGTCTCTCCTCCCCCTGGTCTCTGCTCCCCCAGGTCTCTGCTCCCCCAGGTCTCTGCTCCCCAGGTCTCTCCTCCCCTTGGTCTCTGCTCCCCCTGGTCTCTCCTCCCCCTGGTCTCTGCTCCCCCAGGTCTCTGCTCCCCCAGGTCTCTGCTCCCCTGGTCTCTCCTCCCCTGGTCTCTCCTCCACCAGGTCTCTCCTCCCCCTGGTCTCTCCTCCCCCTGGTCTCTCCTCCCCCTGGTCTCTCCTCTCTCCAGCCCCGCCCCTCGCATTGTGCAATAGTTACAGCTCATTCCTCTGCATTCCTTTTTCCTTATCATCTCACTGCTTGGCCCAAGTCAGGCCCTTCTGGGAAGAGAGGATGAGCAGGAAGGAAAAAAATATCCCTGTCCCCTTTTCTCCTTAAACAGCTGCAGCTGCAGTGTCTTATGCTCAAAAAGAGAGCATAGCCCAGAGAGGGTGAGTAGGGTGTCCAGAATGGCACAGCAGGAGAAGGACCAGGTGGGCCTCCCTGGAGCCAGGGCTGTCAACACTCCAAGCTCACTCCATTCCTGAGATGGCCTGCTCCCCTCCTGGCCTTGTGACCCTGGTGAGGTATCATCCTGTGGCTTTCCTATTATTAATCGCTAGCTCACTGCAAGCCTGTGTGTGCTAGGCACCCAGCCCTCCCATGGATCATTGGCTTGGCATTTTGAGTGAGCGCCTGCTTTGTGCCAGGCACTGTGCCAAGTACCTGGTAGATGGCTGTGAGAAAAACTGAGACCCCCACCTTCCCAGAGGGGACACTTTAGGAACAACAATGATCAGAAGCTAAATAGGCTGGCCCCTGGTGCTGAGTGCTCACCTGTAATCCCAGCGGTTCAGGAGGCAGAGGCAGGAGGATCGTGAGTTCAAAGCCAGCCTCAGCAAAAGCAAGGCGCTAAGCAACTCAGTGAGACCCTGTCTCTAATAAAATACACAATAGGGCTGGGATGGGGCTCAGTGGTTCAGTGTCCCTGAGTTCAATCCCTAGTACCTCTGCCTCTCCCCCTCCCTCCCCCCGTCAAAAAAAGAAAGAAACCAAATGAATGTGTGCAGTGAACTCTAGACAGGTAACTGTCACTGTCGTCTAACCAGGGCTGGGGGCTGCGTGGTGTTTGCCTAGTATTGTCTGGCCCTGGGTTCAAACTCCAGCACTGTGAAAAACAAACACAACTTGAACCAGGCATAAGATAGAGGAACCATCTCCTCTTGGCAAGGGGCCAGGGCTGCCCCCCATGAAGAAGCGGTGAGTGAGCTTAAAGCTCCGCAGTGGAAATGAGCTGCCAGATATTTGAGGGGACAGCATTCCAGATGACAGGAACAGCAGGTGCTGGCACTGAAGAGAAAGGAGACTGTGAGGGACCAATCCTCACAGACCCATTTTCAGAGGAGAAAACTGAGGCTCAGGGAGGTGCCAATGCCTGCCTGGGGTACCCTGCTGGAGTGGCGGGACTGTAACCAGCTCCCCCCAGCAGAAGGGCTAAATTGTATCCAACAGGCAGTGAAACCCCGTGACACTCTTGTAGCACAGGGGACTGGAGAACAAGGCCTAACCCATTAAGCCTCATTTTGGAGGAGCAGAGGTTAAAAAAAAAAAAAAAAGCCCTCCCGGACGGACTCCTGACCTGCAAAGACAGCTGATCCTCAGGAGGAGGCCTACTGGGGACCCCAAGTCCACCGGCCTCCCCAACCCAGGGCAAGGGTGCCCTGGTGGCCCCGAGGCTGAGGTCTAATTTGGCTTTGTCACAGCTGTGCTGTGTAACTTTGGGCTGGTGTCATGATTTGTCTCGTGCCACCTCAATCCTTTCAGCCAGGCATGGCGATGGCAGATGGGAAAATGGGTCCCCAGCACCAAGGCCAGACTGGGGGACCCAGCCAAGCCCAGAAGGTGGAAGAGAGACCAAGACACGGCAGCCTGGTGCTGTCCTCTGGTGGCCGGGTCTGGGATAGGCAGAGGCAGAGCACATTCCCGATGGCTCCCGACTCATTCCCACTGGACTTCTCCTGCTCAGATTTGGCTGCGGGAACCCCAGACCTCTGTCCAAGTGGGGATGGGGCTGTCCCTTTCAGAATCCCTAGTGGAGAAGGCAGTCCCCAGGTCGCTCCTAAGATGTGCCACCTGAGGTCTATGCAGGGACCCCAGGCGCTGAGCGTGATGTCCATGTCATTTCAGGTCAATGGGGTGGGCCGTAGTGGACAGAGCTTGCAGCTCATCCACTCCTTGGTCCATCTGCTCATTTTCACATCTAACCTGTGTCGACCAGTCCCTCCCAGGCAAGTGGTCCCTGCCCCAGTCTGGTGGCCTAGCCCGAGCCAGTGACCCAGCCTGTGTGTGACCCAGGCAACCTTGGTCATAGAATCAAAACTGGGGCGTGACCCTGCGGATGCCAGGAGATTGTGTTGATCAAATACAATTTTTCCCACAGAGATGTCGATGCTGTTACAGCGTTATTTAAATAAGTCTTCTTTGTTTGGATTTTGGTCAAATGGTTACATTGTTAGGTTCAATTACTGTTATTTGTTTCCATTTTTAGAACTGCTTTTTTTTCTTTTAATTCTTCTTGGTCCCCTCCCAATTTTACTGTAAAAATATACAAAAGTACAGAAAAGTTCAAATAATTCTGCCTTGGTCAGTGTTCATAGGGTTGTCCCCTATATCCAAGGGGACTGGCTTCCAGGATTCCCCCAGGACACCAAAAAGCATCTGAGGATGCTCAAGTCCCTTATGGAAGATGGCA
Source organism: Spermophilus citellus (assembly GCF_964194105.1). Lineage (NCBI taxonomy): Eukaryota > Metazoa > Chordata > Mammalia > Rodentia > Sciuridae > Spermophilus > Spermophilus citellus. The sequence goes on along the minus strand of NC_138187.1, from coordinate 2,259,052 downwards.
CATTTGCATATAACCTAGGCAGTTCCCCCAAGTTTTGTTTATTTATTTATTTACTGGTACCAAGGATGTAACCCAGGGAGCTCAACCACTGAGCCACATCACTAGCTTTTTCTGTTTTGAACTTTGAGACAGGGTCTCCCTAAGTGGCTTAGCGCTCACCAAGTTGCTAAGCTTCTCCTCCTGCCTCAGCCTCCTGAGTCACTTAAGGATGTGCTCCTACATCTGCCATCATCTCAAGATCACGTGTGTGTGTGTGTGTGTGTGTGTGTGTGTGTGTGTGTGTGTGTTAGGCAAACACTTTACCACTGAACTACATCCCTGTGCCCTAGATTATTTATAATAACTATGCACTATACATACTCTAAACGCTATGTAGGTAATTGTTACACTCTATGATTTAGGGAGTAATCACAGAAAAAAAAGTGAAGACCCTGCATGTGATCCTGGTTTGTTGATCCCCGTAATCTGATACAGAGCACCAACTATATTTCCTGTTGCACACACTTGCCCATCTCAGAAGCTATTCCCCCTCTTTCTTGTTGACCAGTTTGAAAGTAAGTTGACACAGGGTTTATGGTGCACACTTGTAATCCCAGCAACCCGGGAGGCTGAGGTAGGAGGATCCCAAAATTGAGGCCAGCCTCAGCAACTGAGACCCAATTTAGCAAGGCCCTGCCCCCAAATAAAAATAAGTAAATAAAAAGGACTGGGGATGTAGCTTAGTGATAAAGTGCTCCTGGGTTCAACCCCCAGTGCCAAACACAGTTAAAAAGTAAAAAAAGAAGTTGTCCACGCCTGTGTGCTTTATTCTTCAACACTCGGTTTGCATATCATTAGAGTTCAGTATGTATTGACAGGTCTCTTTCAGATAAGATGTGCACATACAATGAAATGCCTAAATCTTGTATCACACCATTCCCAGGATTTGGACAGAGCAGATGTCTGTGTGACTCCATCACCGTCACCCTCAGAGGGCCCCTCCACCCTTCCTAGCCCCCACTTCTGGCAAGGAGTTCCGATTTGCTCCACCATGCACATGAATTCTCACGGGGTGCACTCCTGGATGGGGTGCACTCGTGAATGAAGCTTCCTTCACTCAGAATAATGTGTCCTTGACTTATCCAGGCCGTTGCTGGTAGGATTTTTATTTATTTAAATTTTATTTACTTATTTAGTGGTGCTGGGGGTTAAACCCAGGGCCCTGTGCATGCAAAGCAACACTCTAACAACTGAGCCACACCCCAGCCAGTCCTCTTTTTATTCTTACATATTAACCCAAATGCCTGAGGTACCATTATCCATCCTCTTGTTTACAGACCCCAGCGATGATGATGATGATGATGATTCCAGTTTGGGGCTGTTCATCTACCTTTTTTTTGGGGGGGTGGATGTGCCACTTCTCTGGCACTCCTAGGACCTAGGAGCAGAGGCTATGCAGCATGGGTAGATGTTTCTTTTCTTTTCTTTTTTTTTGGGGGGGGTTGTGGGCGGGGGGATGCTGGGGATTGAACCCAGGGCCTTGTGCATGTGAGGCAAGCACTCTACCAACAGCCCAATGTCTGTTTCCTTTTATAAGAACCTTCGAGACCTTTGCATAACCCCACCAACAATGTATACTGGGAGTTTGGGGGTCTTGACCATCGCTGTCAGAATTTCATGCTGTCAATCTTTTAAAACTCTCATCATTCATGTGGGCATGTGTGATGAGTTTTCAGAAATGAATATACCTATGTAATCATGATGGAATACTTCCTTGTTTTATTTTATTATTTATTTATTTGGTACCAGGAATTGAACCCACGGGCTCTTTACCACTGAGCCACATCCCCAGCCCCTCATAATATGTTATTGAAAGTCAGGGTCTCGCTGAGTTGCCTAGGACCGCCCCCGCACACACACTAAATTGCTGAGGCTGGCTTTGAACTTGTGGTCCTCCTGCCTTAGTCTCCTGAGCTGCTGGGATTACAGGTGTGTGCCATCTCAACTGGCCATTTCCTTTATCTTAAAAAAGAATTTTAAAAAACAGCTCGAGGGCTGGGGATGTGGCTCAAGCGGTAGCGCGCTCGCCTGGCATGCGTGCGGCCCGGGTTCGATCCTTAGCACCACATACCAACAAAGATGTTGTGTCCACTAAAAACTAAAAGATAAATATTAAAATTCTCTCTCTCTCTCTCTCTCTCTCTCCTCTCTTTTTTTTTTTTTTTGAGAGAGAGAATTTTTAATATTCATTTTTTTAGTTTTCAGTGGACACAACATCTTTGTTGGTATGTGGTGCTGAGGATTGAACCCGGGCCGCACGCATGCCAGGCGAGCACGCTACCGCTTGAGCCACATCCCCAGCCCTCTCTCCTCTCTCTTTAAAAAAAAAAAAAAAAAAAAAACAGCTCGAGAGGCCGAGGCAGGAGAGTCGCAAATTTGAGTCCAGCCTGAGCCATGAAGTGAGGCCCTAAGCAACTTAGTGAGACCTGTCTAAAAAGATAAAAAAGGGCTGGGGATGTGACTCAGCGGCTAAACACCCCTGGCTTCAATCCTGGTAACAAAGAATAAAATAAATATAAAAGAATACTTCCTTCATTCTCGGAAATTCTCTCTTTGCAGTCAACCCTGCACTTCCCTGTACACACACACACACACACACACACACACACACACTCTTCTGATTTCTAGCACCATGGCTTAGCTTGGCCTGTTGCAGAACTTGAAGTAAACGGGATCGTAGAGTATGGGTACCTCTAGGGCAGGGTTCTTCTGCTCACATGGGTTTTGAGGTGGGTGCATCTTGTGCAGTATGTCAGCGGCCTGTCCCTTTTACTGCTGACGATATTCCAGGGTATAAACACCTGTGATTCCTTCACCCCTCATAAGCAGGACTCTAAACGGAGTCTAAAGGTGGCTGGCCACTTCCCTTCTCCCCAGAGAGGATCAAAGCCCAGGGACCTTGGTTGTAAAGTAGAACATGAACCACCTGGGGGGTGCCCGTGTGCAGCCTGTCTCATGGACTCCCCCTGCTGGCAGGGCCCGGGTGGCCTCCCTGGCACGACCCATCAACAATGGAGGAGCACACCATGATGAAATGTCCAACATCTCTGGGTCGAGTCCTCCGAGTTCTTTCCTTTATGCTGGGGTCTTCAAAGCCCTGGGCTTGGTCTGTTTCTGAATTGTGGCTCTTTTGCCCTTGGCTGCGACCAACAGCCTCAGTCGGGTCTCTGGTGGACACGTGCTCTCATCGCTCCGTCAGAGGTGGACGCGGGCTGAACTTGAAGAGAGACCCTTTGACAAAGCGACATGCCCTTTGCACGCACCAGAACAGCACCGCGGGCTCCGCTGGCCGCCCCTCTGCCCCCAGGACTCAGCTCTCTTAGGGAGGTCAGCTTCCAGTGGTGCCTGGTTTTTCTTTTCTGGCCTTTTCTCTCGTGCTTTTCTCTTGGTCCTGGACTAAACCCAGGGACACTCTCCACTGAGCTGTATCTTCAGCCCTTTTTGATTTTAACTTTGAAACAGAGTCGCTAACTTTCCCAGGCTGGCTTCAAATGTGCAGTCCTCCTGCCTCAGCCTCCAGTGTCACTGGGATGACAGACACATGGCCCCACACACAGCAGGGTGCCCGGATTTTAGTTTGTATTTCTTAGAAGACTAGTGATGCTGATCTTCTCACCATGTCCCTATTGGCAAGTCACATGCCTGTTCAGGTACTCTGTCCGCATTTAAATTATTATTATTATTATTATTATTATTATTATTATTATTAGTATTATTATCATCTTCCTGAACTGTGGGTTGAACCAAAGGGGGGTGGTGCCTACCACGGAGCTACATCCCCAGTCCTTATTTATTTTTATTCTAACTTGTTATGTATGACAGCAAAATGCATTACACTTCATATTACACATATAGAGCACAATTTTTCATATCTCTGGTCATATACAAAGTAGAGTCACACAGTCTGTCTCTTCATACACCTACTTAGGGTCATGATGTCCATCTCATTCAACCATCTTTTTTACGCCCATGCCCCTCTCTTCCCCTCCCACCCCTTTGCCCAATCTAGAGTTCGTCTATTCCTCCCAAGCTCTCACCTCTCAACCCCACTATGAGTCAGCCTCCCTATATCAGACCAAAAATTCAGCATTTGGGTTTTGGGGATTGGCTAACTTCTGTTAGCATTATATTCTCCAACTCCATCCATTTACGGGCAAATGCCATGAATATTCTCTTTTATTCCTAAGTAATATAGTAATATTCTTTTTTTTTTTTTGAAACAGGGTCTCACTAAGTTGCTTAAGGCCTTGCTAACTTTCTGAGGCTGTCTTGAACCTGAGACCCTCCTGCCTCAGCCTCCCAAGTGGCTGCAATTGCAGCCTGCCCCACCACACCCAGCTCTGCTCTGCTCTCGTTTGAAGATGACCGTCCACTGGGCGCATCCAGGTGGTGTAGCCTGTTTCTCCAGGGCCCTGTGGGGTTGCTCTTATTTTGCCTGTTTTACAGCAGAGGAGGTGAGGGCTGCAGGTGCAGACAGGTGTCACCCAAGCCCCCAGAGCTGGACAGCACAAGAGTCAGGTGGCCTGGTGAGGTGGACCCCCACATGCACACATGTGCCCACGCCTAAAGAAGTTTCTAAACCCGAGGACGTGGACGTCCTGGTCACGGGTCCCCCGGAGAAGAGCTAGGTGTGGCAGGACTCCCGCCCCCGGCTCCCGGTCACTCCCCTGGCCTCAGGAGTCCTCCCAGCCTGGGAGGCAGTGGAGACTGAGCCTGTGGGTGGCCCCCGCCCCTTCCACAGGAAGCTGGGACAAGGCAGTCTCTGGCCTCATGCAGACATCACAATAGTGGTCAGTCACCCAGCCGGCAGCTGGGAGGCCGTTGCTGCTCTCCTGCTTGTCTCTGGCCGCCAGGCCTCACCATGAGGACTGCTCAGGATGAGGACCAGGAGAATGAGGACACGGAACCCCAGGTCACCAGGACACCACTGCTGAAACAGAGGAACAAGGAGGAGCCAAAATGGAACCAACCTCAGGGTGAGGGGCGGGGGCTGGGAGTGGCCAGGGCCAGGGGGATGCTGGGGCCCAGGGGCAGCAGGAGGCGGGATGGGGCCACCTGGCCCAGCCAGGGCTGATCCCCGGGATCAGCACCCCCCAAGTCCCACCGCCCCACCACCCAGGTGACCCCACAGGGACACGGGCAGCAAGGCCTCTGGCAGCACACACTCTCTTTGAGCCCACAAGGGCAGGAGGCTGCGGACATCACACGGGGCCAGGCCACTGCCCGGCCTGGGGGACACGGCCCTGGAGAGCCCCCAGTCACCTCTCACTGTTGATGCCTGGTGGCGCCAGCAGGGGTCGGCAGGACCCCAGGGCACTGATGGGCAGTGCTGCTCACAGCTGGGAGTGACTCCTGGGGGAGGCCCGGGGGACTTCTTTCTGACCCTCCTTTGTCTGTGGATGCGGGGACCTCTCCCTGTCCTGGGGAGTGGAGCCACTGGGCAGGACGGGGAGGGGCTTGCGCCTGCCCCCACCCCAGCAAGCTCTGGTGGGAGGCCCAGGAGCCCCCTCCAGCCTCCAGCCTCCAGCCTCCCTTCCTGGGAGGGGCGGGAAGAGCCGGTGGTGGAGAGAAAGGCTGCGTCCCTGTGCAGGACAAGCCACGGGGCTGTCCCTGGAGACACGGGACCCTCTGCCCACACACGCTCAGGGGGCTCCCTCTCCTGCCCACCTCTCGGGTCCCAGGCTCCGGACTCCCTTGTGGAAAGCGCAGGAGCTGCTTCCTGAGCCTGTGGGGCAAGGTGGGGCTGGGAGGAGGGGCTGGGGCCCGCTGAGCAGGTGGGGAGCCCGACACTGCGGGAGGACCCTGGGGCTCAGGGAGCAAGTCTGGGAGAGTGGAGGGCAGGACCCATAAAGGCCTCCTCCTGAGCAGTTGGGCGCAGCCCATGTGGGAGCCATTCTGACAGAGGCAAGGGGCACAATGGCAGCGTGGACTCCGGAGTCGGGCCTTTCAGCTCCATCCTGGGCTGTCACACTTATTTACTGGGACCTTGGGAAAGCCACCTGCTCTCTGAGTCTAGTCTCACATCTGCTGCTGGAATAGGGGAGCACCCTGCTGCACGGGCAGGAGGACTGTAGGAAGTGTGTTAAGCACCCAGCTCTGAGCGCGGCTGGCGATGGACGGCCCCGAGCTCCTGTGTCCTGGGCCACCTGGTGCTGCTCCAGGAAGAGCTTGTATGCCAGGACACGAGGGCACAGTGCAGTCAGACGTGCCCAGGTTCAAATCCAGCTCCTCCACCGACGGCCACGCAGCCATGGAAGCTGACGCATCCTTCCAGGCCCCATCTGCCCTCTGGAGTGGGCACCTGCCCGTGGGCACTCAGTCCTGGCAGCTGAGGGTGCTCTTCCCTCCTCTCTCCTCAAGGGCCACCGCCTCCTTACAACCCTCCTGCAGGAGGCTCCCGCCCTCAGCAGCCCACAGGTGAGTGCAAAGTGCAGCCACCTCTCTCCTCGCACACACTTCCCGCTCAGATTGGCACAGGCCCCTGGCCTGACCATGGGCCCAAACTGCCCGCTGGAAAGCCCTCCTCCCGGCCCCATGGCTCCGTGGCCCTGCAGCTGGTTAGGGCCTCTCTGTGGCTCCCACAGGCTGTCCCCATGTCAGTGGCCTTGAGCATCACTCTGTCCAATGTGTGGTCACTAGTAGACACCCTGGCATACAGTAGGTGCTCAGGAGATGCCTGTAAACTCCCTGCAAGCACATCACCTCCACCCTGGATCCCAGAGACGGAGAACACAGACCCCCAGGAGGGGCCTGGGTTTGGGGATTCTACATATTTTCCAAGGAATTCTCAAGCACTCCAAAGAACGGTCAGGGTGGACTGAGGGTCAGCTTCACGCTGCTGCAGCTAATGCACAGAGAAAGGTTTGCTCTGGCTCCCAGGCCTGGGGGTTCCAGTCCATGGCTGGCCAGTCCCACTGCTCTGGGCCTCTGCAGAAACCAGATGCCCATGACAGGGAGGAAATGTCAGAGCCAACGTTTCCATCACGGTCTGGGCAGCAGAGAAGGACCGGGGTCCTACAGCGTCCTCAGATCCCAGTGACCTGAGGACGGCCCCTAAGTCAAGGTCCACACACCTCCCAATAGCGCCACCCTGGGGACCAAGCCTTGGACACATGGACCTTTGAGAGACACTCACACAGACCACAGTGGACAGTAAATCCCCACAGGTAGCCTCAGGGTGACACAGTGACAAAGACCTCTCTCTTGGAGAGCGCCAGACAACCGTGAAGTCCCCATCCTAGCTTCCTACCAAGTGCGGGGCACGTCACCCTCCCCTGCCTCGGAGCTCACCCTGGCGCAGCCCCGTCCCTCTCCAGGCAGGGGTGCAGGCAGACCTGGCTCTGCTCCAGGACACTGTGGAGCGCCACCAGCGTTCTTGTTCTTGCTCTGGGGCTTATTTTGAGGCGCTGGGGTTTCCCCCGGGTCCCATGCACGCGGGGCGAAGGCTCCCTGAGCTGCGCCCGAGCCTCAGCAGCGTACTCTTGACAAATCCAGCCACCAAAGGACACTGGGAGGGCCGACGTCCCAGGCTGCTAGGCGCACCTGTGGGCCAACGTCCAGGTGCAAGTCGAGCGGCGAGGCTGGCTGTTCTTCCCACCACAGGCATGGGAACAGACTCGGGCTACCCCGCAGGTTGAGAAAGGGGGCTGACCGCGAGCGGGGGTTGAGCTGGGCAACTCGCTGGACAGAGGGACCTGGGTTAGACTCAAGAGGTGCTCCAAACCCCCTGGGTCCTGACTTCACCTGCTCACCAGGGGGTCATGACTGGGGTGAAGGAGCCTGAGGCTGATGGGCAGGTGGATGACGGGTGGCACGAGCCTAGCCAGGTGGTCTTGGTTGCTTAGATGACCACCAGGAACAACCAAAAGACAAGCAGTCACAGCGGGGGTGGTGTGTCCAGCCAGGTTGGCCCCAAGGGTGGGGTGAGGCGGTGCAGGTCTGACCTGCCTCTCGCCCACCCAGGCATGTACACCAACCTGCCCAGGATCTCCACCTCCTTGCCAATGCGTACCGTATGTCCCTACTGTGGCCACCTAGTCGTCACGGAGACCACCCCTGTTCCAGGAATCCTCACCTGGCTTCTGTGCTTAGGCCTCTGTTTCTGTGGGTGAGTGGCTGGCCCTGGGCTCCAAAAGGCCCTGCTGGGAGAAAGGGCTGGCATCTAGCAGCCAGGTGGGCAGCAGGGGAGTTTGTGGAGGACAGGCAGGAGCAAGGACAAGGACGTCCCGATGTCCGCCACTGCCACACTGAGAGGCGGCAATGCCCTCTGACTGGCAGTCACGCCTGCCATGTGAGGGTTCCCAGCAGTGCCTGTCACCACCGTGGGGAATCCCTGGCCTGTGAAGGCGCCCAGCAGCTCATGGGGGGCCAGCCACCCGAGGGCAGTGAGGGCCAGGGCCAGGGTGGTGCACTTATAGGCCATGCCTTATGGCTGCAGGTGCTGCCTGGGCTGCTGCCTCGTGCCCTTCTGGATGCCCAGCTTGAAGGACGTGACCCACTCTTGCCCCGTGTGCAAGCACGATCTGTACCACTTCAAACGCATGTGACCCCTGCCCTGGAAATAAACCTGCTGACGCTCCTGCACGTGTGTCCTGCGCCCGGCCATGCCATGGCCTCCTCTGACTCCAGTCACCAGGGAGGTGGGGTGTGGCCCACAGGATCCTGGAGCACGGCAGACGCGCAGGCCGCGCTGGCTGGATACGGGAAGGGTCCTGTCCCTGAGATGCCCAGCGCAGACTCCAGCCTGCTGTCCGCCAGGAGGCCTGTCCTTTGCCCTCGCCCACCCGCACCCAGGCTCTCAGCTGGCCCTGCTGGTGGTCTAGCACTTGGTACCAAGTGCAACCCCAGTGGGCATCTCCCTGAGCTGCCCTTCCCTGGCCTGCACTGTCCTCCTGGGGTCCCACCCTGGGTCTCCTCTCCCACCCACTCTGCACCCTGCAGCCTCTCTCCTGGGTGCCTCAGAGAGCTCCCTCTCCCTTCCTGGGGGCAGGGTGGCTGCAGAGGGCACCACCTCTTCTTACCCCAGACCCCTGCCCTGTCCCTGCTGCCCTGCAGGGACCTGCAATGGCCCTGCTCAAGTCTGCCCTGCCCTCCTCACCCCTGGGGGCTGCGATTGGTTTGGGCAAGGGTCAGTCACCTCAGCTTGGACTGTGCCTGACACATGCCCAGACCCTGCCACCCTCAGACCAAGGGTTGTTTTTTTTTTTTTTTTTTTTGTACCAGGGATTGAACCCAAGGGCACTTAACCACGGTACCACTTTTTTTTTTCTTTTTTTTTAGAGAGGGAGAGGGGGGGGGGAGAGAGAGAGAGAGAGAGAGAGAGAGAGAGAGAGAGAGAGAGAGAGAGAGAGAGAGAGAGAATTTTTTAATATTTATTTTTTAGTTCTTGGCGGATACAACATCTTTGTTGGTATGTGGTGCTGAGGATCGAACCCGGGCTGCACGCATGCCAGGCGAGCGTGCTACCGCTTGAGCCACATCCCCAACCCCCACCTTTTTTTTAAGGGTATTTATTTTTCAGTTGTAATTGGACACAATACCTTTATGTTATTTATTTATTGTTCCTTGATGCTGAGGATCAGACCCAGGGCCCCGCAAGTGCTAAGCGCTGTACTGCTCAGCCCCAGGCCCAGCCACAATTCATCATCTTAAATATTGAGACTGGGCCTTACTGAGTTGCTTAGGGCCTTGGTGAGCTGCTGAGCTGCTGGCTTTGAACTCAGGATCCTCCTGCGTCGGCCTCCTGAGCCGCTGGAATTAGATTGTGTGCCCTGCCAGCTTCTGTTGGTGTTTCTCTGACACTCCTCCCGGAGCTCCTCTTCCTCTCCTCCTCTCCCCTCCTTCCTGACACATCCTGCCAGGTTCCCATCTCTCTCTTGCTCATTTGGCAGCTGAGGAGTAGCCACACGGAGGAACCTGGTGACTTCCAGACGGAGCCACAGGGGGCTCTCCCAGCTACTGCACTGAACAGCGCGGTGCCTGGTCACAAATGGCAGCTCACTCTGGGGAAGGGTTTCTGGAAAGAGCAAGACCGGGTCCCACGTCTGCGACTGCCAGGTGTGGCCAGCGGTGGCCTTTCAGAGGCACGAGGAGGCTGGGTCCCGGGACTTGGCATAACCGTGGGTTCTGTCCACCCAGGCTGAGCTCTCCTTGGTCCTCCCATGTGCCCTGGCAAAGGGAGAAGTCCTGCAGTCCCTGGTGGGACCCCGTGGTCCTGGCTCCCCAGTAGCCGTGACCCTGTGTGCGGCTCTGCTGCCTTTGGCATTGAGAACAGCCACGGTCACGGGAGCTCCTCTGGTCCCCACCAGCCAACCTTCTTTTATTTTCTTACATTTGATTGATTGATTGATTTTTGGTAGGAGGTCGGAACCCAGGGGTGTTCGACAACTGAGCCACATCCCCATCCCTTTTTATGTTTTATTTTGAGACGGGGTCTCACTAAGTTGCTTAAGGCCTTGCTAACTTTCTGAGGCTGTCTTGAACCTGAGACCCTCCTGCCTCAGCCTCCCAAGTGGCTGCAATTGCAGCCTGCCCCACCACACCCAGCTCTGCTCTGCTCTCGTTTGAAGATGACCGTCCACTGGGCGCATCCAGGTGGTGTAGCCTGTTTCTCCAGGGCCCTGTGGGGTTGCTATTATTTTGCCTGTTTTACAGCAGAGGAGGTGAGGGCTGCAGGTGCAGACAAGTGTCACCCAAGTCCCCAGAGCTGGACAGCACAAGAGTCAGGTGGCCTGGTGAGGTGGACCCCCACATGCACACATGTGCCCACACCTAAAGAAGTTTCTAAACCCGAGGACGTGGACGTCCTGGTCACGGGTCCCTCGGAGAAGAGCTAGGTGTGGCAGGACTCCCGCCCCCGGCTCCCGGTCACTCCCCTGGCCTCAGGAGTCCTCCCAGCCTGGGAGGCAGTGGAGACTGAGCCTGTGGGTGGCCCCCGCCCCTTCCACAGGAAGCTGGGACAAGGCAGTCTCTGGCCTCATGCAGACATCACAATAGTGGTCAGTCACCCAGCCGGCAGCTGGGAGGCCGTTGCTGCTCTCCTGCTTGTCTCTGGCCGCCAGGCCTCACCATGAGGACTGCTCAGGATGAGGACCAGGAGAATGAGGACACGGAACCCCAGGTCACCAGGACACCACTGCTGAAACAGAGGAACAAGGAGGAGCCAAAATGGAACCAACCTCAGGGTGAGGGGCGGGGGCTGGGAGTGGCCAGGGCCAGGGGGATGCTGGGGCCCAGGGGCAGCAGGAGGCGGGATGGGGCCACCTGGCCCAGCCAGGGCTGATCCCCGGGATCAGCACCCCCCAAGTCCCACCGCCCCACCACCCAGGTGACCCCACAGGGACACGGGCAGCAAGGCCTCTGGCAGCACACACTCTCTTTGAGCCCACAAGGACAGGAGGCTGCGGACATCACACGGGGCCAGGCCACTGCCCGGCCTGGGGGACACGGCCCTGGAGAGCCCCCAGTCACCTCTCACTGTTGATGCCTGGTGGCGCCAGCAGGGGTCGGCAGGACCCCAGGGCACTGATGGGCAGTGCTGCTCACAGCTGGGAGTGACTCCTGGGGGAGGCCCGGGGGACTTCTTTCTGACCCTCCTTTGTCTGTGGATGCGGGGACCTCTCCCTGTCCTGGGGAGTGGAGCCACTGGGCAGGACGGGGAGGGGCTTGCGCCTGCCCCCACCCCAGCAAGCTCTGGTGGGAGGCCCAGGAGCCCCCTCCAGCCTCCAGCCTCCAGCCTCCCTTCCTGGGAGGGGCGGGAAGAGCCGGTGGTGGAGAGAAAGGCTGCGTCCCTGTGCAGGACAAGCCACGGGGCTGTCCCTGGAGACACGGGACCCTCTGCCCACACACGCTCAGGGGGCTCCCTCTCCTGCCCACCTCTCGGGTCCCAGGCTCCGGACTCCCTTGTGGAAAGCGCAGGAGCTGCTTCCTGAGCCTGTGGGGCAAGGTGGGGCTGGGAGGAGGGGCTGGGGCCCGCTGAGCAGGTGGGGAGCCCGACACTGCGGGAGGACCCTGGGGCTCAGGGAGCAAGTCTGGGAGAGTGGAGGGCAGGACCCATAAAGGCCTCCTCCTGAGCAGTTGGGCGCAGCCCATGTGGGAGCCATTCTGACAGAGGCAAGGGGCACAATGGCAGCGTGGACTCCGGAGTCGGGCCTTTCAGCTCCATCCTGGGCTGTCACACTTATTTACTGGGACCTTGGGAAAGCCACCTGCTCTCTGAGTCTAGTCTCACATCTGCTGCTGGAATAGGGGAGCACCCTGCTGCACGGGCAGGAGGACTGTAGGAAGTGTGTTAAGCACCCAGCTCTGAGCGCGGCTGGCGATGGACGGCCCCGAGCTCCTGTGTCCTGGGCCACCTGGTGCTGCTCCAGGAAGAGCTTGTATGCCAGGACACGAGGGCACAGTGCAGTCAGACGTGCCCAGGTTCAAATCCAGCTCCTCCACCGACGGCCACGCAGCCATGGAAGCTGACGCATCCTTCCAGGCCCCATCTGCCCTCTGGAGTGGGCACCTGCCCGTGGGCACTCAGTCCTGGCAGCTGAGGGTGCTCTTCCCTCCTCTCTCCTCAAGGGCCACCGCCTCCTTACAACCCTCCTGCAGGAGGCTCCCGCCCTCAGCAGCCCACAGGTGAGTGCAAAGTGCAGCCACCTCTCTCCTCGCACACACTTCCCGCTCAGATTGGCACAGGCCCCTGGCCTGACCATGGGCCCAAACTGCCCGCTGGAAAGCCCTCCTCCCGGCCCCATGGCTCCGTGGCCCTGCAGCTGGTTAGGGCCTCTCTGTGGCTCCCACAGGCTGTCCCCATGTCAGTGGCCTTGAGCATCACTCTGTCCAATGTGTGGTCACTAGTAGACACCCTGGCATACAGTAGGTGCTCAGGAGATGCCTGTAAACTCCCTGCAAGCACATCACCTCCACCCTGGATCCCAGAGACGGAGAACACAGACCCCCAGGAGGGGCCTGGGTTTGGGGATTCTACATATTTTCCAAGGAATTCTCAAGCACTCCAAAGAACGGTCAGGGTGGACTGAGGGTCAGCTTCACGCTGCTGCAGCTAATGCACAGAGAAAGGTTTGCTCTGGCTCCCAGGCCTGGGGGTTCCAGTCCACGGCTGGCCAGTCCCACTGCTCTGGGCCTCTGCAGAAACCAGATGCCCATGACAGGGAGGAAATGTCAGAGCCAACGTTTCCATCACGGTCTGGGCAGCAGAGAAGGACCGGGGTCCTACAGCGTCCTCAGATCCCAGTGACCTGAGGACGGCCCCTAAGTCAAGGTCCACACACCTCCCAATAGCGCCACCCTGGGGACCAAGCCTTGGACACATGGACCTTTGAGAGACACTCACACAGACCACAGTGGACAGTAAATCCCCACAGGTAGCCTCAGGGTGACACAGTGACAAAGACCTCTCTCTTGGAGAGCGCCAGACAACCGTGAAGTCCCCATCCTAGCTTCCTACCAAGTGCGGGGCACGTCACCCTCCCCTGCCTCGGAGCTCACCCTGGCGCAGCCCCGTCCCTCTCCAGGCAGGGGTGCAGGCAGACCTGGCTCTGCTCCAGGACACTGTGGAGCGCCACCAGCGTTCTTGTTCTTGCTCTGGGGCTTATTTTGAGGCGCTGGGGTTTCCCCCGGGTCCCATGCACGCGGGGCGAAGGCTCCCTGAGCTGCGCCCGAGCCTCAGCAGCGTGCTCTTGACAAATCCAGCCACCAAAGGACACTGGGAGGGCCGACGTCCCAGGCTGCTAGGCGCACCTGTGGGCCAACGTCCAGGTGCAAGTCCAGCGGCGAGGCTGGCTGTTCTTCCCACCACAGGCATGGGAACAGACTCGGGCTACCCCGCAGGTTGAGAAAGGGGGCTGACCGCGAGCGGGGGTAGAGCTGGGCAACTCGCTGGACAGAGGGACCTGGGTTAGACTCAAGAGGTGCTCCAAACCCCCTGGGTCCTGACTTCACCTGCTCACCAGGGGGTCATGACTGGGGGAAGGAGCCTGAGGCTGATGGGCAGGTGGATGACGGGTGGCACGAGCCTAGCCAGGTGGTCTTGGTTGCTTAGATGACCACCAGGAACAACCAAAAGACAAGCAGTCACAGCGGGGGTGGTGTGTCCAGCCAGGTTGGCCCCAAGGGTGGGGTGAGGCGGTGCAGGTCTGACCTGCCTCTCGCCCCTCCCCCCAGGAATATACACCAACCTGCCCAGGATCTCCACCTCCTTGCCAATGCGCACCACATGTCCCTACTGTGGCAACCAAATCGTCACGGAGACCACCCCTGTCAATGGAGTCCTCAACTGGCTAATGTGCTTAGGCCTCTGTTTGTGTGGGTGAGTGGCTGGCCCTGGGCTCCAAAAGGCCCTGCTGGGAGAAAGGGCTGGCATCTAGCAGCCAGGTGGGCAGCAGGGGAGTTTGTGGAGGACAGGCAGGAGCAAGGACAAGGACGTCCCGATGTCCGCCACTGCCACACTCAGAGGCGGCAATGCCCTCTGACTGGCAGTCACGCCTGCCATGTGAGGGTTCCCAGCAGTGCCTGTCACCACCGTGGGGAATCCCTGGCCTGTGAAGGCGCCCAGCAGCTCATGGGGGGCCAGCCACCCGAGGGCAGTGAGGGCCAGGGCCAGGGTGGTGCACTTATAGGCCATGCCTTATGGCTGCAGGTGCTGCCTGGGCTGCTGCCTCGTGCCCTTCTGGATTCGAAGCTTGAAGGACGTGACCCACTCTTGCCCCGTGTGCAAACACCATCTCTACCACTACAGACGCGTGTGACCCCTGCCCTGGAAATAAACCTGCTGACGCTCCTGCACGTGTGTCCTGCGCCCGGCCATGCCATGGCCTCCTCTGACTCCAGTCACCAGGGAGGTGGGGTGTGGCCCACAGGATCCTGGAGCACGGCAGACGCGCAGGCCGCGCTGGCTGGATACGGGAAGGGTCCTGTCCCTGAGATGCCCAGCGCAGACTCCAGCCTGCTGTCCGCCAGGAGGCCTGTCCTTTGCCCTCGCCCACCCGCACCCAGGCTCTCAGCTGGCCCTGCTGGTGGTCTAGCACTTGGTACCAAGTGCAACCCCAGTGGGCATCTCCCTGAGCTGCCCTTCCCTGGCTTGCGCTGTCCTCCTGGGGTCCCACCCTGGGTCTCCTCTCCCACCCACTCTGCACCCTGCAGCCTCTCTCCTGGGTGCCTCAGAGAGCTCCCTCTCCCTTCCTGGGGGCAGGGTGGCTGCAGAGGGCACCACCTCTTCTTACCCCAGACCCCTGCCCTGTCCCTGCTGCCCTGCAGGGACCTGCAATGGCCCTGCTCAAGTCTGCCCTGCCCTCCTCACCCCTGGGGGCTGCGATTGGTTTGGGCAAGGGTCAGTCACCTCAGCTTGGACTGTGCCTGACACATGCCCAGACCCTGCCACCCTCAGACCAAGATTGTTTTTTTATTTTGGTTTTTGGTACCAGGGATTGAACCCAAGGGCAGTTAACCACGGAGCCAGGTACCGCCTTTTTTTTTAAAGGGTGCTTATTTTTCAGTTGTAATTGGACACAATACCTTTATGTTATTTATTCATTGTTCAGTGATGCTGAAGACCAGACCCAGGGCCCCACAAGTGCTAGGCGCTGTACTGCTCAGCCCCAGGCCCAGCCCACATTTCATCTTCTTAAATTTTGAGACTGGGCCTTGCTAAGTGACTGAGGCTGGCTTTGAACTCAGGATTCTCCTGCCTCAGCCTCCCAATCCCTAGGATTACAGCTGTGGGCCACCCCGCCTGGCCAAGTTCCAGTGGTTAAGGCTGGGCCACGTGAGGACACCTGTGAGCTGGCTCCTGCCTCCCCCCCCACTCTAGCCAGAACCAAGTGCTGGGCAGCCACCACCTGGGGCACCTTCCGTGGGGCCCCAGCATGGCCTCCCCAGCCCTCTCCCCCAGCCCCCCCACCCTCAGTCCTGTCCTGTACTCTCTGCTGTGACTGTCCCTAGATCTGGGCGCCAGTGGCTCGAGTGGGTACCTCAAGACACGGCAGAGATGAGTGGAGGCTTGTGGACACTAGGAGGGGACCAGGCCAGGTAGGATCGGCCTGCCCGGCAGGGATGCTGTCATGGTGTGCTCCGACCCCAGTCAGAGGGCACCAGCTGGCGCCGTGCTCCCCGCCACGGCAGCCCTTGGCCGCGGGTGACTGGAGTCAATTGGAATCCTGCTTCCTCAGCCAAAGACAGCAGACTGCCACATGTGGCCGGGGGCTACTGCCCTGAACAGAGGGGACATTCCGCCACAGCAGCAGGTTCTGCCGGACAGTGCTGGGTTAAGGAGATGAAGGGCCAAGTCCCTATGGAGGCCCCATCCCAGCTCCATGGAGGTCCAAGGCCTCAGTGTCTTATCAGTGGGACCCTCTGGGCAAACTGGGGTCTGGGACCAGGACAGAGGGGGATGGGATAAAGGAGACTGGCCGGTTTCTCGACTTTGTGACCCATGAAAGTGCCATCTCCGTCAGCATCGCTCCCAGTGGGGTGAATCTCAGTCACTTGGGGCCTCAGTAATTGGCTGAGACAGATGAATTTCAGAGGGAGCAGTGAGGGGGCATGGGCTGAGGTGTGGGCGTCACTGACAGGACTGCCCCAGGCCTGAGGAGGAGGCGCTGGACAGGACCCTATGGGCAGGAAAGGTGTGGAGGAGGGCGGGGGGGCCAGTGCGTGTGCAGAGCCCCGGCTGGAGGAAGTACCGCCTCAGGAAGCAGAGAGGACTGGTCACAGTACTAGAGGGAAGGACAGAGGGACTCCTCCAGGTGGGAAGCCCCAGACCGCAGCCTCTCCCACTCCCCTTGGCGAACAGGAAAAGCCGAATCCTGAGACAGCACCTCCCGCAGTACCTGGAGCCTGGGCTTCACAGTCAAACAGAAATTTAGGATTCGGTGACGAAGCTTTCCTGGGGACCTTGGTGCTTGGCTGAGACTGAGGGAGTCCCGACTGTCCTAATTGAGGACCCTGGTGTCAAGTCAGGACACAGCAGAAGGCTCCGGCGACACCGTGGGCAGTGGCGGGTCCAGGCGAGGCCACCCAGCCTCAGTGATCCCCAGGAACGGCCTTGTTTGGGACGTGGTGGCTCCACAGGTGCTCACCTCAGCAGTCCTGCTGGCCAGGCCATGGTCCCAGAACTGGACCCATCAGCAGTTGAGCTCGAAGGCCTTCCTTGTTCTGCGCCACAACCCTCCGTGCTGGCTTTGACTGGGTTCTGAGCCAGGTCCACAGCCGGGAGCGGGGTCCTCCACTCCAGTTCTCTGTATGTGGGTTGCTGGTGCACCAGGCAAGCTCTCCGGAGAGGTAGCCATCGTGCTTCAAGGGTGACCAGATACACGGTGCATTGAGAGGTTCTACCCAGAATTTTCCTTTTTTTTTTTTTTGTATCTGGGGCACTCAATCTGGAGCCACACCCCCATCCTTTTTAATTTTGAGACAGGGTCTCATTTGCTGAAGCTGGCTTTGACCTTGCAATCTTCCTGCCCGAGCCTCCCTCGCCGCTGAGATTGCAGGTGTGCCCAGCCCAGCACTCCTCACCCTGCCCCACGTTTTATGGGTGCATTATAGTTGTACTTATGATGGGATGTCACTACACATCAGCAAGCACTCTTTCCTGATCCCATGAATCCATCCCGCGCCCTTGGGACGGAGATTGCCCAGGGTTAGGAAGTGTCACTTGCCAGGTCTCTCGATGTTTGGTTATTAGTTACTTGTAGCACTGGGGACAGGACCCAGGGCCTTGCACATGCTGGCCAAGTGATATACCACTAAGCTACACCTCAGCTTGTCACCTCTTAAAAAGTAGAAATGACACTGAAAACAGGCTTTTCTTCTTCAAGGTGTTTGCAGGTGCCCGAGGCACAGGTGTCTGAATGATGGAATTCCCCTAGCTCACCCCCAAGGTCATACCTGATCACAACTCAGCCTTAACAAATATTCCCAAGTTCACACCCAGGCTCCCCACCACCGCTCCAGCCACACCTGGCCACGGTGCAGGAAGGTGGGAGGCTTGACCACGTTCTCCACCTCTCTATAGAGGTAGCCATTGCTGAGAGCCATTGCCAAGTAGGAATGACGCATCGAAATTTCCTTGCCAGCGTACCCCATGTTGCTTAGAGGAAATGGACTTGCCTTGGACATTTGTTGTGACATTGCATGTATGTTTGAGAAAGGTGACCCTGCTCAAGGACCAGAGCAGATCCGGGTTTAGGGCGGATCAGGTTTTAGAGAGTATCCTGTCCTTGGGTTTAGGGCGGTTCCAGGTTTAAGGTGTACCCTGCAGAGAATAGGGCCTATCCTGCTGATTAGAGCCTAGTAGAGAACGTGAATTTGGCCCAGAACGTGAATTTTAGAGTGCCGGTGTGAGTTCGGGAATAAAGAATTGCTGTTTGAATCTACAAAGCTGTGAGGGGCTCGTGATTTTGTACCCAGCCAGACTGCGGCAAGCCGTCATAATTCTCCTGTGCCCACAGCTGGCTGCAGAGCAGGCTGGGGTACATGGGGCTGTGGCCTCCTCCTGCACCGTCTCCTAAGCTCGTCCTGGCCCTCCATACTCAGGCCCATCAGGCAGCACCTGGCCCTGGCAGGTGAGCTTGGCAGCAGTGGAAGGCGCGAGTCAAACTGGGTCTCAACACATGTTCTGGCCCGGGCAAGTACTGAGCTGCCACCAGGCCCCGATTCTGGTCCCTGAACTGCCCAGATGCCACTGCTGAACTCAAGGCAGGGTGCAGTGCTCATGAGTGCTGGCTGTCACCAGCCATCCTACCCTCAAGCCTGGCAGGATCAGCCTGCCTGGCAGGGATGCCGTCATGGTCTGCACCGACTCCAGGCGAGGGCACCAGCTGGCGCTGTGCTCCCCACCACGGCAGCCGTAGCCGTGGGTGACTGGAGTCAGAATTGGAATCCTGCTTCCTCAGCCAACGACACCAGACTGCCACATGTGGCCAGGGGCTACTGCCCTGAGCAGAGGGGACATTCCACCACAGCAGCAGGTTCTGCTGGACAGTGCTGGGTTAAGGAGATGAAGGGCCAGACTGGCAGGCCCTGCCACATAATGGCCCCACAAAACCCTGGGGAGGGGCTGGGGATGTGGCTCAAGCCGTAATGCGCTCGCCTGGCACGCGCAGGGCGCTGGGTTCGATCCTCAGCACCACATACAAATAAAGATATTGTGTCCACCGAAAACTAAAAAATAAATATTAAAAAATTCTCTTAAAAAAAAAATCCTGGGGACAGAGTCCTAACTCAATGGTATTTGAAATATGCTTACAGATGCTATCCCCAGGAGCAAGGCCTGGCTCCGTGGTCATTTGGGACCTCCTTGCTACTTGGACTGTGGTGGCCATCTCACTTCAAACTTTCTCCACTGGAGAAAAGTAGTTTTTATACCAGGGATCTATCTAGTCCAGGGTTTCGCTAAACTGCCAAGGCCAGCCTCAAGCTTGCCACCCTCCTGCCTCCGCCTGCAGGCGTACTTCAAGCATGAAGATGGCCCCCCTTGCAAATGGCTGCACCCGCTCTGCAAACAGCACGGTGCCCGTGCTCGCTTTCCGCCGGGGCAGCAGAGCTGAGCAGTGGCAACGGGTGTCACACGCCCCAAGTGGCGGTATTTACTATCTGGTCTTTCATGGTTGATATGTCAACACTGGCTCTAATGTCAAACCCAAACCACGTTATTAAAAAAAATCCCTGCACACCTCACTTTAGTAACTCATGGAGCCTTAAGAAGCTGTCGCCTGAGGGCTCAGCTCAGCAATCGCAGATCTCCATCTGACCCAGACACCAAAGAACATGAGCCCGAGAAGCTGCCGACAGGTGGTTCTGAGGCCCTGGACAACCAGGCAGGCCCCCAATGTGGCAGCTGGTCGCTGGACTCACTTTCCCCCTCAGCCACAGACCCACACTGGAGTCTGCCTCTGCAGGTCCCCACCGCACTGAGGACGCAGCCCCACCGAGCTCCAAAGCCTCATCTCCTCGTGCCACACTCCTCTGATCCTTTTATGTCATGACACATTTATTGAACGGCAGTACGTGTGAGCAGCCCTAGACCTGTGTGCCCCTCTCCTGGATGGCTGTGCTGATCCCCAAGGCAGCTGGCTCAAAATTCTTCAAGGTTGGCAATTCCCGACAAACACCTCCATCTCCAAGGTGGACGTGGGGGACACTGCCTTAACGCTTAGGGGAAACTCCTGCATGCGGAACTGCTGCGGAAATGACAGACCACACCTCCCTGCACTTCTTAAAATGATCTTTAGCTATAGACGGACACAGTACCTTCATTTTTACGTGGTGCTAAGGTATTTGAAATGGCAGGCGAGTGTTCTACCGCTGGGCCCAGCCCAGCAGGCTGCTTCTGCGGGCAGGCCCCGTGGACAGGGCCATGCGCCAGCTTCAACACGAGGAGGGCTGCCCTGCCATCCATGGAGGGACCCACACACCACAGGGGGACAGGACCTGACAGCTTCAGAAGACTCATGTGGCCCACCTGGAAGGCAGCTTCTCTACCCTTAAGTTTTAAAACTTGCACTTCTGCCTCCCCAAAACCAGTTTAACAGACGCAAGCTCCCAATACCATAACCGGTAAACTGCAAGCCTAAGGGCAGTGCTCGGTGCGTGAGCGTGTGTGCGTGCACACACACACACACACACAGTACCTCTGCGGGTTGGTTTCAGTTAGACTCCCAGCCAACACCCAAAGGCAAAACCTGGGGGTCCTAGGACAAGGACAGGCCCGAGAGGAAGCCAGGGAAGGACCAGGCTCTCCTGATGGGCCCCCAGGCCCGGATGGCGAGGCAGCCTGACTGAGCAGGAGGGCAGCGCTCACAGCAGAAACCAAGGAGAGATCCTCCAAGGCAACTGCCAAGAGACCAGGCACCGATGCCACGGACACAGGACGAAGGCCAGAGGCCAGCCCTGCCAGCCCTGCACCCGGCGGACGCCACCTCTCTCAGAGCCATTTCATTAAGTCTTTTATTTCTCAAACTTACTGTGACCAGTCAGAGGCAAGTCTCCCCTCCCCACCCCAGCCCTGGAACCAGGAGGAAACGCATCCCCATGGAACCTGTGCACAGCGAAAGGGCGTCCCAGGCAGCAGCGGGGAGGGCAGCAACCTTCCTCCACTTCCACGTCACTCACTGAATTTTTATAGAAAATTTTATTCAACATACAACATTTTCCAGCAAAAAGGCAATATACAGGAAGAGTTGGCGAACACTGCTGCTACAGAAACAAAGGTACTGGAAAAGGAGGGAAAGTAAGCGTGATCTGCCGATTCTATTTACTGCACTCGAAACTAGACACGCAGCTGGCATCAGCTCCATATGAAAAGGAAACGAGGCGGGGGCCGAAATGAACCACACAGTGAGTATGACACCAGGGACATCCACTTGTAGACTCACCCAACAAAAAGTGACCTCTCCCAGTGGCAAATTGTACATGTCCACTCATTAAATACACAATTTCATTTTTCCTTTGTTATTTTACCCTTTGTACACAGCCAGCAGCTTCCTAACCACCAGCAAGCGCGCCCTCTTGCTAAAGGCTCTCCTGTGGCTCTGGCCACCCGTTTCCACGGATGCTACTTGTGATCCTTTCACCTGCTCGTCCTGAGGAGCTGCGAGCTCACTAAGCTTGCTGAGGCAGCAGAGTGAACCTTCATTGTATTTAACGTGTCCAATTTAATAAAAAGACCCAAAACATCTGTCAGGATTGTATTCAGTGCACCCACCTGGCAAGTGGGCTGCAGAGCAGTGGCTGGCGGAGGTGAGATGAGCTTATTTAGAAGACCCCAGGCATCCGGAGGGGAGGAACCCGAGGAAGGGCCGACAATGCACACATGAAGGAAAGAGTGCTATTTATTAGGTTGTGAGTTTCTGTTTTGCCTTTACAGATGCACAAAAGGTCACTGAAAGTATAACTGAAGGAGTTAAGTCAGACGAGCCTGCAGACTGCCTGGCTGCAGGCTGTGGACAGGCCCCAGGCGGGCAGCCAGGCAGCCTGTGCCACCCAAACACAGCCTAGAGACCTTTTGCCAGTGACACGCGTCCTAGGAACCTCTTCTCCCCGTCACGCTGACAGTTCCTTGCATTCTGGTTACCATAAAATAACTCTCATTGGCATCCAAGCTTTATAAAAACACCTTCATTTTGCTCAAAAAGGGCAGTCAATAGATACAGAGAAGCCAAACTGAACAGCCTCAACAAAATAAAATTAACATCAGCAGCAAATCCTCTTGCTGGAGACTTCGGCTAGAGTACACGTGTACCAAAGTTCTACGGCTGTTAAAAAGGGGCACACACCCACGCGCTGTCCCGCCTTGAACACACTGGTAAAGAAGTCAGTTATGGATTTTAATGGCCTTTTCAAGGTAAGTGTAGCGACTCCTCTTTGGGGCTTTGTTGAAGTGGTCGAGCCCTAGCCAAGGCCGAGGGTGAGACATGTTACCTGGTGGGGAGAGAGAACACGTGAGACCCCAGAGCCCCTGGCTGTCCAACGTGGACCTCCTACCCACACGAGCCATCACTCCCACAGCTGCATGTGGGTGTCTCAGCGAAGCCGGGACCTTGAGCTGTGCTTGCCTGCCTGGAGCAAGGGCGCTCCACTTAGGGGCCGTGAGGGCTTCACTTCCGCAAGGCAGCCCTGGGAACTGCGGGTCAGGGCAACCAGCACCTGTCCCTCAGTCCTCAGCCAGCACTCAGCCGACGGGAAGGGCTGTGATCCTTAAGAGAGTCCAGGGGCCACCGGTTGTCACTCCCTGTTTCCCAAGGGGCCCCGACGTGGAGAGCGAAGAGCCGGCTGTCCACCTCCCCATCCGTGCCCACTGCCTCTCAGGAGTGCTCCCCTATGATGAACCCCTCCAGGGAGAGGGCTCTTACCAGGCTGTGGCTCAAAGTCTTTCAAATTCACTTCATACTCGTCTTCGTTAATGTACTGGTGTCGGCCCATCATCACAATTGCAAATTTAAACTAGAAGACAAAAACCAAGACTCCTCCATTATCTCTGCACACTGGCAAAGTTCCTATCTCTGGCATTACTGACTAAGCAGCGCCACTGGTCGCGGGGCTGGAGTGGGCGGCCCCTGCGCTCTCGCCAGGGCCCCAGAGCGCACCTTTTCAAACTCCTTTTCCTGGACGTCCAGCAGGCTCTGGATCCGCTTCATGACTTCTCGGAAGCGCTCGCCCTGGGAAGGCAAAGGACGGAGTGCTTCATGCTCACTCCCACCATCTCGGTGCCGCGCTGCGCTCACTGAGGCAGGAGCGCAGGTGAACGACACCTGTTCAGAAGCTTCCAGTTCTGACCTTCCCTCAAACTCTTACCTGGTGTATCCTCAGCAAAAACGGAATTCCAAATGTCCCAAACACCTCTTTGTGGAAGTGGGCCACTGTAATCAGCATCTCGTTTTCCTTATCTATGTCTACCTGGTCCAAAGGTATCTCCTGGGGACACATTCCAAACACAAAGAGTGTCCTAAGTGCAGTCGCTGCCGGCACGTGTTGCACTTAAATTCTAATGTGGCACTCCACCGGGCAGGCTAGAGCGCACTCCAGAGGGCCCCAAGGCCAGCGTATCAGAGGCTTGGCACTCCCCGGAGGTGACAGGACCTCTCAGTGTAGGGCCCACCTGGGAGGGCTCGTGTGTGCCTGTGGAGGGGACTGCAGAACCCTGGTCTCTTCTCTTCATTCCTCCACCTTGAGCTCCCTGCCAGACCCCAAAGCAACAGGGACCAGTTCATGAGGGGTGGAAGCCTCCAAGACTGTGAGCCACAATATACTTTTAAGATGAGCATTCCAGGTATTTTGTTAAAATGATGGAAAACTAAGTAGCGGAACCACATTTTTGCCAAAATACCACGATAAACCTTGCTAGAATGAGAGTGCCGAGTATTGTAGTTACCACAGGAAAACATTCAGCTTTCAATTCATGGCAACCCAACACTTTCTGCCTACATGCACTTGGGGTCCATATTAAACTTGGATTCTAAGCATAAATTCTGTAGGCTTCCACCAGAGTCCACACACAGAGGGAGGCAGCATGGTGGACCCAAGGGAGAACACAAGGGCCAGTGTTTAATGGGGACAGCGGTTCTGCTGGGGAAGATGGAAAAGTTCTGGAGCTAGACGGTGATGAAGGCTTCACGACAAAGTAAATATACTCGACTACACACTTAAAAATGATGGAAATGGCGAACTCTGTGTTGTATTTTCTCATAATGAATCTCTTCTGTAGTCTGGAAGAACCAAATTATCTCAGAAAGCACTTCAACAATTGGTACATGAACCAAACTAAGGTCCCCTGTATGACTCGCAGTGAGTGTCACAAGGGCAGTAGACACCCGCCCTGCCACACACTGTCCCAGGATCCAAATGCACTCTGCTGCCAAAAGGGGACAGTTACCTCTATTCGAAATGTTCGACTCGTTGCAGGAGATAAACATTCTAATAATTCATCTTCTTGATGCACACCAATAATTTTGTAGCTTACAATTTCTAGCAGCCTAAATGAAGAAAAAAAATGGGGCAAATAAATATATATGCACACATATGTATTCATGTCCTCAAACAAACAAAAACAAATCTGGCTGCTACCACAAACTGAATCCATGAAGCTACTGGAACACGCCTATCTTCTTCCTCTAGATTTACTTACTTATTTATAAAATAAAGGAACTGTACACATCAGAAGCAGGGCCTGCGAAGGGTTGAGGAGGTGGTCCCGAGTCCAGTCAATAAGCCTCTGGAGCTAGCCCATGGCCACACTTGGGCCCAGAGACAGGCTCATCAAGCCAACCTTCCCCACAACGAGGTCTGGGCAGGGAGGACCAGATACTTTCTCACTCTTCAGAAAGAAATAGTCTCTTCATTTATTAAAAACTTACAAAAGAAGGCATTGTGGAACTAAATAGCTCTAAAGGTCAGCTGTCCTTCAAGCTGACCAGAGGCAAAGTGGTAGGAGCAGGGCCCAACTCTCAGAAAACACTGATCGCCAAACTCAGCATCAGCCGACAATTCTAACACAAATATGAGGTTGTGTCTCAAATACAATCAGGAGTCACCTTTTCCAGGGTCAGTTGATCATTCAACTCAAACCAGACCTTTCCTGTGGTGGCTTTTCCACCTGAGCTCACCTTTGATTACAGTCATTAACATCAGAAAACAAAGAGCGGGAAATGGTTTAATAAAGTTATTCCAAACCTCCACTCAGCACCAGCTTCAGGAGGACGTGGCAGTGGGCTTTAAGGGGTTCAACCTGCACTGTTTGGGCTGGGAGCAGCCCTGCCCGGCTCCAACCTGGGGAAACACTCACCTAAGCCTCCCTGATGCTTTCTCACCCAGCTCCACGGCCTTCTTACATTCTTCTAACAGGTCCCGGACACAGCCATGCTTGTCTGGATATAGTGTTATTTCCTACGCGACCACAAGATGACACGGTCGCATTAGAGAAAACAGACTTTTGCTGCAGCAAATAAGAGGAACCCTGGCCGACTGGCTCAAGCACTCCGTGGGCCACCACTGTTCCCCTTAAACCCAGGGCCCCTGCTTGTGAAACCACGCACTGTGGGACCATCTGCCCATACCTGGGACCAAGCCAGTACTGACAGGAGGTTAGGAAATGCCACCTTGATGCAGAAAGCTTGCCATTTCCAGCACCACGGGAAGTGACCCTGGGAAGGGCCCCGGGAGAGTGGGACATGGTTCAGAGGGAAAAGCCAGGCCCACACCGTGGCTCTGGCCACATCAGTTCTCCAAGGGCCAGCAATGGGGTCTCCCTCCCCAACCCTGGGGGAGCTGAAGAAAGGAGGCGGCAGAGACAAAGTGTCCAGAAAAGGCCCCGAGTGCGGCAGGCTCAGGGCTGAGAGACCTGCGTGGGCAGCATGCAGGCTGCCTGAGTGGGGAGGACTGCGACGCACCGAGGGCCTCTCACACAGGCTAGCACTGAGGGAGGGTGTTCCTTTTGGGACCAACAGACAATAGGCAAATGCCAATAAAACAAAAACTCACCTCTTCCCTAAACTGGCTGTTTAACCATATACACTTAAAACTTCGTCTGTTCTCAAAGTCTGTGATTTTCATCTTAAGCTATGAAGAAAGAGACATGCATTTTAGATAGGCTTCCACAAAAGCCCACACCTTCCCCTCATCACCCAGAGGGACATTAATTTGGACTCATACCTGCTGATAGTAAAGTTTCTTAGGTTGTCTAGGCTTGAAGAATTGTAGAAGATCTCTTAAAGTACCTTCATAATTATGTCTAAGAGGATTACCTGGGCCATCCCTATAACTACACAAGAAAACAGCATATAAATAAATGAAGTGTTTATTGGCCTAAAACACAAGTCCTGAGTGAACACAGAAGCAAGCCCCTGGCCCCACACCTAGACATGAGGTCTGGGCCTGGCTCAGGGTTCAACTCAACACTCCCGTTTCCTAGACCTAAGTCCCTCTAGCTGTCACACTCAAATGTTGTCCTCAAAGGTGACAGCAATCAAAGCCTGACCACACGACCCCTGATGCAGCTGGACCAGTAGTGTACATGAAACACTCTGGCTTTCAATGAAGCCGTCAACTGCTTTGACATCTCCAAGTAACGTGGATGTAACATGAGTTGTGACAAGTGCAGACCTCAAGGGAGGTGAGAAATGGCATGTCAGGCAGAGTGGCCAACTACTAGCATGTCAGCTCCAAGATGCTTCGATGAGCTTTGGAAAGCACTTAGTAAAGAGAAATCCCCGCGTCGACGGGCACGGCTTACCCTTGAGACTTGAAAAACTGAAGCAGCATGGGGTCCGTGTTGAGCCTCTGTGCGACCGTCTTTGCTACCTGGAGACGGAGAGAGGCAGGCTTGTGTATGGGGCACAGCTCCTGGGCCTCGTATCTTGTGGGGTTAACTAAAGCCATGTGTTGTGAGCAGGCAAGGGGTCATGGCTGTGGAGTCCGCACTCCATGGCATAGGATGTGACAATTCGAGGCACACACACAATGGCCTGGATGGAATCAGCACAAGGGGCCGCTCCATCTCAGGTGCTGGTCATGTCTCTGTCACTGGATCCTGCGACTCCCATCTCATGGTTCTTTTTTTTTGGGGGGGGTGGGTATCAGGGATGGAACTCAGCCCCCCCACCCCCGTTTTTAAGAGACAGGGTTTTCTCACTGAGTTGCTTGGTGCCTCGCTTTTGCTGAGGCTGGCTTTGAACTTGAGATACTCCTGCCTCAGCCTCCAAAGCCACTGAGATTACAAAGTGTGCACCACCGTGCCTGGCTCACAGTTCTTACTTTTAATGATAAAGCTCATGTTTATTTTCTCACGATTAAACACTTGCCATGTTATATTAAGGCAAAGGGGCTACTGCAACTTCTCTCTCAAAACAAAATTATGCCAGAGAAGCTTTCCTGGGATAGACACGCAGACACGGTGGAGGACAGGGAAGCACAGGCCCAGCTCCCAAGAGCATCGGCCTAGGTCTAACATCACCCTTCCCAAACCACAGCCAGACAGCCTCCTCAACAGACTTGTGGAAAACAAACAGGTCTTTCTGGGTAGCATGTGGTGAGGAGCAGCTTTCTGACACCTGAAAATAGTTCATCCTGTTGGACAAGGTGACCACGAAGCCGGGGTCGTTGGGGATCGTCTTGTCGCAGAAGATGACGTCGACACGGTGGTAGAGGTCTCTGAAGTATTCTTTTGCAGTGGGCAATTCACTGTTATCATTTTCAGGGTCATCCCTGGGGAAAAGAAATGTTCAGAATGAATGGAGGCCCATGCAGTGCCCCTGTTGAGGGACCTCATTTGCTGGGCAGCAGTGATGCCCACAGACCCTCTCTGTGCAGGGTACTAGGAGTGCACCCGACTATATGTCACCAGTGCCACAGAAAAGGTGGCAGCCCCAGCAGGGCGCGGCTCAGGTTGCTCTGCACTCTTTAGGTTCACAGCAGAACCACACCCACAGCGCTGTTGGAGAGCAGAGCCCCACCCGACCAGAACTCGGCGGGGAGGCTTCTGTCTGCTGGGAAGCTGTTCCTGACTCAAGTACTGCAAACCAGACTGTGAGTCTGCTGCAGATAGGTCTGAATGAGTTACCTGAGCAGATACGGCCAAGGAATTCTGACTTCCAGTGCTGAGGGAAGAACAACTCTTCCCACCTGCTAACAGCTATCGACATTTTTAGGAAACAAAAGAGCTTTAAATGATGGCAATGTTCACTGCCCCTAACTCCAAAACCCAGAGGTGGCTAGCTACTGCCAACACTCAGATACTTGCAACAACTTATTGGCTCAGGTCCAAGTGCAAATGTGCCCTGGTTCTGGGACAAACCAGATTGCAGCTCCTGATGCTGGTGCAAAGGGATGGAACCATCAGGTGGTACGTACTTCTGAAACACTATGATATCACCATCCATTAGTTCATCAAGGGCTTTATCAAGAGACACGTCATAGTCCTGAATTCTCTCTGTTAAATTCGGTTTAACTTCCTATAGTAAAAGATATAAAAGTTTTATTACAAAATTTGTCTGCACATAATGTAAGTATTTTCTCTACACCCAATTCTGTTCACCATTTTTTTTTTAAAGACATGGATTCTCCTCATGTTGCCCAGGCTGGCCACAAACTTTTGGGTTTAGGTCATCCTCCTGCCTGTCTCCCAAGGAGCCAGAATGACTGTAGGCATGCACCACCACACCCAGCGCACCCACACTAAGTTGAAATGTCAATGGAAGCTGGGCATGGGTGGTGCCTGCCTGTAATCCCAGAAACTCTGGAATCATCCTGCCTCAGCCTCCCATTTTGACCAACCTAAGCAATCCAGCAAGACCCTGTCTCATGGGGATGTGGTTCAGTGACTCGGGGATCCTGGGGGTCAATTCCCAGAACAACAACAAAAAATGTTAATGGGAAAAACAAACCTACAGGTACCTAATAATCACTGATCCTGTAAGTTAAAACTAACAAATCTAAAAATGTGTAATTTCTGAATTCAAACTACCAGAGGCCTGGATTTAAAGGACCTTAAACAACAAACCAGGGGCTGGCAAAACACCACCCTCCCACCTCCAATGACGACTGTTACACTGACTATGAAAAACAAGTCATCCAAACCTCATAGAGGATAAGGCTAGTATCTTGGACAAATCCTGCTCTGTCACACATAACTGGAAGCAAGTCACCTAGGATAGAGGAAAAGCTTTAATTCACAGTTGAGATACACTGAGCAAATCCATGCAGAGGGCAGGTGCAGCAGGACTTACGTATTTTACAGGATATGGGTGTGTAGATATGCCCACAGTAATTCAAGCTCCGTGTTTTAGGATCATACATCTTCAAAAATAACATTACGTCATCTATAAGTTGATGAACGGGTTTGTTAGAATCTTAACACTCATTACAATGTTAACAACAAAAAAACAAAACAGCTGAGCTTAGGAGGTCGGTGACTGAAATGATAGCTTAATGTCCCCCTAAAAGTCAGTGTCAAGAGGCTGCTGATCCTATGGCAGCAGAGGTAGGCTCCAGATTTCACACCCTGAACTACTACTACCCCAGGCAGTAAAGATGGTTCTAAGGATGGCAAACTTGAAATCCCAAGTTGGACAGATGGGGATGCAGCTCAGAGGCAGACCACGTGCCTCACACGTGACAGGCCCCAAGTTCAATCCCCAGCAACAACAAAAACAAAAAAGAAATCCTGGCACTAACTTGCTGGGAGTATGTTAGCTGGGTCCCTGCCAGAAGTGGATCCGCACAGCAATAAAAACCTGGGACTTTACTGTGAGGGTCAGCATGCTCTTAGACGGGGGTGTGTTCCGTTCAGCTCTAGGTGCACACTCTGTGGTTGTTTCTACATGAAAACAGGCCAGGTGGCCCAGAGAATGAAATGTTGACTACCCGGCCCTGACAGACACCTGTGACCCCTGCCCAATGTGATCAGAGATGCACACGACTCAGGGACCCGGAGCAGGCACGGGGCAGGCCACTTCAGCATGGCTGCTCAAAGCCTTGAACACGGACTCAGTGAGCACCTGGGGCACTGACCAGCAGGTCTCTCTGCAAGGGGAGGCTCAGCCTCCGTGTTCAGCACGACCCAGGACCCCAACTCTCCTGTGCTATGTGCAGCCGGGCACTGCATGGGCACTTACGATCTTTATCAAACTTGGGCAAGGTTGCTCCACTGGCAGCCAACTCAGGATCCACTGTTTCCAGGAATATTGTCCAAGGGTTTTCGTTATCACTCAGTTCAATCATCTATTTCCAAAAGAGATGCTGGTTTTAGAAGATGTTAATGGCTTAGATGACAGAGTGAAAACTACACGGTGCGCACCGCCTGCAGAGGGGATGCCTCCTGCAGTGCCACAGACACCCAGCACCAACGATATTTACTGTTTTGTTGCCGTCTGCTTCATTATCTAACATTGCTGGTCGTTTTGTTCCATTACTCCTTGCTTGCATGGGCCACAATCGAATTTGATCTTGTGGAAATCCCTAGGGGAGAAAAATAAAAATAGATCAAAAGAACAACCATCACACACTTTTCAATTCTATACCAATTTAAAGCTTCTGTGTTTGGGGAGGGCTAATTATAACCCTTCCCCCATCTGAGCTGGACAGCTACACCTCCTTCCTCGGGCTCTCTAGCACTCCAGGGCAGAGGGCCCGTGGTTCCAAAATGCTGCTGCAGCTGGGGAGGAATGCCCACCCGCTCTGCCCATCGGCCAGTCCACTGCAAGACCCGTTCAGGGTAGAAACATGCTCCGAAATGCTGTGGAATTCCCTGCACTGGAGTCAAGAGCTCAGCATCTCCTTCCCTGGCTCCAACAGAAGCAGTGCCCAGGATGCTCTCCTCACTTCCACAGGCAGCCAATCTGTGCTAAGGGGCGGAGAAGGAGCATGCGCAGAGCAGGAAGTGCCAATGGAGGCGAGGGAAGGGGGTCACGCACCATGGTTTGGGAGAGGCTCTGAACAAACTCTGCCAGGGAGGAGTTCTTCAGAACCTTGAACACAGTGTACTTCACTTTTTCTTCATCGTACATGTCGTTTCCTTGGTGGCCACAGAACTGGTCCTCTGCAACTATCTGAAAACACACACACAGAACAGAGTTTACAGCTGACAGATAGCAGAGGAGTCCGGCGAGGCACATTCACACCACATGGGCTGAAAGCTAGGCTCATCCTCTGAAGGGACTTCTTCAGGAGACCAGAGGGAGGAGCACAACAGAACAGCAGAGCCTCTAGTTCATGGGTTGCTGTGGTGCTCTCCCTGAGCACCTGCAGTGGGCCCTGCAGCCCTGCCTCCTCCCCGGGAGGTCCTGTCTGACACACACACACACTGGCACTGCTGTATGTGGCCTCCATCCGGCTCACACCTAAGCCCTTACTGCTACGCTGGGTGGACATCCAATCCCTCAGTGCTGACCACCACCTGTGTCCAAGTCCCCCAAGGCCAGCTGTCTGTGGCAGGGCTCAGGGGGCAGAGGCTGACCTGCACTTGCATGTAGAGATGGGCCTCCTGCCGCTCCTTCCGCTTCTGAGCCTCGATCCTTTTCTCTTCCTGTAATCGTTCCACCAACTGCTGAGGAATGTCATGGTCTGTGACGGCTTGTAAAACTTCACCTGCAGGACAGATGCATCCTCTTTCACCTTGGTGCCACGGCCACTAGTAAAATGACCTATTACAGTGATATTACTGCTGGGCACGGTGGTCCACAACCGTAATACCAGCAACTCGGGAGTCTAGGGCAAGAGAGTTGCAAGTTCAATACCAGCCTCATCAACTTAGGCCCTAAGCAACTTTGCAAGATTCTGTCTTAAAATAAAAAGGGGCCTGGGGATGTGGCTCAGAGGTTAAGCACCCCTGGCTTCAATCCCTGGCATCAACATAAATAAATTTTTAAAAAGTAAAACTGTTTGGCACCACAGTCCACTTTACAATCTGCAGGCCCCATCCACTTGCTTTTGGATGGACTGAGGAAGGCAGAGTAAGTAGAAACAGGTTTGGATGGGCAACACAGCTTGGTCCACTGTATGTTGTTAACTTTTAATTGCATTCTGTTGGTGTAAAATACCAAGGCACGACTGTGTGGGTTCATCGTGGCTAAGAGCAGGACAAAGCCCAGCTGCACTCACTCAGCTTCGACTCTCTGATGTAGACCAGCATGTACGCGTTCGTGCAGTGTCGGACAGAGAGGTCATCATCGTGACCTCCGTAGTTGTGCTCGATGGCTTCCTCTTTAGTACACCTCGACACCACGTCGTCATCAAATTTACACCACTGGAAGGAAAGCAGCCAGACATCAGCAGAGACAAGGCGCCAGGACCGCCCTCACACGAGAGGCCCCGCTGGGTCAGAGCAGGCGTGGCCTGCCACACAGAGCAGCAGCGCTGCCATCTGCCTCTTTAATACTCCGTGGGAAATGCTGCCATTTCACCAGCTCCACTTCCTACTCGGGTTCAGTGACAGGTGCTAACAAATCTGGAGAATTAAACATACCTAATTCAGCTAGTTGACACTTGGTGCTATGATTGTACAGTTCAATGGGATATTTTACATTATCCCACGACACACTGCAACAAATTGATGACTTAAAAATAAGAAAAAAGCCAGGTGTGAGGGTGCACACCTGTTATCCCAGAGGCTACAGAGGCTGAGGCACAAGGACTGAGAATTCAAAGCCAGTCTCAGCAACTTAGCAAGGCTCTGAACAACTTAGCAAGACTATCTCTAAGTAAAATACAAAAAAGGGCCGGGGGTGTGACTCAGTGGTTGAGTGCCCCGAGGTTCAATCCCAGGTACAAAAGAAAAGAAAAAAGCCAGCACAGCTGTATGATAGTCATCTTCCCATCTCATGCCTCCAATAGAGCCACTTCAAAGTCAAAGGGACAGGAAAGGCACTCCACCCCTGATCCCTTGCTTGCTGGCCCTGTGGTCTTGGAGCTCTGATTCTGAAACCCTCATTTGCCAAATGCTAACAGACCTTCTGCCCTCCTGAGTGTTATGAAGAGGATGAGATGGAGGACAAGGGGCCCCCAATACACTAGCAACCTGTGAGCAGAACTAAGTAAGTGCCTCTCGGCTGTAAAGCACTCTGTAAAGCCCAGTGTCTGTTACTATCAGAGGAGCACCATCTCTGACCTACCACTCTACCTTTAAAGTACTGGCAAATGAAGGGACAGGAACATGGCACTGCACAGCAAGAAAACTGGACATCAAAGGCAGGGCAGGGATCCTTGACGGACGCGGTCAAGGAGCAGAGCAGAAGGGAGCACAGCATAGCTGAGTTTGCAGGGTCCTATCGCCTGGGCCCCACACTTACTTTGCCATCCCCTTTGGGGTTCAGATAAACCACATAATGTCCACCATGATTATCTCCACTGTGAACCAGGACAGCATGAAGAATATAATTTGCAGGATCTTTAGGATCATTTTTTTGCAAAAACTCATCAAGTGGTAATTGTTCCGGAAACTCAAATCTATTAAGAAAAATTTTTTAAAGAAATTAAACATTCGTTTATACATCTGAAGGGAAGGCGCTTTTGAAGTACTTCTGAGATAGCTTCCACTAATTAGAAAAATCTGTTCATTGTTATGTCAATATAAAGTTGTGGCTAGATTTGAGAAAAATGCCTAAAAAGCACTAGAATTTGAACTAGTTCAAATCCAAGGGCTCAACATAACATTCAGTGTTGGGATAGTCTACAGAGAACTTTCTAGGGTGTGGACAACCCTTCGGCATCAATCAGCAAGGCCAAGTTGCAGACCGCAGAGTTACTGCCACCTGAGAGATGGGCCAAGGCTGTGGCTGGGAGCGAAGATGGGAACAGACTCCTCTCGGCTGCCTTCTGCAGAAGCCCTGGCTCTTGCTGGCTTCACAGCATTAGATTCAGGTGGTCAAATCTTGTCACCAGTGGTGACAAAGTGCAGAAGAGCTGCAGGGAACCCAGGGGCTCCAACCCTTGGCTCTCACGCCCTCCGCCGGGGAGTGGCAGCCCTATGTTGCCAAGTGCCGAGTTCCTAATGATGCCGAAAATCTGGACATTTGTGTGAAATACCATAATTTTTAAAACACTAGACACAATTCTAATAAAAGTAAGGTGAGGATGGATTAAACCCCAATGTCTAGAGCCCACCAGGCAGCCCTCATCATAAGGCCATAGCAGGGTGAGCAAGTCGGGGGCAAAGCCTGGCAGAGCAAAGGGTCTACTTGTGGTGCCCTCAAGCCTGAAACGTGACTGACCATCCGCCAGCCTGTACACAGGTTGGTGCTCAGACCAACCAGGGTAAGAACATAGTATCCTAAAGCAAACCCAGGGGTGTGCATGAGCACTCTTGCATCTGATCTTAATCTGAAAACCCCCAACTTTAGCATTCTTGAAAATTCTAGTACATTCTAGAAGTTAACCGCTGAGATCACAAAATACTGCAAAACATACGAATCTGAGGTAACATTTATATTATGGGAAAAACCCAATTTATTAGAAAAGCTGGTGAAGTCAAACTCTAACAAACCGAAATAATTCCTAGACTGTCCTCATAGACTTCAACCTGCCCCAACAGGGGACTGGAGTTAGGGGAGGTGTCCATTGGGAACCAGCTTCTCCTACTGAGGTCATCCTGACCCTTACAGCTCTCCGGGGACCTGAGGGTGGAGAGGAGCAGAAGAGCCCTAGATGAGCTGCACACAGACCACAGCACCTCCACGCTCCGCCCGGGGGGATTACCTGTCATTGATCTTGATGTTTTGGTCCGTCTGAGGGTCATACATGAATCTCATCAGCTGTAGATGTAACACTGGTGGCAATGTTAGGAATTTCACACCTTTTTCTGCTTCCTGAACATTGAGAAGAAACACAAACTTAGTTCATCTCTTTTTTTCTTTTCAGTACTGGGACACTCAACCACTGAGCCACACCTCCTGGTCCTTGATTTTATTTTGATAGAGGTTCTCTCTCACTAAGTTTCTGAGGCTGGCCTTAAGCTTGTGATCCTCCTGCCTGAGCCTCCCAAGTCGCCAAGATTATAGGTGTGTGCCACCGCACCTGGCTCACCTCTAGTATTTCTTGAAGCAGTGAAAGTTAATACAATTTCAGCACAACTGAATGTGTCTAGGGACTCTGGATGGGCAAAGGCAGGAAAGTTACAGTGTCTCTGCCATTTAAATCACACCACACCAGCATTTGTGTGGGAGATTAAGTACTAAGTTGACGCCTAGCAAAGGGGAGGGGTTAAGTCAATTACATATGCAGCCATATTTAACTGGCATTAAACACGTCGGGAAAATTAAAGAAAAAACACTCCTTGGCAAATTAGAAAGTTGGTGATTACAGTTGTGTCCGACTGGGCATGTAGTGGAAGCTGAGACGAGAACAAGCACAGATGAGCATGGCTGCCACCACCAGCAAACAGCCTGTGTGCCCTGGATTCCCTCACCAGGTCCTGTCAGAACTCAGTCAGAGCCTACTGCTCAGTCCCACTAACCAGTACCCCTCTCCCCGGTGCCAGCCTCTGTGCTACTGGACACTCACATGCACCT
Source organism: Spermophilus citellus (assembly GCF_964194105.1). Taxonomy (NCBI): domain Eukaryota; kingdom Metazoa; phylum Chordata; class Mammalia; order Rodentia; family Sciuridae; genus Spermophilus; species Spermophilus citellus. Next base: position 2,223,515 of record NC_138187.1, on the reverse strand, counting down.
CCATATTCTAGGTAGGGTCTCCTCTAGAGGGACATGTGACCTCTAGGCTCCTCTGGGCCTCCATCAGCCAGCTATCTATCCCTCATCAAAATAAGGCCTTGAGAACCTCAGCCATCGTGAGCACTTTTAAGTGCCTGATTCATGGGTGTACTTCCAATAAAGGCCAGAGACTTGGAGGAATTGGGGGAGCTCCACAAAACATACCTATTTGGCAACTTTCTTTAGTATGCCTGAGAATGCTTAGGAAGACATGGTACCTCTGCAAAGAAAAACCCAAATACCCAGGAACCGGGGCCTTACTACAGGACGACACTGAAGACAAAAACATCCTCTCCACCACTAGACAGGCCAAGCCTAGGACACACTGCTCACCTAGACCCCAAACCCCCAAGATCCCAGAGAGCAATTCTTGTGAGTGAACAGAAATGTTTCCTAGCACACTTGGATGAGAAAGCTCCAATTAAGAGCTGTAAAGAGACCTGATCTAACCCATGCCCTGGTTCCTCTAACCTAGCAGAATAGTGGGCACATTGCCCACTATAGAACAGGTACACTGGCACCATGAGCCATGCATTGACAGCTTGGTCAGCACAGGCCAATCTGCAAAGCTGAAATAAGAAATTGCTCGAGTCAATGAGTCCAGGTTAGGAGGCTGCAAAATCAGAACCTGGGCCACTGGGTTGCTGGATCGAGTAGACCAGCAACCACTGCCCAGGTCACCCCGTTAGACCATAGAATGGTCACTTGTTCAAGAGGCTCAGTGCTCCACCAGATGCCCAGAGTGTCCCCCGCTAGGGAATGCACCCCTGACCCTAGAAGCTGTAGCCCTCAACACTAACTACACTTAAAAAAAAAAAGTGTGACTAACTAAAAGGAATCAAGTAACCAACTAAGGAAACTTTATGCATGACCACAAAAAACTGAAGAAAAGCTCTAACAACGAACACAATAGACAAGAGAAAACTTCTTCCAACCCCATAGCAATTCTCCAACCTGCAGGGCAGCTGAGCTCGGCTTGGACACTGCTGTGCTTGAGATCCCTGCTACTGCCCACCCCGACCCTGACCCCTTGAACTCTGTCTGGAACTTCCTTGGCCTCTAAGCCCAGCACCGCACAGCAAGGCACAGGCAGGCTCTTCACTGGTGACTAAGCAGAGGACACAAGAAAGGCTGCAACAGGACACAAGTAGACACCCACGTTACCTGCAGGCCGTGCTCCCCGGCATCGTATTTATTGTCACCGTCTAGTTGTTCTACTGCCACATAATCCACAAATGACTCAAATACTTTAAAGAGAGAGAGAAATAGGTCAACCCATGTGATCACTGAGACTATCTGTAACAGAACCAACCCAGCGCAGATTATAAACATCAGTGCAACTAGAACATTCTGGAAACCAACTGTAGTAACGAGCACCCTCTGCTACATCTGTGCTGAGTTTGCCACACTGTCAGCTTCGCTGGCTCAAAGGACACTGAGGGACTCCTCAAGAGTGGCTCAAGTGGCAGCATTGCAGGGTCAAGGCCTATTAAAGGTACAGTTGAGGTTGCACACGGTGGAGGGGAGGGACAAAAATTGGGCAAGAGGCAGCGCGTCTAAAGGTGGTCAGTGGCATGGAGACGCAGAAACCTGGGGCTCAGCTGGACCTGCACAAGGTGGGGTCAGCCCGCTGGCCCAACACTCACCTGTTACAGGGGCTCACAGACAGAAAAAGCAACAGGACCAGGCAAGAGGACATCAAGAAAAGTGACGACAGACACAATGGGTGTCACTAAAACCAAGAAGTTTTGTTGAACAAATGGCAATAAGAGTGACAGGCCAGCAGCACGCTAGGGAAGGGCTTCTGCTCTGGTCTGAGGGCCACAGAGCTGGACCACGGTGGCACCAGCGGTTCACAGCTGGGGATGTCAGGCAGTGCTTCCCTCGGAAGAGGGACAGAAATCAGGCCCCAGGACAGCCAGCTCACTGTGGACGTCCCCCAGACTGCTGAGCAGGGAAGAGGAGGGAAGCTAGACAGAGGTCTGCATCCACTGGGCCCTGAGGACAGGCACGAGAACAGGAGGCGCGAAGCCAGTGGAATCCGAGGCAGAGCACTGCAGAGATGGGCTGGGAGAACCATCGGCGAATCGGGTGAGGACCTTATCAGAGGCCCCCAGGAAGACAAAGGTCAAGGGAGGACAGGCCTCTGAACTCATGATGAAGAAGTGCTCCCACCAGCCACAGTGGGGAACCTCCTGACTGTGGGAGACTCCCAGATCAACCCTCAACAGCACTTGCAATGCTCCCACCTAATAAGGCTTGAAAAAGGGGCTGGAGAGAAGGAGACCATTTACAAGCGACCTCATCGTCCTCAGCATGCCTGTCACCCAGGAAACGAAGCCCAAGTTTGCAGAGGCTGCAGCCGTAGTCCAGCTGAGAGCCAAAACCATCCTAGAGGAGGACAGCCAGAAACCAGGCGACCGACAACAGCAAGCGGGGACATCAGGACAGTCACAAACTGCAGCCCCTACCTTAAGGAAAGCAGAGGCAAGCACAGGTGGTGTGATCCAAATAAAACCTCTTGGATATGAAAATAATAACAGGATGAGATCAACAGCAGACAGGAAGACTGGGGAGGTGGAGGACAAGGCACTGTAGCTGACCCATGGAGTGAGCTGGGCAGCAGGAGGGGTGGGGAGCACAGAGCCTGTGCCAGCAGCCAAGATGCTTTCCAAATCCGATCCAAGACATTTAGTGAACACCAAGCTGCAGAACATGGAGAAACTTCACCAGAGCTCAGTGTGATTCATACCCAGGCAGCTTAAAACCTACGATAAAGGGAAAACCAAAAGCACTGGGCTTTTTTGAGAGACACTTTGACAGAGGGACGAAGGGTGACATAAGACCTCCTCGAAATGATGCACACAAGAGGACAGCAGAACACTGGAAGAAGGATGGCCGCCCAGCAGTCTGTGCCAGGGAGAGGAGGGCCTCGGGACACCTGGAGGAGGGACACCTGACAGGGAGCCAGAGAGCCCCACCCGAAGGGAAAGCCTCCGAACCTGTGAATGAAGACCTACGCAAAAGGACAGGACTCAAAACAGAAATAAGAACTGGGCAGCACATGAAAATAGATAAAGGACTCAATCAAGTCTCTTACCACGCCCTCAAAAGTAAGTCTCCCCCCTAAATCATTAAAAAGCATTTGAAAAAGAGACCATTACAGACCTTCAAGGAAACACGAACCACATATGACCCCACAGACCCAAGAAGAAATCCCATACCTGCTGAGAAGGCAGGCAGGGGAAGTGTCTGTCCTGCACCTAGCACCTCAACCGGAGAAACAGACTCCGGAAAAGAGTTTGTGGTACAACCCTAAAATGTAACACTATAAACAATGAAAATGATCAAGCGATCACTATTTACAACATGACTATCTCATAAATATAATGTTGGACCAAAGAAACCAGAAAAGGTGACATTGTGCTACATGATTCCCTTTAAATAATCATCTAGAACATGCAAAGTTATCCTGAGCTATTAGAAGCCCAGATGTTGGGGTGCTGGAGAGGGGAGCTGGGGACTGGGCTGGTCTGGGGCAGAGTTCAGGGTGTGTGTGTGGGGGGGGGGCTGTCCACCCATCGCACTGCACACTTTAAAAAAAACAAGGTGTGTAAACGAGACATTAAACCAAAATAGAAATAATCAAAAGCACATGCCTTTCTGCACATGACACTTACTGTTTTTCTTTCCTTTTATACTTAGCTGGATATCATAATAATCTTCTCTTCTGTCAGACCGATAGTCCACCTCTTTGCACTGGATATACGACTGCAGTAAGCAAAAGGGCGCCTCATTATCAGCCAAATCTGCACTGAAATTTTTAAAAACCATTCTTTAAGCTAAAGATCACATACCACCATTTTGCCTCGGAATAATTTTGGAATGGTGCCTTCCACACATGTGCCTTTCATCTTATTCTCCACATTATCAAGCAACTGAAAGAGAAGAGGTGAGTTTTCAAAATGATGTTCTCACTTCAGTAAGATACAGTAATTTAATACTCGGAAATGTCAATGGTCAAAGAAATTCTAGACTATTACGACCTTTGGCATGCAATTATCAAAAACATACAAAATCTTCCTTCTTGGTTGGATTTTTACAAAAATATCTACATGCAACAGTTGAGGTTAACCTTTTATACAGCCTTTGGAATGAATTAGTAATCTGTAGTGCCTTTAAAAGCATTTTTAATATTCATTTTACCTCTGTGGAAAAGCATGTAAATTGATCACTAAACTTAACTCGCAATGGTCCACACCAAGAGATTAATGAGTTGAGCCTGTCAACAGGATTGACTGGTTTGTCCATGGATATTTAATGAACTGGATTCAATCCAGCTAGTGCTGCAAAAAAGAAAACACACCTTGCCCAGCCAATCACCTTGAACATCCATGTTGTGTGTGTGTGTGTGTGTGTGTGTCTTATCACAACTGGAAGGATAAGGAGTCGCTAGTGCCTAATGAGGTTGGGGAGAAGTGACAGTGGGTGGAGATCTGCACCACTGAGAACGGGGTGCTCCAGGGTCTGGATGCCAGAGCAGCACCCAAGACACCAAGCGGCCGTGGTTGAGGACCACTACCACCACCCCAGCGTTCGGTCTGGCTCTCTGCTCATGTGTGTACACCAGTCTACCAAGTCAAAAGCCTGCGACTGTTTATACTCTAACTTCCCCTAACACCCTACCTCCAGAGAGCTAATCAAACAGCTCTCTCCAGCATTTAAAACGAGACAGATGCTTCCTTCTCATTCTAGCCTGGGTTTGTCCTGAACAAAGATGGGTGTTGTCTGAATGAGGTCTGAGGTTGTACTGGGTTAACTGCTCCTGACAGTGCTTCACAGTTAATGTAGGACTGTACAATTAGTGCTGGACACTTACCACTCGACAGAGCTCTTGAACATCGTGTTGCATGAAGCTATCTAAAGTTTCCCACCTTTCAAAGACAAAACAGACATCTATATTTGAAGTGAGCAAATTAAACAGCAACTTAGATTTTAAAACAACTGAATAATCAGCTGTTATTCTCCAGTTAATTTTTTTATGAAGATTATCTTGGAGGTTCTATAATTCAAAGACAGGAACATTTACACGTGTTTCAGCTTGGGTTGGGAAGCTGTGCTGCCAGGGAAGGTAGGGTTACAAGCAAGTGTACAGAAATTTGAAAGCTATAGATGTTGAAGATGAGACAAAATACAAAGATTAAAAGCACCAGCCTCCCTGGCGTAGGCCCACCCTGCGAGCTCTGCCCCCGGCTCAGACCCGCTCACCCGCCCCTCACCCAGCAAGGAGACCCGGGGCAGTCTCTGGTACATACCCAAATGACTTTGTTAGCTTTTTTGTTCCTACGGGCTTATCACTGTGCTGTAATTCATAGAATACTCTTTGTAAAGCTAAAGGGACGCTTTTAGAGGAATCGTCGCCCTCCGTTGGCATCATGTACACAGCCTGAAAGAATTGGTTCAGAATCAGAATTCTATTTCATAAAAGTATCAATTCTAATATCACAATGGGTGACTGCCAGGGTTTTTATCTATCCCCAAACAGGTGAGAGAGTCTGTGAAGTCATGAATGTCTTTAAGAGACAATCTAGGAAAACACAAGGTTAAAAAAAACAAGTTTTTTGTTTTGTTTTTGTTAATTACTTATGGCAGACCACACAATAAGACCCACATTCACTCCATATTTCTTAAAGTGATGTTTTAAATTTACCATTACTCATGAACAAAAGATTTGAAAAACTCTGGAATTACCCCACTTAGCTCTCTCCCAACAGAACCCCCCTGCCCCTGCCCAGCAGCATGTGGACAGGGGTGTGCAGACGAGGAGGAGGCTCATCAAACAGTCAACAACAGTGTCCGCCCGCAGCCGGACGGCTTCCGAGTTCCCAAGTCCTCAAAATTCACAGGAGTCCTCAAAATTCACCTACCATGCATTAGATCCCGAGTGTGGATTCTTACAATGTTTACAAAAACAAGATGCATCCCTAAAAAGTGAATATCAGACTAGAGCCAATAATCAACTCTATTTTGAAACAAAAACTTCAATTGTTGCCACTAATGGCTTTCCTGTTTAATTTTTATATTTGTTATTTCCAGCACAATTAAAGTTATAAAATTATGCTGTCAACCACCCAAGTTAGCTTAAGACAGCCGGTGTCTAGGCACAAGGGAATGACAAGCCCCAGCCCAGCCAGGGCTCCCTGTGGAGAGTGCAGAGGCCTGCAGCACACAGTGAGGGACAGGAACGTCTGCTGGGGACTCTGACCCTTGACACACCTGACAGAGTGGGTGAAAGGTGGGAGAGAGAAATACTATTAATTTACCTTTCGTAGTTGATTTGTGAAAAATAAAGTCTGCAGAAGGCTGTTCATGTAACAAGTCGCTCCCTGATTCTTTAAACCGACATAGCCCGTGTGCTTCTTTGAGTCCCACCTGAAAGACCAGGCAAGCTTGAGGGTGGCTGCGTGGAGGTGGCTGCGCTCTGCGACGCACGTGCGGCGGCTGGCTGGGTGTTGGTGACAGGCCCTGTCTGGGTGCCATGGCCTTTTCTCTACCACCTGGCGGAACAGGGTCCACACCTCTCCTCACCAGGCCCAGGGCACGAAGGACACTCAGCCTCAGTCCTTACACAGCTCCCCTTCAAAGGCCACCAGTTCATTTCTGTGACTGTGTCAATTCGATCCCAGAGTTCACATAGCATTGGTCACATCTGCTGACAGTTCATACACTGCTGTGTGTGTGCACCTGTGTCACTGGGGACTGTACCCAGGACACATGCTAGGCAGGTACACTGCCACTAAGCCATCCTCTGGCCCTTTAGAAATTTCCAGACAGGGTCTTGCTAAGTTGCCAAGGATGGCCTCAAACTCCAGAGCCTCTGAGCCCAAGGCAAGGCTGTTATTGGTCAAGATCAGTACTCAAAGACACTGAGAACACCCACATACTCCTTCCAATGTGCCTGCCTCGCAGAGTGTTTTATCCTGCACACCTTATACATGTCACATATATACTCGGCAAGATGGGAACGGCCCCAGCCCACCTTTCCCATAATGGGTCATGGATGAAGGAAACAGGCAGGAACTTACACAGAGCTGCTCCCCTCATTTTATTATTTTGGTGGCTGGCTAGGAAAGGTAGATTCTGAGGTATCTCACTCCACCCCGATGTCTGACAGGGAGCCAGAGAATGCCACCTGGGAGAGAGCAAGCCTCTCCCCTCCACCCCAATTCTCTCTGCACACACAGAAATTGCCCGGGAGCAGGATGGCTGTGGGACAGCAACGGTCCCAGCTGGAGCTTCCCACTCCCCATCACTTGAACTGTCAGCAGGGCCTGCTTCTCTCTGCCTTGCTCAAGGACCTCATGGCCAGGTTATCATGTCCCTGCCACCCTCGAAATAAAAGGCACAGCTCCTCTACAGTGGGTGTTTACATGCAGCCTTGGACTCCTCTACTAGACCCGTCTGCAAAGGTCTTCCAGATCTGAAGACATGGCTGTCTTGCTGACCACCATTACATTCCTAGTGCCCAGCAGTGAAGGGAAGGAACTGCCCAGTGAATCTGCAGGTGGTAAACGAGGCGTCTCTGTCGTGTGCTGAGGTGCAGAGGGGAGAACAACACATGCTATTGCTTCCTTCAGTTCAGCACAAAGGTATTTTTAACAGTACCCATTCAAAACTTACGCAACTCCATGGGGAGCATCCGCCTGCACAAAGACTTCAAAAGTGACTTTGTCATCATCTATAAATCCTTTCTCAGGATCAGTCACTTCCTATAAAAGATAAATAAGAATATCCAACTTTCATAAGAACACACAAATCGTCACTTCATTCCAAAAGGACAATATTCCTTGTGTCCTGTACTTAACAGATTAAAATACTACTTTTTTAACACCCCAATTTTGCTTCCAGTTTAAAAGTGCTTTGATTTGTTTTAAACAGTGGTCTGTGAACAAAACCTCAACAGCTTGGCTCTTCAGGAGCCATCCCAGAGGTACTAGGGCTCAGTGGCACAGCATGGATGAAGCCACAGCGTCCACCCGCTACAGCAGGACTTCAGAGGTTCTGGACTCAGGCTAGACAGTAACATTCAGCAGTAATGAGTTACTTAGAAGCAAGAACATTCCAAAAAACATTACACTGGTCACCACCTCTACTGAGCCAAAATGAACTAACTTGGAAAATCTAACAACTCCATACTAGCTCGACCGAGACAGGCCCACAGAGCAACATGTCTGGTGAAGGGACTTCCGCCCATCAGAAGGAGCCTCCAGGTGTGCTCAGGAGTGGAGACCTGAATGCAGACGGTGTGCAGCAGCTAAGGCCAGAAATCAAATAGATTCGAGCAAAAATTTCACTCGAAGATGCTACAGGAAGAAGTAAGAATTAATTAAAGCACTAGTGGAGAATTCAGACTAAATACTCTGTTACTTACACTCCAGGCCATAAAATTGGAAAATCCCCAATCGTTTTCCTTGTGGAAGAACAAATGGCTAATGCGGCGACTGAAGGACTTTTCGTCATCTCTGTAATTGATGATCTTCAGCACTGCCTGGGCGTGGCAAGACCATGACCTGTTCAGAGAGACAACCTGCGCCTCAGCTGAAGCTCAGCTGAGGCCTGCCATGCTTAGACACTAACCCAGCACAGGGAATGCCTTCTCTCGTTTGGGTGGGGAAAGGCTCGTTTACCTCTTAAAAGTGGGGAGGGCTTAAGGGTGTCCTTGTGGAGCCTGAAATGACTTAACTCATTTGTTTTTTAGTTCCTAAAATACTTGAAGCCAGTATTTTTAAACTGCTTCTACAAAATACAAGTTTCTGAACTTTACACAGTGGTCTTGGATTTTGTTAAAGCCTGTGACTGGTCTGGGGCACAGCTCAGCAGTAGAGCACTGCTGCATGCCAGGCCCTGGGTTCCTTCAGCTGACAAGATTAAAGAAACAAACAACAACAAAAAAAAAGATAATGACCTCTTAGTAGAGAATGATTATTTACAAAGAATAAAAATACACTGCACTGGAGTGGCTCAGTGGGGCTCAGTTCATGAGTTCATGGGTTCAGTTCCCAGCAATGAAAAATTGGGGGAAAAGAAAAGAGCATATGCCCACGTGTACATGTGGACCCATCAACAGGAGGCATCCCCAGCACCACTCCTGCGTGCTGCCTCCCCGTCCGCTCTCCGGCACACCTTCCCAGGTGCCAGGAAGGGCTGGTGCTCTGGCTGCCTGCTGGGCTGCACAGGGAGCTGCGCCAGCTCCCAGTTGTACAGGCCTGCCCAGGCAGCCAGGAACTCCGCGAGCAGGGACGGGGTCACAGTGATGGCCCACACATGGACTGAGGCGTGGAGCAGACCACAAAGGGGCTCAGGATCCAACGTTTAGAAAACAAAACGGTTCACCACCTTACAGCCACTAAAGAAAGGGCTCACCACTGAGTGGGGCTTTCTCTGTGAAAACTGCCGCTGATCTCTGAAATATGGACTTTTTAAAAATTTTATACTGGGGATTGAACCCAGGGGTACTTACCCACTGAGCCACATTCCCAATTCTTTAATTAAGAATAGGTATCACTACTAAGTTACCTAGGGTCTTGCTGAGCTGCTTAGGTCCTTGCTAAGTTGCTGAGGCTGGCTTTGAACTTGCAAGCCTCCTGCCTCAGCCTCCCCAGATACTGGGATTACAGGCGTGCGCCACTGCACCCAGCTATGATATGCTTTTTAAAGCAAATTGAAGGACAGTGCTGTTCAGATGGGAATTTCTGCTGCCTCAGGTTGCTTACAAGATATGAAGAGCTTAGTTCTTGAAACTACCATATAGGCCAAAAACTACAGACAAGAACAAGTCCAGCCCAAATCTCATTGGATCATATCATAATGCCAAAGAGAAGAAAAGCTTTAACCTATACACAGGCTCTGGCGCCTGCCAGGTAACACTCTATCACGAGCAGGCCCAGCCCAGCTGGGAAGGGAGAAAAGAGCTGTGCTCCCGGGGACATGCGAGTACAGCACAGGGAGTCAGTGCTCCCTGGGCCCAGGTCTGGGGGTGGAGCAAGACTGGGCCGATGAGGGCCGAGGAAGCAGCTTCCAGAGGACAAACCCGCACTCCCTTCAACAGACTGTCAGCAGCCTTTTGCTAAAAGTTTAACAGTTGACAGTTATTGATACCAAGGGGAGATTCGAAAAATTCTGAGATCAAATTAATGGGTAGGCAGTTTAGAATACTCATAAAAATGTGAAGCCTCTTATCTTCGTTTTCATGTAAACAGGACCACCAAGATTCCTCTCAGCCTAAGGCATTTTAGAACATAACTACTTAAGGTTTTAATGTATACTTTCTGAATAATCCACAGGATTAGCCTATCTATCTCTCAACGAAGGGGAGGCGTGGTCCTGAATGCAAGCTGCTCTCAGGCAGCTGCAGCAAGCACAGGGCAAAGCTCAGTGTCAGCTAGTCTGGATGGCCCAGATTCCACGGGCTGCAGATTTTAAACACACAAACTTCAGTTTTTATTTGCAAGTAAAAGATATACTTTTCTAGTTTGGAAAATACGTACCAGTGACTTTTAAAGAGAGAAGTGTTTAATTTAAAAGCAAAGGGCTGTGTGGAAGCAGCAAGGAAATTGGAAATGAAATCGAGGAAGGTTGATTGAATTTGGCTTCCAATAATGTAATAACTATTTGTGGATTTGTAGTTGCATCATTTAAACTCTTACGTGGAATCAGATTCAGCATTGCACTGGAGAAAGAATCCTACGCTTTTTTGGTGTGGTCTGTCTGGATAAAAGCGTGGCATCACCATAATCTTCCATGGCAGATTTCGCACAAAACACGGAGGGCTAAGGACCGACTCACTCAGTCTGCTGAAGCGCTCGACAGTGAACTGAAAGGTTGCCTCGGAGCGCCAACTGGTGTCTGCAAGAAAACACGCCATCAATCACGGAGCCCATGCATTAACTGCAAGCACTAGCACGCACTTGGCACGGACTGCTCTATGCAATCTCCATCTATCGACTAAACCCGAGAGCAAGGTTTCCATTTATCAGACAGCTAGGACTGAAAGGCGACCGCCTCTGTTGAGTGAATCCTTGCTACCTCAGAGGGCTAACCACACTCGCCTTCCCTCTTACTCAACAGTTCAGTGTGGCACATCGTGGTCTCCTACATCTTCATTCCCAAGCATCCCGGTCACTGAACGGGTGTGGAAAGACCTCGGAGGGAAGGGGCAAGATGACTACATAACTGACCAAGGACGGGGCTTATGGAGAGGCGTGGGCCTTAGGTGGAGTGTGGGACGTGGCTGGACACTGGCAAGTAAGGACCCGGGAGGGGTCGCCAGCGCCCTGCTGCGCAGCCCTGCTCCAGGGTCCAGTCGGCCTGACACTGCTTGGTTACCTCAGTGTCTGTGAAATGCTACCCTAGATCCCTATGGGATTAACTGTTAGGGTAAGAAAGTGGTGCTCTCCCTTCAACATGAACGGAGGCCATCATTAAATGTTAACAAGACTGACGACTCATTTAAGGACTTAAAATTCTGTTGAATATTCCACCTTTTACTGATCATCTGCATGCCACTGCAGGCCATAGGCCCATTCGCTGAGAAGAGTCTGGCAGTGTCTCACTGTTGGCTTCTCACACTACTCTGCGACTCTCATCCCATGGCCACTGCCAAGTCTGTTACTGACCAACACTCAGGAATAGAGTAACTGCTGCAAAAGGCCGAATGGCTACAGATGGCTCTGAATGCTTTCAGTTTCTGTGACTCTCGTTGTGGAGAGCAAACAGGTGGCTAATTGACAAGAACTGAGGGCGCACGCACCAAACAGGCCAGGCCGGAAGGCTCTTCCTGGCTCAGAACCAAATGCAACACCCCTGACCCCCAGGGGCACAAGGCACAAATAAGACTGTGGGCTTGGTGGGAAAGCATGTTACTAAGGCCCCACTGTCACCTGATCACCTCAGACCTCTGAAGGCCATCGTAATGGGACCCCGTGACCCATCAATCTTCAAACTGTACTCACGCAACTGAGTTCTCAGGATCAGCCACATCTCTGTTCACAGAAATTGCTGAAAGTTTGCAACTAACTGCATTTGTTCTTAAGAAAACATGTCCATCAGCCCTCACGAGAGCGTATTCTTTACCAAAGAAATAAAAGCCCAAAGTTTTGGTGACAGTTAGTACTTTTACCTTCTTCCCAGGTTCTGTGGCGCTGCTCTGCGTGTCCCTGCTCCAGGGCTTAGAGCAGGGGTACACTTCAGAAGAGCAGATCAAAGAGGGGGTTTCATCTAAGAGATGAATGACTGATTCCAGCCTGCACAAGTGGGGTGCTCCCCCGCCTCCTTTAGGAATAAGTCAGCGAAAAGGAAGAAGCTGGCTGGAGACGCTGATATCTTAAGTTGCAGAAGCCAATAAAATCAGACTGTCAGCAGGCCTGCTCTACAGACCCCTGGACCAACTGCCCCGAGAATCTGGAAACCACCACAGGACTTCTGGCCTCTCTGCTGGAAGGCTGTGCTGCTCTTCTAACTCATCTATTTTGTATAATTCAGCCTTGTAGTATTATATTCAATGTACACAAAATTCACACATGGTATAAATGCTTTTAAAAATTCTCCCACCCACACATTGAACTCCTGAATCATTTTATAATACTAAATAAACAGGTGAAACTCAGCATGATGCCAAGTCTACTAGATGCCGGGTGCTCCTCTGTGTCCCTCAGCCCAGCACTGCCAGGCAAAGGTGCTGAGACCACTTTATTATGTGACACGCTAGGTTTAACCCTCACACTAAAGGCACACTTCTAGAATAAATGTACGTTCACAAAACAGGCCAATGAGGAAGTTTAGCATGAAACCATGTGAATAAAAATGTTCAGAGCTGGGGATACATTTTAGTGGCAGAGCACTTGCTTAGCTTAGGAGTGGTCCTGGGTTCAACCTCTAGTGCTAAAAAGAAAGAAATGAAAAAGAAAAAAATCACCTCCCCAGCTCTAAACTCTGTGCTAACAGAATTAAAATTTATATTACATGCCAAACAAAAGAACAATGAAAATGAGACCCAGTCTTAAAACTCATCTGTACTGAAACAGCCAGCCAATCATTCCAGGAAGAATTGTGCGATGACTGACAGACACCTCTGCCTACCACAACGCTCCCTACATGGCATGGGAGCCACATGCTCCTTTTGCAACGTCATGTGAGTTTAAAAGGTAAACACACTGTGGACCACGAAGGACACCCCATACTCTGGGACTTAGTACTTCACTGGAACGAGACTGTCATATGCAGGACACCAATGACAGGTGCCCCCACCCTGTGCCCCTTTTCCTGTTGACAGAATGACAGAAACCTGCTAACAGCTGTCATCGCACAAGCCTGGCCAGACTCCTGAAGGACCCACTCCCCTCAGCCCTGCTGCCACCAGACAGTCCAAAGGCCCCACACTGCTCTTATCTTCTCCCAGCAGAGGCTGCGGGCCCAGCCTGGGCTCCACTGTGGGAAGCAGCGCACAGAAGACGGACACTGCAGAGATGCCCGAGCCAGACAGCTTCCCCCAAGTGGGCTCCCACAGTAATTGGGTCCAACCTCAATTCTTCACTTTAATACACGTCTTTATAAGTCTAGTTGAGCACCAAAAAATTACTTTTGTTTGTGAACCAAGGATTAATGTAGATTCCTCTAGTCCTAGCAGGCTGCATTGGCTCTCAAACATCTCCTGGTCATCTGAGGAAAACTGCTGCAAGGGGTGCTAAGGAGTGGAGCAGATGTGACTAGAAGTCAATTCTGATCATTGCTAGGTGCTCTGTGAACAGGATTTAAGTGACCTTTTTCTTCCTCAACTCTACTTGTCCCCCAGCTACCTGGGCCATCAGAAATCTCCCCAACCCCATACTGAGGACTGGACGCAGGGCTGTTTGCCCCTGACCTGCATCCCCAGCCCCAGCCATCCATCCATCCATCCTCCACTCTCCCTCTCGGGGTGGGGTAGTACTAGGGATTGAGCTCAGGGTTCCATGCACACCGGGCAAGCACTTCTACCACAGAGAAACACCCCCAGCCCTTTAAAAAAATATATTATTGTGAGACAGGTCTTGCTAGGTCAGCCTTGTGATCCTCCTGCCTGGCTGAGATAACAGGTGTGTAAAACTACACCTGGCTAGCTACTGAACTTCTTATATAAAAAATGCCCCTTAACAAGAGGGATCCTCTGCACTTCAGGTGGCTGCAAAAAAAAAAAAAAAAAAAAAATTCCTCTAGGGGCTGGGGATGTAGCTCAGCAGTAGGGCATTTGCCTAGTAAGCACAAGGCCCGTCTTAATCCCAAGCACCACAGAAGACAATAACCAAAACCCCTCTGGTCCAGTGTTTCCTAGAGTGTGGTTCCTAGTTTCACGTTTAAAGGAGTTTTGGGGAGAGAGTTTCTGAAGTCTAGTCTAGGGGATCATTAACAGGGCAGCAGTAGGGCACGGACACCTGAGTCGAGCTGCTGCAGAGACCCAAGTTCCTCTCCCAGGTTCTGAACACTCTCCACATCACACCTATACCCTGCAGAAGAGTGTTTCACAACACACATCGTGGCTAGAAAAATGTCGCCTCAACCAAGAGCTCTGCCGCCTAGGGCCAGAGCCCTCTCCCTCCCACACGGTGGCCTTTGGTGGACAGATCTTTCACCCCTGGGCCTTGAGAAAGCAACTGGAGTTCCAAACCAAGAAGATGTCACTGAAGACCACTCTACTTGCCCCCAACAGGAGCTTTTCCCCTTTCAGGTCCTATAATTTACATTATTTACTATTACAAATTCAGCAAAATCTGCCTCGAAAGTCAGGAGATTGTGCTACTCTAAGCACCAATCGCAGTGATCCTCCACGGGGCGCGCTAGGCCTAGAGATGTCCGGCAATGCCTAGACACTGTTGGTCATGGTGGCTGGAGGCAGGGAGATAGTGGCACCCTGCAGTGCACAGGATGCCCTTCTACCTGTGGCCTCCCAAACCCTCCCCCTAAAGGGGGAAGTGCTGTCACAAACTGTCCTGATGGGGCGGGGCCAGTTATGGCTCCACAAGTGACCCAGACTGCTCCCAAATGCACACCTGGCACCTCTGACCTGGCCACCTTCCCAAACACGCTCTCTGAATCACTCCTGGCATCTCTGGTGTCTGAGGTAAAACCACCAAAAGCCCAACAACCGAAGAGACCACACCCACACCGGCGCCCCTGTCTAGGTGGAAAGCGCACTCCACGGAACAAAGCAGCGGGTTCAGACCACGCCTCTTTACCTTCCTCAGATATTGCCTCAGCCAGCTGCCAGGGGGAAACCGCACTGTGAGAGAACTCTCAACTGCGGCTGCAGTTTCACATGGAGGCTGAACTTTTGGCAGGAGGTCTGAACGGCAGTCCTTCTGGTGGTGCAGCCCGTGCCTGATGGTTTCTTTCAACTGCCCCGTTACTCCCCTGGGAAGGACACAACCCTCATGAGGATTGATGGACACGCTTGTACAGAACATGGTTTCATATTACACTGCACGACTCCAGGGGCTGCATAAAGCACTGACTGGCTGCTTTCCTTCTCAGGATTTTGACCTCGCACATGTATAGGTCACACAATCTGATAAATTATAAGGATGAAACAGTCCCGAAAGAAAAAGTGACTCCCTAGACAACTGTCCATGCATGGACACATGCATATGCCTTTCTGCGCAGGGCAGCAGGCGGCCCAGTGCCTGGCTCTGACCTCACACCTCACAGGAGTGGGGAGGGCCCTGCCACAAACCCTAACAGTCACACTGCAGTGAGGATGCAGGAGGCCAATCCCAGTGGCTGGAAATGCCCTGCTACAGATGAAAAGGAGAGGAGAGGAGAGCGACTCGCCCTGAACACGGAGCGCTGGAGAACTGCAGGCACGGAGGCGCCCCCGCACACGCCTCCGCAGCTGGGCCTCCTGCCTGGGCTGGGGAGACCCGACTCACCTTGAGGTTTCGTAGGCAATCTTGAAATTCAAAACAAATACAGGATTCTACATTTCCCTCAGAACTAACCTCCTGAAAACTAGCTCCTCTTAAGAAACTCACAAGTGCTCAAGGAAAAAACATGGAGTCTGTTTGACAGTGTCCACCGCTGCAAGTAAGCAAGGCACGTGCACTTACCATCCTCCATGTCCTCCTCGGCATTGCTGTGCCCGTCACTCAGGGCCACATTCCCATTGATGACAGGGTTTTGAGTAATTCTTGGCGGGTCATCCGTATCTCCAGCTTTAACAAAAACAAAAAGTCCATGGGTTTTACCTTCACAGATTACATTAAGTATATTTATACTTTTGGTAACACCTAATAACTAAGTCTTAATGTACCATAATTAAAATCCATTCAGATTTAAATGACAATTATAAGTAACATGAATTTTGTTTTCAGATGCTAAGTAAAATTTGAACATGACACCCTGCAAAATAACCTGCTCCATTTACAATTATATTTATGCAATGACTTCATATGCACAAAATGTCAGTGTAAATTTATTTAACTCTTATTCTATAACGGCTAATAGGGTTCGATTTAAGAATCTGCGTGTAAGGTGGGAAGTCATGTGCAACAGGTTTCACACTAATAAAACTTCATCCTGCACACAGAAGCAGTGTGCAGCTCCGACTCTGAACCTGTGGACACGTGCTAGTCCTGCGTCGCCACACTGTCAGCCTCAAAGGGCCACTGGACAATCTCTGTATAATTATGTAGAGTCTGGAAAGTACTCAGATGCTGACAAAGTGTATTTGTTACTCTAAATTCTGGCTAAAACCTGACTTTAAAAACAAATGAAATTTTAGTAATGATTGGCAGACACGGTGAGCACACTCCACAGTTAAGGCACTCACTGTTAAACACTGGTCTCTCACTGACACAGGTCTGTGACTTAAAGCCAGAACAAACCACAGCAAAGTTCAGGCCTTTAGGAAACTAGACTTCCTATTTTAATTCACGGGTTGTTCCAGAACAGCTCTCTGGAACGAATGCTGACCCCATGCTGCCCACGGTACACTTTCCCCAACAGGAGGGACAGTCAACACCAGCAGGAAGTGGACTCCCACACCAGCCAGGCTAGGCTATGCCTTCGCCCGGGAACAGCAGGCAGGCGCTCCGCTTCAGCACCTCGGACAGTGCCCTTCCAGAGCCCCTCCAGCTCCCCTCAGGTTCTCAAATACTCCACTCTCAGAATACCAGGAAACAGGCTTTTGTACCCACATTTACACAGATGTTTAACTATTTCCACCCCTGCCCATGTTGAAAGTTTTGTTAAATACTGTGCATAAATTTGAATGTGTTAAAAGCTATTTCTAAAAACAACACACACTTTTAAACTGGTCCTTGACCTCTATGCCTTGACAGAAATGCTGGGGGTGGGGGGGGGTGACATTCCAGCTGATGGGGGGGTGGGCCTTTAGGGAAAAAAGGCAGTCAGGCGGGCCAAAAGACAGTTTTAGAGATCATCTTTGCTGTCTGAACTCTCCAGACAGAACACACTGGCCAAAAGGGGGGGGGAGGGGGAGTAAGGTTTTAGGTCAATGGCGGTGCTCCTCTAGAATATGCAGAATCACACACACAAAACCACGTACGCCAGATGTCTACTACCCCTATCTGTCCTCAAACTACACTGAATTACATAAAAATATTCATGGGGGAAATCCCTATGAGTGGCCAATTAAATCAGATACAACACATTCCACCAATGGCATGTTTTACAGCAAATTTGGTGGGGTTGTGTGTGTCTGTCTGTGTGTGATCGACTTTAATTTATTTTGAGACAGTCTCACTAAATTGCCTGGGATGGCTTTGAACTTGTGATCCTCCTGAGGCTCCATGATTTCAGGCATGTGCCACCATGCCCTGTGCAGCATTTTTTAAAAGATTTTTCATGTATCTATGTGGCAAATTCTCTTAAGTTTGGTTTAAAAAAATTAATATCCCAAGCAGTCTGTATCACATGCAACCTTTGTTATAAAGGAGAGAGCTGTGTTGGAACAGAAAAATCTCCCTTTACAAAATTCAAAACTGCTAATGGCCAAGTGCCTATGATCCCAATGACTTGGGAGGCTGAGGCAGATCGCAAGTTTGAGGCCAGTCATGGCAACATCGTGAGACTGTTTCAAAATAAAATAATAAGTGCTGGGGATGTAGCTCAGTCGTAGAGCATCCTGAGTTGAATTCCTAGTGTTGCAAAGGGGGGAAAAGTGTGTAAGGAGCTATAAACAAGAATCTCTTAACCAGAGACTCTTAGGAGGGTCTAGGGCAGCACAGCCCTCTCCACTGCACACTCGCTGTAGTGGACACACCATGACTCTCAAAGAGCTTCACCTGAAGTACACCTGGAATATACACTTTCTCAGTTCAACCAAAAGCAACTACTTTAAGACATGGTTCACTGCACACATGAAGAAACAGACAGATCATCAATCACCAAAACAGAAGAAGTAGAAAATGTGTAAGTGTCAGTGGTCTAAACTGAGGAAGATATGGAATTCTACATCAGCAATCCCCACCCCTCCAGGCACAGTGTGTGTAGAGGCTGGTGGCTGCACAACAGACAAAGGCCACTGGTTGGTCCACCAGGTTCCTGAGAAACAGGACCTGGCCCAGGAAGCTCCCAACCAACTGCCAAAACAACTCAAGTCTGTCACCAGGGGACAGAGTATCCAGTATTTTTTTAAAAGTTCTGCGGGAGGATTAAAACTGTAATTAAGCACAGTGAATCCCTGAGCCAGGAATAAATAATGAAAGCACCTGACAGTTGCCAAAAAACAAATAAATACATGAAAATTGTGCCAGGGGCTTCTAGAAATAGCCTCCACGACAAGGCTGTCCTCATTAACTGTCAAATACTAGGCGAAGAAGTGGCTTGTACATATACTTATCCCTACACGAAAGTGACTGCACTCCTGCGTTCCACATCCCACTTAGCTGGGATTCTGGAAGACGTTAATACTGATCTGGCCAAACATGAACCAAAGCACTCAATTTTTTTTTTTCTTTTTGGTACTGGGGATCAAACTCAGGGGTACTCAACCACCGAGCCACATTCCACATCCCCTGCCCATTTTTCTATTTTATTTAGAGACAGGGTCTCACTGAGTTGCTTGGCACCTTGCTTTTGCTGAGGCTTGCCTCAAACTTGCAATCCTCCTGCCTCAGCCTCCCAAGCTGCTGGGATTACAGGCATGTGACATGCCCAGCTGCAACACTCATTTCTTGACTTAATTATCATAAGTAGTTAAAAAAATGAGACATTTGGCAAAGAGTAATGATATGTAAAAATATCTGTTGGACAGTAAAACAATTACCATTCCAAAATACGCATCATACTCAGAAATATAACAGAGGGCAATTTTCACCACTCTAAGTATCAGAGGCACAACTTTATGTGTTTATTAAAAGGCACAAATACCTATTTTTAGAAACATGGCAGGCTGCTTTGGCTATTGTGCAGTCAGTCAGCGGCTCCTCCTCTTCCTGAGGATGCCCGCGCTTAAATTCCGCCTTCACCCGGGGCTTCCATTTGTGATGTCATAACAGAACTACCGTCCAGCAAGGAACTCTTGCCAATTGCTATGGAAATTGGGTGGCATTAATTTAGCATCTGAATCTCACCCCCCTGGACTGGATCAACAAGTCAGAGTCTGACTCGTTGGCCTGGACACTTTCTGTCACTTCCCCCAAATTCATAAAGCTCCTATAAAAGGCCCATCAAGCACCACCTGGAACCCCCGGCCTGTGAGAGTCCACAGATCAGCCAGGGGTGCCCTGCCTAGAGAGCCAGGGCTACCCCAGATCCACAGAGGGCTCCACTCAGACCCCAGGTTCTTCCCACAAGCAGTGACAACACCTGCAGAGACCAGAGCAAGTGGCGATTCACACTCCCCAGACTGGACAGGTCAATGGAGCCTTGAAAGTATCCCCTGCCCCTTGCCCTCAGTTCATCTCCAGGACAAAACCCCTCTGGGCTTCCTTCTGTCTGGCTCCCCTCTTCCCAGCTCCCAGCCCCCACTGAACTCGTTGAAGAACATTATCTAATACAGGCTACCAAAACTGCTGAGAAAACCAGTATCTTCCTGCCTGTAAAGTTCAAATCAATTCTACTTCCTGACTAGCAACCCCAAATACATTTCAAAAGAATAACTGAAAGATGCCAACGTGGGTTCTGGAAACCTGCAATCACCTTCTGGCCCAAGCCTGTGGTTCCCAGCCATGTCTCATGGCTCTGAGTGGAGCCTGTGGGCGGGGGAGGGGAGGTTCCTTCCACAGAGTGACTGCATAGAATCCCACCAGCCTGCCCGGCGTTCTGTTTCCTTCCCTTTCCTCTTCTTTTGAAGCATCCTACAAAAGTCTTGTCTTTAGATCCAGAAGCATCCCTACAACTCTGTCCATTCAGACAAGGCAGTACAGTCCAGGGACAGAAAGGAGACGCTGGGGGAGAGCTGCGAGATCCTAAAGACGCGCTGGATTTGCAATGAACAACCCGGGTGCTGTAACCTGTTAACAGTGGGGAAGACGAGGCTCAAGACAGGGAACTCTATACCAACTCTGCGACTTTTCCACAAATCTAAAAGTACTCCAAAATCAAGAGCTCATTTTAAAAGCAACCTGGAGGGCTGGGGATGTGGCTCAAGCGGTAGCGCGCTCGCCTGGCATGCGTGCGGCCCGGGTTTGATCCTCAGCACCACATACCAAAGATGTTGTGTCCGCAGAGAACTAAAAAATAAATATTAAAAAATTTTCTCTCTCTCTCTCTCCTCTCTCTTTAAAAAAAAAATTTAAAGAAAAATTTAAAAAAATAAAAGCAACCTGGAAGTCCTCAAGCCTGAGAAGCAAGGAAAATAAAAGATAAAACAAAATTTCGGCATCACACACCCCCAGAGCATGCCTTTTGAAAAGAATCAAAGGCATAAAAGAGTCTGGGAGCTGGAACACAAAGTCTCCCACACAGACACGGATGCCAGTGTCTAGAAGAGAACAGGACCTGCTGTGGAGAGGGTGCGTCGTCCACCCTGGGTGCGGCGGACAAGGTATACCGCAAAGGGTGAGGCAAACTTTCTTCCCTCCCTGGTAGGTTCGAGGGGCCACGATGACACACCACAATACACAACACGAATGCCTCAACTAGCCTAGTGCAGTGGCACACTGAATCCCAGCAACTCAGGAGGCTGTGGCAGGAGGATTGCCAACTTCAAGGGACGGAGGCTCAGCAACTGAAGCAGACCTTGTCCCAAAATAAAAATTTAAAGGCTGGGGTTGTAGCTGAGCAATAGAGCTCCCTTGGTCTCAATCCTCAGAACCAAAAGAACAATAACAACTACTACTGCTTCTCCTCACCGCGTGGAGCTCAGTGGAAGAGTGCTGGCTGGGCTCCATGCTCAGCACCGCAGAGAAACAAAAGAGAACCGCCTCTCAGGTAGAGCCCTTTGCACACATGCTCAAGGTAAACAAGTGGGGCACTTCTGACTGGTTCTAGCCTACAGCCCCAGGCTTGTAGTCCTGCTCCCCTCCCTTGGGGCTGCACCAGGTGCTTCTCCACTGAGCAGACATCCCCAGCCCTTTTCAAATCTTACCTTGAGACAGAGTCTGGCCTTGAACTTGCAACTTTCCTTCCTCAGCCTCAAGTGCCTGGGATTACAGACTATAACACCACGCCAGGTCATGTATATGCTTATTAAAAATGTTTATTGCCCAAACAGACTGTATACCTGAACATTATACTGAATGATATTAAACTCAAATAATTACTTAATATTATTCATTTTCACAAGTGGTTCTTTTTTTTTTTTTTAAAGAGAGTGAGAGAGAGGGGGGGACAGAGAGAGAGAGAGAGAGAGAGAGAGAGAGAGAGAGAGAGAGAATTTTAACATTTATTTATTTTTTCTTAGTTCTCGGTGGACACAACATCTTCGTTTGTATGTGGTGCTGAGGATCGAACCTGGGCCGCACGCAGGCTAGGCTACCGCTTGAGCCACATCCCCAGCCCCACAAGTGGTTTTCATAAAATTGAGAAATTGTGTTTCCTTTTCCTAGTTTCTCCTATAATACCATCTCGAAAAATCTATAGTACAAAAATCATAACCAGGACGGCGATGTTGCTGAGATACACCAAAAGCTATTCAGAATCCCCCATATGTACTTGTACTCATGTGTGCTTAGCTCTGTGCAATGTCAGTGCAGGTGTAGGTGTGTGGGTCAGCTGCCAGTCAAGACACCAAACAGGTCCAACACAAGGACACTAGGGATGCTCCTTTACCCACACCCCCATCTCTAGCAACCAACCTCTCTTGAATTGTGCCATTTCAAAAGTGTCATAAGTGACCTGCAGCCTGCAACAATGTGCTCCCCTTCATGGCTAAGCAGGAGTCCACGGCAGGGGTGTGCCCCTGTTTGACCACTGAGCTGCTGGCACCTGGGCTATTTCCAGTCTGGGGATATTGCAAACAGACCTCCTGTGAACCTTTCTGTGCAGGACCTGTATTCATAGTGATTTTTGCTATTTGATTTTAAAAGGGTGAGGTCCTCCCTGTCCTAACATCAAGGAAGGAACCACTCCCATATGCATGCACGGTGAGCGTGCTCTGCTCAGGGAGGAAAAAGCACTTCACTACTCATGCTGCACTCCTCAGCACCGCCCCGGCCAGGACAGCCACACACTGCACAGATATGCGTCATTTTTTTTTTAGTTGTTGATAGACCTTTATTGTATTTATTTATATGTGGTGCTGAGAATCAAACCCAGTGCCTCACACATGCCAGGCAAGTGCACTGCCGCTGAGCCACAGCGCCAGCCCCAGATATGCATGATTTTTAACAGCTCCAAAACACTGCCACAATTCCTTGACCCACCCCCCTGCCAGAAGACTACTTCTGACTTTTCATAACCCCACCTTTCCTGCCACTCCAATGCCACAACGGTGCCCCATGGATCTGTCCTACAGCTAGCTCCCTGAGCTTCCTACACCTTTATCACCAGGCCCCCTTTGGGCCCCAAGAGCCAGCCATGCTCTGTCCAATGGCAACATCAACAGCTGATATCCAAGAAGCAGAACAATCCCAAACAGCTGGGAACGTTGGGCTGCAGACCACCTTCCTGGCCAAGCTCACATGCCCTTTAAGAAAACTCTCAGTTCTTTTAGCTCCACCACATTCTGGTGGCCCAGTTCACACACACACAAAATATCCAAGACCTAAAACTCTTGAGCTCATGGGAAGAGCAAAGACCAGCTGGAAACCAAGCACGGGGCAGGAGGAGAACCGAGGACAGCTGAGGGGCTGGGTGCTACCACCAGGCTGTGTCTCGGGGAGGAACAACAGCAGGGGGTTCGCTGTGGGACCAGGTAATACAGGATGGGAGAAGTGGGAGAAGAGAGATCAATAAGTTCAAGGGCATTCACAGAAGCAGGGGCAGGGCCAACCACAAGGAGGCTGAGGTGCCACACTCCCAGAGACTCCTGAGAACTGCTTTCTAGCCACTGTCAGGGAGTGGGGAGAAGAGGGCTCTGGGTCCACTGCAGTCCCTGTGGGGTTCCCTGTGCAGAGACCGACACAACCTAGAGGGGATGAGCAGGTAAAGCTCTTAAAGGGACACGAGAAAGCCAGGCGCCCTGTACACTCCTGGGATTTCAGCCATGCAGGAGGATTTCAAATTAGAGCCCAGCCCAGGTAGCTTAATGAGATCCTGTCACAAAATAAATTTTAATTTATTTGTGAGTAAAATTTAGCGAGCGTGGCTAAAGGCCCTGTGTTCAATTAAAAAAAAAATGTGATAAGGTCAGGAATCACAGCTTAGAATTATCTCTTCTCCCGCCTCAAATGTAAAAATGCAACCTTCATTCCAAACTCAGCGGCTTGACACTCACCTCCCAACAACAGTGGGTGTAACACAAGAGCTGGTCAGGCAGCACTGCGCCTCCGGATGATCATGCTGCCCGTGGGCCAGGAGACCCACACATGGCCCTTCCGTTCCTGACTACATCTGTGAAGTCCCTTAGAAGCAGCCAACTCAGGAATACGGTTCTAAGTGGAAATTTTCACCTATGCTTCAAAAATCTTCATTGAAGATCATAACACATTATCATTACATGACCAAAGAGGTCACGCACTCAACCCCAACAGGTGCCCATGCTCTGTTTGCCTGCAATTATAGGAACAGGGACACTCCTCGGCCTAGTCCATTTCTTTTCCAGGCAGCAGAAGCACGAGAAGCAAAGACAAGCATTTCCAGCCACAGGTGGACCAGGCTCTAGGGTCCAGCAGGACTGAGAAAGACAAGTCCTCGTCTGACGGTGCTTACCACAAAGTGGGTGCCTATTTCACGGGGTGTACCTGCAATGGAGGGGAAAGTGTTCAGTGTCAGGACCACAGGGTTCAGGGCCACAGTGGGCAGACGTGTACCTTGGTCACGGGGAGGAGACATCTGGATGAAGCCCACAGGATGAATAGCGGCCAGGCAGGGGGCAGAGACTCTGGAGCAAAGCACAGGAAGGGCAGGAAAGCCGGCAGTGGGAAAAAGGGGACCTGGAAGGCAGGGCCACCGAGCCTCCGCAGAAGCCCATGACTGCCACCCCACCCCGCCTGCCCACACTGCCCTGGGCAGGCAGCAGGGTCTCCTACAAAGCTCCTCTGCTCTTCTGCCAGGGCCCTGGAGACCAGTGACTACCCTGCTCGTTCCCAGCCCACCACTTGTCATCTCTGTGTTGTTTAGAAATGGGCAACTCCGCACCCTATGAATTCTTCAGGCCACCTTATTAACAGTCAAAATGGCTTAATCGGCTCAACAATCCAAAGCATTACTAACAACTGTGAACCCGGTTATTTGGTTTCCATGATTCTCACGAAGCTGGTAAGAAACCAGCCTCTATGTGACAGTCCCATACTGCTGAACTACACTTCCTTTGAGGGCCCCTGCAGGCCAAGGCCAGTGCCCACCCAGCTTCAAAGGTGAAAAGCCTGAACACTGGAAGGAGACCCATTTGATTGAACCTTGACAGCTGCTCTATGTTCTGGAATAGTGCCGATTTAAATTAGGCACAGGAAAATAAAGCCCACAGAAGGCCACATATAATCTGTGTTCCTTAAATAAATAAAACGTTTGGGGTTTTCGGTTTGGCTTTATTAAGTAAAAGATCATCTGCTCCCCAGAGATCCTCCTCACCACCAGCCATGCCCAGCCAAGCTCTGTGGTTCTGAGGTGTGACGGGCACGAGGAGGACAAACCTGTGATCTCTGCACTTGCTCACACACTGTCTCTGCCACAGAAGAGACACAACGTGGGGCCTGGGCAAAAGAAGCACCAGCTTGTATGGCAGAGACGGCCTCAGAGAAGCAGCAGGACAACAGGTGTGCGCCAACTGTACGAGAAATACCCACAACACCAACTGGCCCCCAGAGTGACCTCTGGAACCGCACCCTTGCATGGACTGGGATGACATCTGCAGTGCCAGCGCTCCTCCACCACCGTGAGGTCTCCATGTTGTCTGGATGTTCTCAGTAAGTACCTGTCACCCTTATAAAAGCAAAAGCACACATACACACAGACCGAGTCAGGCCAGGAAAGCATACCCAGACCCCAGCAGGGGCGTGGCAGCCCATGGAAGTTGTACAAAGAGAGTAAAAGGGAGAGGACACACAGCTGAACTGGCCGTGGCCTGGAAGATGTGTTTACACCATGGCAAATGGCAGCATCTTCTCTCCCGTGCCTGCTTCCCTTAAGAAATATTCAAAAACATGGGCTAGTCTGGGGTTGGGGGCGAGCTCAGAGCCAGATAGGCTGTGATCATTAAAACTTTCAAAACCTGGGTGGCACACACCTGTAATCCTAATGGCCTGGGAGACTGAGGCAGGAGGATCACAAGTTTGAGGCCAGCCTCAGCAACTTGGTAAGGTCCTAAGAAACATAGCAAGATACCATGTTTCAAAATAAAAAAGAGCTGGGGATGTGGTTCAGTAGTTGAGTGCCCCTGGATTCAGTCCCTCCCTGGTACCAAAAAAAAAAAAAAAAAAAAACCACAACCAATTCCAAATAGGTTCTTTCATTTGAATAAAACCAAACAGGAACCTAAAACAGATTCTTTTTTTATACTAGCCCTACCCTTACCCACCTGAGACACAGACCAACCACGAAGCATGACTTACGCATACTCCCTGGAATCAACGACTGAAAAATAGTTTTCCAGGGAATAGCAAAGAAAATCTAGCTTTATCATTTAAAGAAAAAAAAAAAAGCACAGCATGTTGGGGGGTGCAGTTCCATCCATGAACCAGTGAAGGCCTCAACATGGGTGCGTGCTAGCCACACAGCACAGTACACAGCCACCCCAGAGAAGAGCCCTGCAGAAGACGACTGCTCAGGAAGGCAGGAAGGCTTGCCCTGGCAGGCACGCTCCCAGTGAGTCCACACACAGTCCATCCACTCCAGAGCTACACATGCAAACACAAATCTAGCCTAAAATCTGGGGCTTGGGGTGGTAGCACACACTTTTATGATCCCAACCACTGAGGTGGCCGGGGCAGAAGGAGCAGAGTGAAACCAGCCTCGGCAACTCACATCAGGACTGGAGAGGCAGCTCAGTGGCAAAGCAGCCCGAGGTGCAATCCCCAGCAATCCCTGGGTCAATCGCGGTATTGCAGAACAACAACGAAAAGCTCGCATTTCTAACCTCACTTTCACGGACGTTGAAAGAAACAGTAGGTGAAGGCAGCTGGAAAAAAGGAGCACAAATTGAGGTGTTCCATTCCCTGAGCTTGCGATTCACCATGAAGCATGAGGATCGAGATAGCCCTGGCTGGCAGGAGGGAACACCATGGCTCCAGGAAACCAAGTCCAGAACAGCCCCCAACAAATGGTTTGATTTTGACAACATGCAAATGCAATTCAATAGGAAAGGAACAGTCTCCTTAACCAATGGATAACCCTAGACAGGGACAACACACGAGCCTTGCCTTTGCAGCAATCAACTCATTATGAAATGTCAACTGTCAGACTTTTAGAAGGAAAGTTTCTGTGGAGGGGGCCAGGCATTCTTAGATATGATACCAAATACAAGAACACAAAAAGAAAACTTTGATAAAGTTTACTTCATTAAAACTAAGGTTGGGGCTGGGGATGTGGCTCAAGCTGTAGCGCGCTCGCCTGGCATGCGTGCGGCCCGGGTTCGATCCTCAGCACCACATACAAAAATGTTGTGTCCGCTGAAAACTAAAAATAAATAAATAAATATTTAAAAAAAATAAGGCTTTTACCACTCAAATTTTTAATGTGACAATTAGAATATAAATATTACTTTTTACCATCTTAAAAAAAAAAAAAAAAGCCCTAAGACTTTTGCTCCACAAAGACACTGTTAAGAGAATAAACAGATATGCAATAGGCTGGTAGAAAATATTTGCAAATCACACACCAGACAAACAACTTCATCTCAAATATTACATAAAAAAATCAAAATTCAATTGCAGGAAACCCATCTCAGAAGAACCAGTACAGCCTTGCATCATCGCTTACCAAGAACACAGTGATGGCAAGCATGCAGAGGGGTACTCACCTTCAGTGCACCCCAAACCCCACAGACCCTGCCACTGACTGCCATCCAGCCACTGGCCACTGTGCCCGCCGGCCAGCAACAGGCCCTCCTGAGCCTGCACTGTGCTGCCCAAGCCAACTGGATGCCAGCCCCTCCCTATGACACTAAGTGGTGACAAACTGTCAGGATGGGGTGCAGTCCCACCCATCTTCTTTTTTAGAATGCGTGTCCCATGGTGTCATCTCTGCACCAAACACAGACGCTGACTACATAACCAGCTCCCGTGGCTGTGCATAGAAAAATCCAGCCTATGAGAGCCTCCGGCCCCCTCAAGGGTTCTGCTGCTCCAGGAAACCCTCAGCTGACAGGAACACCCATCCACTAGGTACCACCCAGTCATTTTTGCAGCTTACTATCAAAGTATGGCCCAACTACAAGAAAGTTCAGATCCTTCTTAAAAACACTAAATGAAATCTATTACAGAAGATGCAATCATGAGAACGTCCACATCTTTCTGACCCACTATAAATCACTGTGAGGTTCGGCATAACATGAATCCAGGAACCACCACCACCGACACCCGGTGCCCGGGGGTGCTAGGGGCTGCACTAGAAGCCAGACGCCTAAGGCCTCATGCGTCAGGGCTCCATCCATGTGAAATGCCCAGCACAGGCAAAGCCAGACTCACAGGTCAGGGGCTGCCGAGGACTAGGAGAGATGGTGAGTGTCTGCTGGTGAGCTCAGGGCGTTTTTGCAATGATGAAAATGTCCTAAAATTGTGTTGACAGCTACACAATTGCCAAAATAATATAACCCACCAAGAGATGGGCACAATGGCACATGCCTATACTTCCAGCAGCAACTAAGGAGGGTAAGGCAGGAGGATTGCTAGCCTCAGCAACTTAGTGAGACCCAGTTCCAAAATAAAAAGGGATAGGGATGTAGCTCAGTGGTTATATGTCCCTGGGTTCAATCCCCAGTGCCTCCCTCCCCAAATACATAAAGCCTAAAACCTACCAATGGGTAGATTCTGAAGTGAATCACAGTACAATTTAGTTATTTTAAAAATAATGGTGATTGCTACTGTGTTTTACGAAAAAAGCACAGCACGTGTGAGGCCCGCCCTGAGTTTGATCTCCAGCACAGACAGAAAAGAACAGATCCAAATTGAACTCTTTATAACTGTTACCAGAGTGGGCGAAATTAAGATTAACAATGTTTAATTTAACAAAAGGAATCTAATTTATGACTGAAGCTGAAATATAAAAGTGTGGTGTGTCCAAGAGGAAGAACTACTCTTCAAGGCAAAGAAAGTGACCTGGGCCAGTCCCTGCACCCCTGGCATCAAGCCTACAGGGAAGCAATGGGAAGAATGAGAGTGCTGTGAGACGTGCCCAGGCTCATCTACAGAGCCCACTGTCCGCACCCTCGGCAGGCCTTCCTGCTCCCCACGCAGCCTCACCTTCCGACTTCCAGAACCCGTCTGTGTGCTCCTCTGGTGCTCCCCAGGCTCTGCTCTGCGTTATTCACATGACCTCTCTGCGCTCCATGCCTCAGGGGGATTACCAGGTGACCAGGTATGCACTCTGCTGAGTGGGTCTGGGTCTGTAATAATCTTCCTAGTTTATTTCAGACAAAAATGCTTGATTTTCTGTATTGTAGTCAATCCTGAGGAGGACAGAGTCCCCCAAAAGAGCTGAGGCCACACCAGCCCATGCCTGCGTCCACACGATGGTCCCAGACCTGAGATGCCCTGCAGCTGCGCTGGCTCAGCAAGCTCCATGTGAGTGGCCCACTCATTTGAAAAGTGAGAACTAATATCTTCCATTTTATTTGACTTAAAGGGCCACGTGTAGTTAGTGAGCACATGAAATATGGCTAGAGACTAAGAAACTACTTAATCCTAGCTACTATAGATTTAATCAGCCACATGGGGCTAGTGGCCATAATACTGGACAGTGAAGAACTAGAGATGCCTCAGCCCCTCATAGTCTTGGTTTCTACATCTGAAGTGCAGGGGCCACAACACAGCTCTGCTGTAAAAAAAACTCTATAATCCAGTACACTTTGACAGACACTCTAAAGTGTTATCTCAACAAAAATAAAAACCCTTTTGAAACACATTATAGGGCCTGCTGGTCAGGGAGGCACACACCTGTAATCTCAGTGACTCAGGAGGCTGAGGGCAGGAGGATTACAAGTTCTAGGCCAGCCGCAGCAACTTAGCAAGACCCTGTCTTAAAATAAAAAGGGCTGAGTATGTAGCTCAGTGGTAAAGTACTCTAATCCTAGCACCCCTGGGCTCAACTCCCAGTACTGCAAAAGGAAAGAAAAAAGACCCAGCTTTGTCAAAACAGAATTCTTCCTCTCCACATCCCAAGGTCACTCACAACCCAATTTGAGAATAAACCTGACCACATCTAACTCCCATCAGCAAATTTTACCTTTAGCTTTCAGCATTACGTTTCCCCCTGATACTGGGGTGCTTACAGGGACAAGAGACCTAAATAATCGCCGTGGCCCTGCCTGCCATTACCTGGGCACTTCTGAATTTGGAAGCCATGTTAATGGGTGCGGTGCATCCCAAAGTTTGAATCACCTCAAGAGTCACTTGCTTTCCTCCTGACTAGGACACCCAGAGTCATCTCCCCCACTGAGCCACATCCCCAGCCCTATTTTATTTAGAGAGAGGGTCTCACTGAGTTGCTTAGTGCCTTGCCGTTGCTGAGGCTGGCTTTGAACTTGCAATCCTCCTGCTTCAGCCTCCCGAGCCTCTGGGATTACAGGTGTGCACCACCTGAGCCAGCTTAGTGTCTCTCTTTTTTTTTTTTGAGAGAGAGAATTTTAATTTTTATTTTTTAGTTTTTGGCGGACACAACATCTTTGTTTGTATGTGGTGCTGAGAATCGAACCCAGGCTGCATGCATGCCAGGCGAGCGCGCTACCGCTTGAGCCACATCCCCAGCCCCAGCTTAGTCTCTTCATCCTATCTCCTCAACATAATCGAAGCACATGTTCTCTGGACATGCTGAAGCCAGAATTTGGGTGGCCCATCTTCTATTTTTGCATCAAAATCTCACACCTTCAACCTACTAAAATCACCCATCTGAGGCAATGTCCAGAAAAGAACCAGTGGTGTGCTGAAGAGCACGGGGGCCATTCAGAAAACAGCAAGGTGGCACAAGCCTGTGACTCCAGCAACCTGGGAGCTGGGGCAGGAGGCCTCCAAGTTCAAGGACACCCCTGGCAACTTAGTGAGATCCCGTCTCAAAGTAAAAATTTAAAAAATGGGCTAGGATCATTGTAGCTCAGAGACACACCACTCCTAGGTTCAATCCCAGTAATGTAAAGAGAAAAAAAAAAAAAGGTTACATTGATTTAATCTTTCTTGAATCAATGATTTACAGGCAGACTAAGTTCAAACCAAGAAAGGGTTTCTGGGCTGGAGATGTAGCTGAGTGGTAGAGCACCTGTCTACCATACGCTCAGCACTGGGTTCCTTCCCTAGCAATGCAAGGGGTGGTGGTAGGGATTCCGTATTTAAACTAGTCTTGCCATAGTCTGACTGCTACAGTTACTTTATACCTAAATAGTCTCTGCCCAAAGTTGTCTATCACAACTTTAAAACACTGTCAGGTAAAGAAGCTGAAAAGGGAATTATTTAATATATGCCACAATAGTAAATACCACATGGCTAGCTAGAAGTTAATGGTGCAAGGAGACTAGCCTTTGAAGCCACCTAATTTCTTTCAACCTCTGCCCAGTTAAGGAATCCTGAGGCTCTGGTACCTCTGACCCACTTTTCCTCCCACCTTGTAAAAGCTGCCCTCTTAAAAGATTCAGGTGATGGGGAGGACAACTACACAGCTGGGCAGGGCTTAAAAACAGTATATGGGCAGGGAGTGGGGCTCTGGGACGCAGCCAGGCCCCCGAGATCTGTGCAGGCTTGGAGAGGGCCCGGCAGCTCAGACACCAGTCTGCTCATGGGAAAGTGCAGACTGTGGGAAGGAAGAGCCCGGGTGGAGAGGCCTGGTCTTTGGATTAAAATGCCTCAGTGACCAACTCAGAATTTCTGTCTAGAGACTTGGGTACCTGAAATGCAGTACACCTGTTCCCCAGCTGGCCACACACAGGCCTATTCACATCAAACTCGTCCACACGCTCAGAGCTACACAGTCCAGGAGAGTTTGCTTTACAAAGCTCAGAATCTCATTAAAATGTTACTGAATACTTGACTCACAGTTGAAGTGATCTACCAATGGGTAATGTTTTGCCTGGTGCCCTCCTATGTCACCAAATTCCACCTGCTGTACTCCATGGGAGGCCTCAGCCTATTTTGGCAGAGAGCTACTTTCCCTACTCAAAGCATGGGGTGAACCACACAAGACAGTTCAGCCCAGGAAGTCCAACTGTAGCCTGCCTCGCGGCGTGTTTAAGAACTGCTACTTTCATGGCCAATGGTGTCTCCAGACAGAGATGGATGCCAAATGGCCGTGCCACCCACCCGGCCAAGCCCAGTAGGTCCTCAGACTTGCTCAGCATTCTGTTCGGTTCTGCTCCACAATGGGGACCATGCTGCATCCACCCTGGATCTGTGTGTGCAGCCCTGTCACGTGGCCTGGCACTGTGAACCCTTGGAGAGGGTCAACCTCGCCACACAGCAAGCTCTGCAGCCTTCTGAAGGTCGAGGCAGCACGTCCATCCAGCATTCCCATGCTCCTTGTGACCCACCACCTTAAAGCCTGCTGGTGTCCTCTGGCTGCTCTACCCAATTACCACAAACTTGGTGGCCACACATACACTTGCTCAGTTCTGGAGGTCAGAAGTCTGAAATGGGTCTCACTGAGCTAAAAGCAAGTTGTTGGCAGAGCCCTGTTCCTTGTGGAGGCCTCGGGGGCCATCCTTGCCTCCCTTCCCCAGCTTCCAGGGACTACTCACATCCCTCATTCACCCTTACACCTTCAAAGCCAGCAGAGGCTGGTCATCTTCTCACCCAGGTAACTGACACTGATTCCTGCCCCTCCCCTTCTTCTGCAGAGACCCTGGGGGCCCTGAGGATTATACTGGTCGTCTAGATAATGCATCATGATCTTGTATGGGGATCTGCAAAGGAATTCTGTCGCACAATAGAGCATGTCCAAAGGTCCTCGGACCAAGGTGCAGTCATCTCTAAGAGGGTGAGACCACCACTGCCTATTCCAGACCCTAAATCTCAGAGACTGGCAAGATCCCACACCTTTCCCATCTCTGAACACACCACCCTCTTCTGTCTCAGCTGTGTCACCTCTGGGAAGCCTCCCCAGACCATCCCTTCCAAGCAGGCCAGTCCTCTTTCCTCTTCGCCACAACTCTCCCTGTCAACCACTCCACACCACAGCCCCTCACTGGAGCCCTCCCTCACACCTCCTTTCCTCCAAGGTGGTCACGTGTGGGAGGGACGAAAACCCTGCACCCAGCACTGCACCTGCCAGTCAGCAAGAGTTTGATGGATGAACACCTGGCCAGGCTCTGTGGGCGCCAGGGCGCAGGCAGCACAAGCAGTCAGGGGCGAGCAGGACGGCACAGAAATGAAGGCCAATGCAGGCATGGGATGGAGGGGCAGAAAGGGGCCCTCGCAGTGCTACTTGACACAGTGGCTGCACAGATACCCCTCAGTGCCCAAACGGAAGTTAGGGGAGGCTTTAGAAATTTTGAGAAGTTTGCCCTCCCTGGCCATATCCAAGCATACATCTGGGGGCTTGTCTAAGGAGGAAGCTGGTATGTCTCGTCCCAAGAGGTAACTGCAGTCAGTCATGTGCAGCAGGCCCATGGCACGGCCTCCAAGATTTCAGGATTTGATGAACTATAACCCAACATAAATAAAATCCACCACAATCCATTTCTTCTTTTTTTCTTTCTTGGTAGTAGGGATTGAACCCAGGGGCACTTTATAGGACTGAGTCACACCCAGACAGTTTTTATTTTGGGACAGGTTCTTCCTTATTTGCTCAGGCTGACCTCAAACTTTCAATCCTCCTGCTTCAATCTCCACCATGCACCACCATGCCCAGTTCAGAATCTATTTATTCCAATAGAAGATAATTTAGCTATAAGTTCACCCAATAGTCTTTAAGCTGTCTACAGAGATGAAGCATTGCAAAAACACTTACTTTATCAACTAAACCACAGCCAGTCAGGTGTGGTGACACATGCCTATAATCCCAGGGACTTGGTAGGCCGAGACAGGATGATCACAAGTTTGAGGCCATCTTCAGCAACTTAACAAGGACCCTAAGCAAGTTAGTGAGGCCCTTTCTCAAAATATATATGTATATAGCTGGGGATATAGCTAAATGCTCCTGGGTTTAATCCTCACTAGCAAAAAAAACAAACCCCAAATTAAAGCACAGTGGATCATGCCTATAATCCCAGCAACTGAGGCTGAGACAGGAAGGAGGCTCACAGGTTTGAGGCCAGCCTCAGCAACTTAGTGAAATCCTGCCTCAAAAGATAAAAAAGGATTCGGGATGTGAGTGGTAAAAGCAATCCTGGGTTCAATCCCCAGTACCAAAAAGATAAATAAAAACTAAAGATGCATGCACACACTGCATTCAATGCATGCATGAAGGCTTCAATGTATGTAATTTCTTTTTTTTTTAAAGAGAATTTTTAATATTTATTATTTTTTTAAGTTTTCGGCAGACACAACATCTTTGTTTGTATGTGGTGCTGAGGATCGAACCCGGGCCACACGCATGCCAGGCGAGCGCGCTACCGCCTGAGCCACATCCCTAGCCCTATGTATGTAATTTCTATGCCCTGCAAAGTTCTGCTCCATCACTGGTGGAATGACAGTTACATGTCTATGATCTATACTTTATATTAACCCATCCTGTCCCGAGTTTAATTCTATAAACATGATAATTACTTAAGTTATGGCAAATGGTGCATTTGTTACTCAAGTTCTACCTGTTGCACATCTGGAACAATGGGAGAAAATGGGTTAATCACCTATACACACTTTCTACACATGCACAGTTTCTTCAATTCTTTTTCTCCAAAGTATTTTTGTTCTAAACATAATTGCTGAAATGTAATTCAGCAATTTATATCTGTGGAATTTATTAATAAACTGAGGCTTTCCACATTTTCAGTTCAGTTGTTGTCTGCACTGTAGTAAAGAAAAAACTTGATCCTTCATAAGAAACTTGAAAAGCCTTGCTCTACAGGGTTGTCATAAGAACCATCTGTGCACAAGTTCCTAATGCTTCTTACTCATTCTGCTTCTCCCGGACACACTGCATCTTCCCAGCATGAACTGTAAGCCAAGACTCCGAGCAGGTTGTTTAGGCCGGCACTAGCCAATAAAGCTCTGCTGATGTGGTGTTCTCGCTGTGCTGTCCAATGGGGTGGCCATACTACTGCTGAGCACTCGAAATATGGGTAGTCAAATGAATGTTCAAATACCAAACCGAAGACCTGTAATCCCAGATGCTCGAGGCAGGAGGATCACAAGTTTGAGGCCAGTCTCAGCAACTTAGACACAGCAAACCTATCCCCAAAAGGGAGGGGGCTCGAGATGTGGCTCATGCTACAGAGCCCCTGGGTTCAATCCATAGTACCAAAACAATAAATGTCAAATTACAATGTGGCTTGTGGCTACCGCAGTTGCATGGTGTGGAGTTAGACCCTTAAGAACCTTCTTATCCCCATACGCCCCGCCCCCTTGTCCCCAGTATAACAAGTGGTGCTGTGGACAAATGTAGGTTGAAACAGGAAAAGTCTCAGTGTGTGCTCCTCAATACCAGCAGCAGAACCTGGCAAGGGCAGGCAGACACTGCATCAGGAGCAGCAGCCCCTGGACCACCCCTGGCTCCCCAAGAGTGCATCAGGCTATTCAGAGGCTGGGACTCCAAGGAGGCTCCCTCTGAGGGCTTTCCCAAGTCCAGCACTCCAGCCCTGCTGCTCACCTTTAGTCCTTACAAGCACAAGACATGAGAATAGGGCTGAGAATCATTTAGGGACCATTCTAAGTGTCTTAGACTATAAAACAGCGGTAAGTATCCGAGAATGTTTTTAATTACTTCACACAGTTTGCTTGACTGAAGAGGTTCTCCTGAAACTGATAAAAACTAGCACCTGGAAGCAACACTTGAGTATTAACTACCTACTCTATCTAAAGGGAGGCGGGACTATGTAGGCTAGCCACAAGCAATTTAAAGGGTGTTAACGTGTGCTTGTTTAAAATGGCAACTGCATAGCCCATTAAGAGCTCTGAAATAATTTACTTCCCAAGTCACACTGACGGAACTGTTCTGGCGCTTCAAGGTCAATGGCCCACAGGCTGCTTCTAGGAGCTGGGGTGGCAAGGTTTGCTCATTCTGAACACTCAAGAGAAGTACCACCACTAGGCAACATCCCCTCCTCTCTTTCTGAAAATAGTGTGAATGGAGTGGCAGCAGAGGCAGCCAGGGGAAACCAGATCACCATTCAGATCCGGGGCTGCTCCCTGAGATGTGATCAACCCCACAGTCCAGCTCACCTTCCAAAGGCACATCCCACCCTCCAGACCAGGTGCCAGTCTGCCTGCAAGAGCCAGAGCCTCCCTGGCAGAATATCCTGAGGACTGACACGTAACACAGGACCTGCCCTCCCAGCAGCAATGTCACGAACCCTATTCGACAGCATGCAATCAAAACCTAGGGACCAGGGTCTGAATATTCTGTGGCAAGCAGGAAAATCACAAGGCACTGTCCTGATTTCACAGGAAAGCCTTCTCAGCTTTGAGTCCTGATGACCCAAAAAGAATGAAGGGCCACCGTTTTGAAGCTGGAACACCACATTCGCTCCCAGGTTTCAAGGATTTAGGATCAAATACTGTGCTCTCCTTAACAGGACCCTGAACATTTTACCACTAACTGCTCCGACAGGCAGCTGACCAGTCACTCTCTGGCCTTACCTGTTCCCCACTCCATGGGTTGGACAAGGTGGATGTCCATATTGCTTCTCAGAGTGGGTTCTCCCAGATGCCCCTCCTCCTTTCCCATTTTGGGTCCTTGCTACTCACTCCAGAGTGTCCATCATTAAGTTCTGGAAGTACCTTACTCTAGCCCAGCTTGGTGTATTTCCCTATGGAAAAAAAAACTTTCTAGCCAGGCACAGTGGACACATCTGTAATCCCACTGACTTGGGAGGCTGAGGCAGGAGGGCTGCAGGTTTGAGACCAGCTTAAAAAGGGTTGGGGACATGGCTCTGTGGTTAAGAACCCCCGGGTTAAATCCCCAGTATCAAAAAGAAATTTTCTGATTACTGTTTCCAATTCCCAAATAAAAAGCTTATATTTCTCATCCTCAGGAAGTAAACCTGCTTCTCTTCAAGAACTTCAATATACCTGACTTGTCATTAGCAAAGGCATATATTAAACTTACTAGAAAGATGGCAGAGCTGACATCCAGCCTCCACAGGACACTTAAATCCCTCCTTCCTCCAATTTCTTAAATCCACAATTAGTTCAGAACAAGTGCTGTAGGAAGCAGCTGACATCTACAGTTTGACTGTCATGGTACTTGTCAAGAAATACCTTGTTACAACCTTGTTCCCCAGAGTAGAGTTCCTTGGTCTTAGAAATCTAGCAGAAATACCTAGGCTACATATTATTCATCCCCAAAACTAGAAACAATAACAAAAATAATCTATAAAAATGCTCAGAAGAGCTGAGCATGGTGGCGCACACCTGGAACCCCCATCATCCCCACTACTCAGGAGGCTTAGGCCTGTGCAAGCAACTTACCAATATGAATCAAAAAGGAAAGGGCTGGGGGTGGAGCTCAGCGGCAGCAGAGCGCCCCGGGTTTGATCCCCCATACCACAGAAAACAAATCTAAAGAAAACTTCTGTAATTTACCAAGTTCTCTCAAAGTTCTTTTATAGTGGTGGAAAGGCTTTTCCTTCCAAAAGGATAAAAAAAAAAAAAAAGAAATGCCACTTGCATTAGAATACCAAAGCCACTCACATTAGAATACTAAACCTGAATGGGCAGCTGTCGCAGCGATACAGGTTTATGGCTTCAACGTGGGGCTCAAAAGGCCACCGGGCCAGCCTGCCGTCTCCTGCACTCCTGGTCAGCCTCAGAGGGCACTGGATGTGTTTCCTGAAGCAGTACCTCCCAAAAGGAGGAACGAAGAAGACAGGCACACAAATGGTAGCACCAAGGGCAGGGTGGCAAGGGGAGGGGGCCAAGGGCTCACCAGGCATGTGGCTGTGGTGACACTGCACCCAAATGGGGTCTGTGCCACTTCCCTAGGGTGTCTACTGTCTGCTGCAGAAGGAGGGCCACAGCCAGACCACACAGTGCAGGTGGGCCGGGCGTGGCCCAGGAGCGGGAGAGCCCCACTGTGCCACTTCCCACAGGTGGTCGGAGAGCAGCCCACTTCCACAGCTGTGAAGGGTTCAGGCAGGACTGAGGCAGAGGCTGGTAACAGGATGTAGGAATGGAGGCTCCTGATCTTTCTTCCCTGATACAACCCGCTTCAATCCACTGTCAGGGTCTAACACTAGCACAGGAATAAACCACAAGGGCCCAGTCACGTGGCACCCACATGCACCACATCTACTCAGTTAATTTTTCTCAAAATATTTTACCTTTAAATTTGAATCCTAATGAAGGCACATCAAACACAAAGATTCATGTCCAACACTGCTTTAGATGGAGGCAGACTCTGTTTTCTTCCCCACACACCAGAATACCATTAAAGTAGTGCTTTGTTTTGAGAGAGGGACTAGGGGTTGAACGCAGGGGTGCTCTACCACTCAGCTACATTCCCAGTCCCTTTTGAATTTTTTTATTGAGACAGGGTCTAAGTTGCTCAGGCTGGCCTGGAACTTGAGGTTCTCCTGCTTCAGCCACCCCAGTGGTTAGGATTACAGGCACATAGAACACTTTTGCATACCACCAATAATCAGCCTGCCCCACCTGTGGTGTCTCCCCCACATCACTTGTAACCCAAAACCGGAGTACAAGCCTTTAGCTGCAAAGCAAAGCAACACCACTTATTGAACATCTGTGCTCCAAACTTTGTGCCTGGCACATTTCACATGCTTAGGGACTTGGGTCTCACCATCTCTAGGCAGGTAGGGATGAATGACCTCCTTTTCAAAGATGTAGAAACTGCAACATCAAGATCTGAAGCAACACACATGAGGTCATACAGCAACTGAACAGCAAAACCCAGATTCCAACCCAGGCCTGGCTGGAGGTGTGGCTCAGGGAAGAGCACCTGTCTAGCTGGTGAGAAGATCCCATCCCTGTCACCATAACTGCTTTGCTATGAACAAGCTTACTGGTATCCTTCACTTGATTACAGAGGAGAAAATAACAATCAGAAAATCAGCACCTGAAAGAATCGAGAGAGTTGAAGCCTGCAGGAAATACTCTGGGACATCAAAACTCACTCACTCTAATGAGAGTGAGATGTTTTCAGGACTAGCCTAATAATTCCTCTGTACTGGGTTCTCAGATGATGTTTCTCTGTTTCTTCAGCAAGAATTCTTTCACCAACTGAAGTCAACTTTAGGAAGGTCATTATCTCTATGGCACTGCATTCATCTTGCTCTAGCACCATTTGAAAGTAATGCTGCCTCTCAGACACAGGTCAGACAAGTCTAGTCCATCTGGGTGGTGTACCAAGAACTCACTTTCTGCTCCCAGTCATGTTTCAGCAGAAGGTGAAACTTCACCTCCCCGCACAAGTGCAGAAGAAACCCCCCCACCCACCCTGACAAAAACACCAAAGGGAGCAACCTGCTCCTGATGGCAGCAAGACAAGTGTCAGCAAAAGTCAGGCACTATCCCACTGGTTCCCGCTCACCCAGGCCACCACACCAGGGAACGGAGATTTGATGACTCTGTTGGTCTACACAGTGGGCGTAAGGCCTGGAAAAACCTCCTGTGGCCTCAGCAGGGCATACACTTAGTGGGTCATCACCTCTCCAAGGACAGCACAGCAGTCCTATTCAGGTTACTCCTTGGGCCCTTGGGCTGTATGGCCCTCAAAGTTAGTAAACAAACTGCTAAGCAAATTCATCCCTGGCCAGAGCTCACACCACCTCCACAGCCCAGGTGCCTGACAACCTGAACCTTCCAAGTGGCTGCTTCAGGCCTTACAGGTAGCATGTGGTCCTAGCCCCATAAGATTGCCCCTCAACTCCCCCCCCCAAAAAAAAAAAAAACTTCTTCCTTATAACTTTACTAACTGCTCAACACGGGACATTTTAAAAATAACTCATCCAGAGCACTGTTGCTCTCCAGCGGATTCCCAAGGAGCATGCAGAGTTCAACCAGAAGCAAATGCAACCCCACAAAGGAAGGCAGGAGGAAAGCAAACTGACCCTGACCTATTGATAGGGTGGGGGGACGACAACCAACCAACCAAACCAGTCTCCCAGCCTCCTTCGAAACCACCCAGCCTTAGAGGGACAGCAGGAGGCTCCTCACTTAAGCCTTCCCTGCTGCAAGCTGGTCAGAGCCCTGATGGTCTCCAGCTGCTAGCTCTACAGGAAGAGATACCCAACAGGTGCGAGCCACTGGCTCAAATGGGATCCCATTCACAGCCTGGCACACGAAGCCTGGTTACTAGAGCTTGTAGTCACTAAATTCCACACTTCTGACATTTTAATAGAAACACTTTTTCACTTCTCCTGATCTTAAAGTACAATGTTAAGCTAGAGTCCCATCTGTGGAGAGGAAAGGCTGATGTGAATTACCTATGACATAGGCACCTTTTAAGCCACACAGCTGTGAGTGCTCA
The DNA here is from genome assembly GCF_964194105.1 of Spermophilus citellus. NCBI lineage: Eukaryota > Metazoa > Chordata > Mammalia > Rodentia > Sciuridae > Spermophilus > Spermophilus citellus. The sequence goes on along the minus strand of NC_138187.1, from coordinate 2,183,162 downwards.
CAAGGGACCATTTTTCCCATACAAATAAGGCCCTACAAGATGAGGGTCCTTCTGGATAATGAACTTTGGGTAGTAGCCTACTCAGAAGAAACTAGTTCCTAAAGTTGAAGGGGTGAGCAAAATTCAGACCTGAAATCTTTGTGCTCCAATTTGAGATTCTGGTAAATGTGCATGCACATCTTAGGAGTTACCTTTCCAATACAAACTGACACGAAAATCAAGCATCCTGATGAAAGAAAGCAGTCTTGAAAGCAGAAACACTCAGGGGAGACTAAACACCACCGCCAGCACTCTAGCCTTTCTAACAGAGCCTCTGAAACCGTGGACATGGACGTTTTCCCAGACACATGCTGCCCAGTGATGACCATGTTCATTCTCTCTCACTGGCGTCCAAGACACTTTAGGAGTTGGTAAGAGGACGCATGGGAAACTGACATGCTCAGCTATTGGCTTTTTTTTTTAATCGGACGCAACTGGCAAAGGAAACTGAAAAGCAAACCTTTCTGTTCCGTTTTAGTTGTGTTGCAAAGTCTATCACGAAAGAATACACAAAATTCTCTCCAAGGTATCCCTCCAGTCGTTTGGCTTAATCGAACATGCCAGACACTCTGCCAAGTGAAAGAGATAGCATGGTCTCTGGCATGGACTCAGCTCTCCTGTCCCCCACTACTGCCATTGATAAGTACCACTGGTGAGTGCCTTCTGCAGGCACCTCAGCCACTGTGTCCTCTGCAGCACAGCCAGCCAGCTTCTCAGTGGACATCCAGTTACCAGCAGCGAGTTATTGGCGGGGAAAACAGCAGTCACAGTTAAGTGTTGCCACCCCCCCAACCGGTGAGCAGAGAGGGCCACAGGGCAAAAACCGCTCCACCTCCACTTCCCTAAACCTCTCTTCAAGACTCAAGACCTCTCGCTGAAGGCAAAACTAGAACCCAGGCTTCATGCCCTGACCATCCAGATGCCACCCTCACGCTCCTGGGGACCCCTGCCACTCGGCTGTCCTCGGGGAGGTCAGGAAACAGGACTGCCCCCTCTGCCCTTTCAAGTACTGAGTCGCGAGAAAGAAAAGGTGCCATCCAGTGACCACCGAGTCGCAGACCCTCCCCTTCCTGTGCCTCTCACTGCGGCCCAGGACCAACCCCTTCCACATCTCCAAGTGCCTGCGCCTCGGGGACTCCGCCACATGGACAGACACCGAGTTACCTTCGGAGTCAGGTCTGATTCTGACGTAGGCGGCGCGGGTGGCGGGGCTTTCCTGCCGTTTCAGCACACACCTGGCCGGATGTCGAGGGCACCACCTACGGCCAGGTGCCAGCCTCCCGGGCCACGGGCCCCGGAGGCCCCGGGGGCCCTCCGGGGGCCCTCCGCGGGCCGCGACCATCTGCGCGCCCGGCAGGTGCCTTCCCCGTCAGGCGCGGCGCCGGGCAGAGCCGCCGCAGCCTCCGGGGCCTCTCGGAGCAGGTGCGGCGGGCCCCGCGCTCCGGGCTCCGGCCGGCGGCCGCCGCAGGCCCGGGCGGGGACGGCGGGCCCGAGCGAGCAGCCGCGGGAGCCCGGCGACCCCGCGCCCGACCCCGCGCCGCGGGCGCTTTGTGCCGGGTCCCGCCGCCCCGCCCGGGCCGCATGACGGTGCAGCGCGCCGGGCCGGGGCCGCCGGCCGGGCCTGCTTAAAGATGGCGAGCCGCGCGTGGCTCCCGCGGCCGCCGGCCACAATGGGCGCGCCGGCCCGCCCGCCGGCCCGGGCCTCACCTTCCATCTCCATGTCCTCGGGCTCGCTCAGCTGCTGCTCGCCCGCTTTCTGCTGCTGCTGCTGTTGCTGCTGCTGCTGCTGCTGGTGGTTCATGTCGGCCGCGGCCTGGGGCTGCGCGCCCGGCGGGCGGGCGGCGGCGAGCCGGGGCGGCGGCGGCGGCGGCGGCGGCGGGGCGGCCTCCTCCTCCTCCTCCCGCGCGTCGTCGGCGGCGGCGGCGGCGGCCCCGGGGCGGCCCGCGGCGGGCGGCGGCAGGGAGACGCGCACGTACTTGCTCGCGATTCGCCCAATCTCGGCGCCGAGGCGGGCGGGCGGCCGGCGGGCCGGGCCGGGCGGCCGGGTCGCTCGCTGCGGCCGCCGCCGCCGCCGCCGCCGCCGGGCCCGCCTCCCGCCGCCGGGGCCGAGTCCGGGGCCGGGGTGCCGCGGGCCGGCCGGGGGCGGAGGGCGGCCGGGCGGGGGCCGCGGAGTCAGCCCCGCCTCGGGCCGGGCGCAGCGGGCAGGCGGCGGGGGCCGCGGCGGGCCGGCGGGGCCCGGGGCCGGCGGGGGCGGCGGCGGCGGCGCGGGCGGGCGGCGGGCCGGCCGCGCTCGGGGCGCTGCGGCCTCGGCGTCCTCGGCGGCGGCGGGCGGCGGCGGGCTCCGGCGGCGGACGCGGCCCGGCGCTCGTCTCCGCTGGCTCTCAAAATGGCGGCGGCGTGAAATGTCACATCCGCATGGGGGGCGAGAGCGAGCCGAGAGCCGACAGCGGGCGGGAGCCGGAGGGCGGAGCGGCGCGGGAGGCGGAGCGGGAGGCGGAGCGGGCCCGGCCGGCCCGCCCGCGCCGCGCCCCCGCGCCGCGCCCCTCGGCGGGGCTGCCCCGGGCCCCCGCCCGCCCGGCCGGGATGGGGGCGGCGCCGGGGCCGCGGCCGGGCCTCCCCGCCCGCCCGCGCCGGAACCCGCGCTGCGGGGCGCGCGCGTGCCTCTCCCGCCGACGCAGGCCGGACCTCGGCGCCCGCGCCGCCGGCCGCGTCTCCCGCAGGCCCCCCGGGGCGGCCACCCGCTCGGCCCCTCCGCGCCCGCTGTGGGGAGGACAAAGGAGGGAGCAGGACGCCCCGCGGTCTCGGGGAGGACAGGAGAGGGCCCCGGCCGCCGTCCCCCAGACCCCGGCCTCCGCCACCCTTTGCTGGGTGGAACCAGGGAGGGAGCCCAGGGTGCCCACCACGGACCAGATCCCAGCCCTTTAGTCCACCTCTCCCCACGGGGCCTCGCTCAGTCGCGAAGGCTGGCCTCGAACTTGCGAATCCCGCTGCCTCAGACGCCCGCGTCGCGGGGCTGACAGGCGAGCGCGTCCCGCCCGGCTCTGTCCCTCCCTCAAAGGAACGTTGGTCCACCGCGGTGACGGGAACCCAAGTGCTCGGGAAACGGGGTTAAGGGGACGTGTGATGCGAGTGGGCTCCGCGGCCAAGCCCTTCCTGCACCTGGGCTTCCCTCCAGGACAGGTGAGCCGCAGGGTGCAGAGGCTGCCTCCGTGGCCCTGCAGAGTGGGAGGTGAGGCGGGATCCAAGTTTGAGGCCAACCTCAGCCATTCAGACCCTCAACGACTTAACAAGACCCTCCCTCAAAAAGAATGGGGCTGTAGCTCTGTGGTAAAATGGCCCTGGTTCAGTCCCCCAGTTTAAAAAATGATGATAATAAAGCTATTTCGCGGGAATTACCCTCTCCCCTGGATCACCCCATCTGAAAAGGTGTTCATTCGCACAAATGTAATAAACATTATTATCACAGATGCAGAAGAGGCCTCTCTAGCACTCCCCAGGCTTACAGGAGGACAGCAAGGAGGGTTCTGGGTCAGTTCCCCCAGCCCACCTCATCCTCTTGCCAGTTCAGAGGGGAATAGGAGGGTTAGAAAGGATGCCTTGGGGCTACAGCTCAGAGGTAGAGCACTTGCCTAGCTGTGTGAGGCCCTGGGTTAGATCCTCATCACCACATCTAAATTCATGAATAAAGGTCCATCAACAACTTAAAAAAATGAAATTAAAAGAAAATTTTTAAAAATGCCTTCCTTGCCTGCTGGCACATGAAGGTGATCCCAGTGGCGCGGGAGGCTGACACAGGTTCGTGAATTAAAACCAACCTAAGGGCTGGGGATGTGGCTCAAGCGGTAGCGCTCCCCTGGCATGCGTGCGGCCCGGGTTTGATCCTCAGCACCACATACCAACAAAGATGTTGTGTCCGCCGAGAACTAAAAAATAAAATATTAAAAATTCTCTCTCTCTCTCCCCTCTCTCACTCTCTCTTTAAAATAAAATAAAATAAAATAAAATAAAAACCAACCTAAGCAACTTACTGAAGTCCTAAGCAACTTAGGCCTGTCTCAAAAATTATATATATAAAAAGTGCTGGGGATGTGGTTCAGTGGTTAAGTGCCCCTGGGTTGAGTCCCCAGTACCCAAACAAATAAACAAGACAGGGGTTAGGTAATTTCCATTGAACATTCCTTATCCAAAATGTTGAGACCAGAAGTATTTTGGATTTTGGATTTCTTTTTGAATTTTGTATATATAAAGATATATCTTGTAAGTAGGTCTCAAATCTAACCATGAAATTCATATACATTTGTTTCATAAAAACCTGAAGGTGATTTTGTATAATATTTAGTGCACCTGTTTTGACTGCAACCAGTCAGGTATGGAATTTCACTTGTGCCACATGGGTACTCAAAAAGTTTGTCATTTTGGAGCATTTTAGACTTAGGATTTTCAATTAGAGATACTTAACCTGTACACCTGTGTAGAGTGAAACACTACTTGGTAATAAAAAAGAATGAGACACTACACTACTGAATGTCCTACATAACAATATAGATGGAACTTGGAATCATTATGCTCAAAGAAGATAGAAAAAAGATCCCATATTGTCTAACTCCAATTCTATGCAATGTCCAAAACAGGCAGATCAATTCATAGAGACAGAAAGTAGATTAGTGGTTGCCAGGGGTTAGGGTATTGGTGTGTGGGAGTGCCTGTCATTTCTTTGGTAGGTACAGGGCCTCTTTTTGGAGTGCTGAAAATGAGACACTACACTATTGGATTCTGGGGATGGCTGCACCGTTCTCTGAATATACCAAAAGCCATACAAGTGTACATTTTAAATAGGTGAATGGTATGCTACATGAATCATTTCTCAATAAAACTATTCTTTAGATAAAAGACGTGTTCCATCTGGGTGTGGTGGGGAAACACCTATAATCCGAGGGGTTTGGGAGGCTGAGGCAGGAGGATCACGAATTCAAGGCAAGCCTCAGCAACTTAGTGAGACCCTGTCTCAAAGAATTAAAAGGGCTAGGGATGCGACTCAGTCGTTAAGTGCCCTGGGTTCAATTCCCAGAGTTCCCAGAGGGCCAGTACCTTTAACTGTGCCGCCCTCCTGTGATTAAGTCATAGTGCTTAGCAAAAGGGTCATACTTGACCCTTTAAGAGTAGATTGTCTCTGGCTTGTGGCAAGATGGGTGGGGCCACATGAAAGGACCTGAGAGTGGCCTCTTTGGGGGAAAAGCCAAGAGCCAGCAGAACAGGGACCTCAGGACGACCCACACAAGGGCCTTCTTCCCCAGAGCTTCCAGTGGGAGCTCAGGCCTTGGCTGAGACCCGCTCCCACACTGAGAGCCCAGCTGAGCCCACTTGGATGTGATCTAAGAACTCTGAGGTCATAAATGGGAGTTTTAAGTGGCTGACCTTGTGGTGATGGATTCTGCAGCAATAGCAACAATGCACATGAACAACATCTGTCTCCTATCCTGGGAGCACTTTAGGGAGAGAAACTGACTCCTTCGCAGCTCTGTTCTTAGCACCTGGTACAAAGTAGATGCTCAGTGAGGACTTTCACCTGTTTGCCAAGACAGGAGCTGCGGGGGATGCTATGGCGGGAGGCAGGTGCCTGGGAGGCCTCTCATAGGTCAGTGCTTCCCATGTCTCCCTGCCTGGCCATACATACCCTGCAGATGGCAGGTGGTTGGTGGAAAGGTCATTCCCAGGCCACCACAGCTTCTAGAGAAGAGCACCAGCACCCTTGGAGGCCTAGCAGAGAGGCCAAGACTCAATTACTCTAGGGGGCTCTGACAGCCCCTTCTTTTCTCCCCGGATGGAAGTAAGCCTGCATTAGATCTAAGGCCCATTTGTACACAGAATGGGTGTGTGTGTGTGTGTGTGTGTAAGAACTCTGCAGAAGTGAGTCGGCCAAAATGCCTGTTTCCTCTGAGGTTTGATGCCAAGAAGCCTCCACAGGGCTTGGAGAGCCTCAGAGGGGAGGATGGCTGAAGACACATTCCTGATCACTGCCAATTTAAAAATTCATAACCTCTACCCTGCTTCGGAAACCTAAGGAGAGATGGAAAACCGGGGCGACAGGAACCACAGGAGAGGCTGGCATGTCATTAGGTGGAGGCAGGGAGGGGCCACCCTATCATTATTCTGTGAGCAAAACATATTTTGCTGCTCCTGAGGCCCACGCCATGACTTGGCATAAACAGTGGGTCGGTTTCTGTTCTTGAGAACCAAAACACTTATGTACCTGGAGACTCTGTCAGTCAGGGTCTGAAATAGTAACTGTCAGAGGAGAAATAGGATGAGCAGACCATTTTTTTCTTTTTCCCAAGAAATGCCAATGTCTAAATGACCCATCCCTAGAAGGAAGACCTAATCCCACGGCTCAAGGTTAGTTTAGAGTTGGGTTCAGGAGCTAAAGGACCCAGCCAAGGTCACTCAGCGGAAGACAGGGAGCTGGGAGAAGGGACTTTAAGATTCAGAGCCAGGTGATCTGGACCCCAGACAGGCTTCCCAGCACTTGAGCTTGAATAGCAACCTTTTTTTTTTTTTTAAAGAGAGAGTGGGGGGGAGAGAGAGAGAGAAAGAGTTTTTTTTTTTTTAATATCTATTTTTTAGTTCTCGGGGGACACAACATCTTTGTTGGTATGTGGTGCTGAGGATCGAACCCGGGCCGCACGCATGCCAGGCGAGCGCGCTACCGCTTGAGCCACATCCCCAGCCCCGAATAGCAACCTTTTTGAACAAGGTTCTTATCAGGGAAATGGGAAGGACAGTTTGGAGGTAAAATGGTAAAAACTTCCAGCACCTCAGTACTCAGGTGATGATGATGATGATTGGTACTAGGGCTGAACTCAGGGGCACTCGACAATGAGCCACTCAGAAGCCCCATTTTGTATGTTATTAGAGACAGGGTCTCACTGAGTTGCTTAGCGCCTTGCTTTTGCTGAGGCTGGCTTTGAACTCACGATCCTCCTGCCTCAGCCTCCTGAACTGCTGGAATTACAGGCATGCGCCACTACAGCCAGCTCAGAGGCCCCCTGCCAGTTCTGGACGCCAGAATCTACCCTGCTTTCACTGTTTATGGGTTGAATGCCTACTATGTGTAGAGGACTGTACTGCTTCTAGGGTGAATACCCAAAATGGCCATGGGTGGTGAATTTGAATGCAACCCCATGACCCACCTTCTCCCAGCTGTGTTTCTGTGGAATCGCGGCTCCTGGTCAGGCAGGAGTGTGTGTGCAGAGAGGTTGAGGTCATGTTATTTTTTAAAAAGAGCGCACAAAAATGCTTCAGTCACATGACCAGTTTGACTTAAATTTTCACAAAGTGACCAGGTGTCGTGGCACACACTGGTCATCTCAGCTGCTTGGGAGGCTGAGGCAGGAGGATCACTAGTTGTAGGCTAGACTCTGAGACTCTGCTTCAAAATTAAATAAAGGCTAGGAATGTAGCTCTGAGGTCTAGCACCCCTGGGTTCAATCCCCAGTCCCACAGGGGAAAAGAAAAACGTCAATCAATGGGAGGGGTGAGGTCAGGGGCAGCCCACAAAACCTCCTTCCCTCCTTTAAAAAATCACTTTAGGGTAAGAACATGGAAGAAGGGAGTATTCTCAGTTATGTGAATTTGGAAAAACTCTTAAGTGTTCAGATAAGTAACACTCAGAGCCAAGGACTCGCTGCTAATTTAATTCTTAGGACAATTCGAGGCCACAGGTGCTAAGATTCCATTTTAAGAATGAAACAATGAGGCACAATCGTAGGGTTAAGTAACTGGCTCAAGGTCAGACTCCCCATAAGAGGAGCCCCAATTTGAGCCCAAGCAGCCTGTCTCCACACACAGCAAATGAAAACGACTCATTGGAGCCCCCTTTGAGGCCCTCCACGATTGGAAACATGGACTGGGAACCCCATAAGTTTTGAACCAGGCTTTCAGGCACTGGGGATGCAGCTCAGTGATAAAGCAGGGCACAGCAGGCACCACACCCTGGGTTCCGTGCCCAGCATTGCAGGAAGGGGGGGGGGGGACATGTTCACAGTTTCTTCCTCCACGTTAACGGAAGACAGACCCAGGCCACTTTGTGCATGTTTTTTGGTAATGGGGATTGAGCCCAGGGGTGCTTTACCGCTGAGCTACATCCCCAGTTCTCTATTTTTTATTTTTAAACCGTCTCACTAAATTGCCCAGGCTGGCCTTGAACTTGAAATCCTCCTGCTTTGACCTCTTAAATCGCTGTTACCACAGGCCTGTGCCACTGTGCCTGGCTGGCAGGGCCCACGGGACAAACCCAGGGCCTCGTGCAGACTAGACAAGGCTCTGCCCTGAGCGACACCCCAGCCCTACCACTGAACTGTCATGCGGCCAATGCCACCCTAAAGATTGTCATGTCGCAGACTCTCTTCCCAGTTTTCTCAGCACAAATTGTAAAGCAATAAAGTAGCTGCCCAGAGAGCCAGGTAACAGGCTGTAGGCTGCTCACGTCTACCCCGCTGTCGACGGAGAACACCGTTCCAAGGGCTTTCTATGAATTCGCTCCTTTAATCCTCTCAACAAGACCAAGCGCCTGCAGCACCCCGTCCATAGCCATCACTAGGGCCACCCCACCTGATGGCTAAATGTCACCAATGGTCAATTTTGTCGTATTTTCCTATTGAAATAAAGAGCAAGGTAAGGACTTGAACCAGGGTTGGGACCTCTCCGCAGCCTCTGCCCTTGGTCACTATTTCATGCTTCCCATTTCCGCACAAAGCTTAAGTCTCCTTATCCCTGTGTTACAGAACAGGAAACTGAGGCAGGGCTAGGAAATGGGGTTCCAACCTGGCTCTGCCCATCAGGTCAGTGAGGTGACCCCGCCTGCCTCCACCCACACACAGCTCTGGCCTCCATGGTGACTGCAGGGTCCCCAGCCCTCCCCACCACACACACTATGGATAATTCTGTCAGGATCCATCGCGTGCCCTGTAGGGTGCCACCCTGTGTGCCAGCAGTACCCAGGGCTGTGAGAACCCAAACTGTCTCCCAGATGACCACTGTGCACTCAGTGACTCAACCTCCTTTTATGGCGCTGACGCTGAGTCAACCGCTGACCTGAAAAGCAAAGCTCTTTCAAAGATTTGAGAGTGAGGGTTGAGACTACCCATGTAGTCCCCACAAGCTCAGGGCTGGGCGTGCCCTCAGTGGAAGAGGGCTCCATCCCCAGCCCCGCACACCCGCACACAGCGGGAACCCATCATGCCCAGGCCAAGCAGCCAGTCACCGAAATACACGGCAGATCCCACTCATAGGAAACACCCAGTCTAGGTGGACCCACAGGGATGGGTGAGTGGTTGGTGGCAATTGTCTGGGACAACAGGGTAGCTGCTAATGCACGGGGTTGAAGAGGTTGAGGGAGGAAGGAAATGTCCTAAAATTGACCGAACTGATGGTTGGTGCAACCAACGGCCAGGGAACTGCACACGTAACACGGGTGGATTGTGTGCTAGGGAATTTTTTTTTTTTTTAAGTTTGAACTCTCCAGAGCTCTTTGTCACTGTTATTTTGGTTTGGGTTTTGGTACTGGGGATTGAAGCCAGGGGCGCTTGACCACTGAGCCACATCCTCAGTCCTTTGTTCTGTATCTCGAGACATTTTCTCGCTAAATTGCTGCGGCTGGTCTCTATTTTGCAATCCCCCTGCCTCAGCCTCCTGAGTCACTGGGATCATGGCTACCCCAGCGACTGCACCTGGCCCCTTTTAACAGGGAGCCACTGCAGGCTGAATTCCCCCCAAGCAGGCCTGTTACTATTTCAAAACTCACGTTCCCTAAGGGAACCCTCGGCCCGACTCTCACATAGTCGGGGTCTTCCTGGGCCACTCCGTGCCAATGCTTTTCTTACATGTTCAGTGGCTAATCATTCAAGAACCAGCCGTGACAATGGAGGGCAGGTGTCTGCCAGCTACCCCATCAGGTGGGGTGGCCCTAGTGATGGCTACGGACGGGGTGCTGCGGACGGGGTGCTGCGGGCTCTGGGTCCTGCCCACCTTCAGTTACAGGATCTGGGACCAACTCCCCTGGGGAATGTCAGGAATTCATTAGTTCTCTTCAGGGGGAAAAAAAGTCAGACTTTACCCATCTTTATTGCATATTGTATTGATGCAAATTTGCATTGAAAATGACAACCCTAGTCTGGGGGACTCCAAAGCCGGGCTCCTGTCCTGGCCTCCTGCATCTGCACCTCCCCCAGCCCTCCTGGGCCCGTCTCACCTGGGCTGGGAAAACATCAAACAACTACTCAAAAGGACGTGCCAAGGCTTTCACAAGCATTTGCAGGTGGACAAGGAGCAGAGCTCAGTGGGAAAACACTTGGCTAGCACATGGGAGGCCCTGGGTTCCATCCCTGGCCCTGGGGGAAAAAAAATATATATATATATATATGTATCATGCCTCCCTGAGCACCTCACCCAGGAATAATGAAACTCACATGAGATGGAGCAGAGACTGGCAAACGGCAGTTGGGAGGCCAAATTTGACTGGCCTATTTCCTGTTTTATACAGCCTCCTAGCGAAGAATAGTGTTTTTTTGTTTTTTGTTTTTTTTTTTACTTTTAAAATGGAATTTTAATTTTGAGTGGGTTATACCTTCACACAGTATAAATTCAAATTATCAAACAATTTATAATGAAGTTTCTTTTTAAATTTATTTTTAACTGATACATAAGCATAAAAACTGTACATATTATCACAAGTCTGTGATCCTAGCATCTCGGGAGGCTGAGGCAGGAGGATTGCAAGTCTGAGGCCAGCCTGGGCAACTCAGTGAGACACTGTCTCAAAAATTTTTAAAAAGTGGAGCTGGAGATATAGCTCAGTGGTAGAACAACCCTGGATGTAATCCCTAGTACTTCCCCCCAAAATGTGCATATTAAACTAAAATGTGTTAGAGAGGTAATGTGATGTTTTGGTTTTCATGTTTGTTTTCATTATAAAAATGGAGCTGGAGACGGAACCCAGAGCCTCAGGGACACTAGACAAGTACCCTACTATGAACTATCTCCCCAAAGCTAGTTTTTTCGTTTTTCAATGGTTTGGGGGGGAAAGGCAAAAGAATACAATTTCATAGCACATGAAAATTACACAAAATGATGCCAGGCCCGGTGGTGCATGCCTCAGATCCCAGTGCCGCCAGACGCTGAAACAAGAGGATTGCAAGTTTGAGGCCAGCCACAGCAACTTAGTGAGACCCTAAGCAATTAGATCCTTTCTCAATATAAAAAGTGGAAAAGGCTGGGGATATGGCTCAGTGGTTAAGCACCCCTGGGTTCAATCACTGACATCAAAAAAAAAAAAAGGAAAAGAAAATCATTCAAAATGACATTTCAGCGTCCATTCATAAGTTTGTTGGAGGATCACCAGTCCCTTTCACTGACTTGTCCGGCTGTAGAGTAGCGGTCAAGTGATTGCCATAGACTGGAGAGTCACCCAAATCTAAAATATTTACTATCTGGGTGTTTCTAGAAAAGGTATACGGGCCCCTGGTATAAACAATAAAATAGTACATTCTGTGTAAATATCAGCTACTATCTCTTTTCCCTTTTTTTTTTTTTAGAGAGAGAATTTTTAATATTTATTTTTTAGTTCTTGGCGGACACAACATCTTTGTTGGTATGTGGTGCTGAGGATCGAACCCGGGCCGCACGCATGCCAGGCGAGCGCGCTACCGCTTGAGCCACATCCCCAGCCCTCTTTTCCCTTTTTAAGGGCCTTCCTAATATACAATTCCTAATAAACAGCTCCCATATTTTTGAACTAGTGGATATTGATTTGTGAGAATGCATTTACTTTGGAGATTTTTTAAAGTTAGGGATGGGGTGAGGTCGGTCAGTGGTAAGACATGTGCTTACCATGCTTGAGGCCCTGGATTCAATTCCTAGCACAAAAAGAAAGGGGTGAAAAAATTCCCCAGGACAGATGGAGCAGAGCTCCTCTCCTTTTGCTCCTGGAGGTGAGATGGGACCCAGGGCCTTGGCAGGCCAGGCAAGGGCTCTGCCCCTGGGCCACATTCCCGCCTTTACCTCCATGCAACTGCTGTGGGAGCTGTTCAGGGATTGGTTTTCCAGAACACTCGGGGTCTTTGGAATGCTAGGCGAGGGCTCTGCCTCTGAGCTACACCTCTAGCCACCTTGGAGAGTTTTAAACCAGGAGTGATCTGATCAGATTTATACATTTAAAAATCTCTTTGCTAGGTGGAGGTTTGGCCTTAGAGGCAAGAAGATCAATTAACAGCCTTTGGCAACTAGGAAAGATAACAGAGGCATGAAGGCAAGGAAAGTAAGAGTAACCTGACTACCTAGGACTCTCTCCCCACATCGCCAAGGCACCCTTTCCTGGGTAATTCCTTCCAACTTTTTTTTTTCTTTGCTGTTCTGGGGAACCCAGACAGGCTTTACCACTGAGCTGCACCCCAAGCCCTTTTTATTTTTCGTATTGAGGCAGTGTCTCCTAAGTTGCTTAAAGCCTTGCTAAATTGCTGAGGCCAGCCTGGAATTTGTGATCCTCCTGCCTCAGTGGCGGGAGTTGCAGGGATTATAGGCATGCACCACCACACCCAGCTGGGACCTGTTTTTCACCACAATGCTGGGACCCAAAGTAGCCATTCTAGCCCAGCAATATGCAACCAGAATGATAATGTGAAAATTATATAATCTGTAACTTAATTTTTTTTGTGTGTGTGTGGTCATTCATTCTAAAATGTGAAAGGACAGTTCCAAAAGTGACTGTGCAGATCCACGCCTCCGGATCCTGCCAAGAGAATGGAAGTACGCCTGCCCAGAAACTTGTACATGAGATCTCACGGCGGCAGTGTGTATGGCAGCCCGGGAGGGGAGGCAGCCCGGGAGGGGAAGCAGCCCAAAGTCCATCAACCGATCAGTGGTAAAAAAAATGTGGCCCAGGGCTGGGGATGTGGCTCAAGCGGTAGCGCGCTCGACTGGCATGCGTGCGGCCCGGGTTCGATCCTCAGCACCACATACCAACAAAGATGTTGTGTCCGCCGAGAACTAAAAAATAAATATTAAAAATTCTCTCTCCCCTCTCTCACTCTCTCTTTAAAAAAAAACTATCACTTTCCAAGATTTAAAAAAAAAATGTGGCCTGTCCAATACTAAAACACTGTTCAAGCCATTAAAAGGAATGAAGTACTGAATTATGCTACAATATGAAACGTGAAAACGTTATGCTAATAAGCTAGAAACAAAGATCAGATTTCCTTTGTAGGAAATGCACAGAATAGGAAAATACACACAGCTCAGACTAAGGGTGGCCAGGGGCGGGTGGGGAAATGAGAAATAACCGCTCTTGGGTACAAGGCTTCTTTTTGGGGTGATGAAAATGTTCTAGAAGGGCTGGTGGTGTGGCTCAGTAGTAAAGCGCTTGCTTAGCTCGCCCAGCTGGGGACCTGGGTGCCTACCTGCCCTGCCGTCCCAGTGACCCAGGAGGCTGAGACAGAAAGATTACAGGTTCCAGGCCTGCCTGGGCAACCTAGCCAGACCCTGTGTCAAAGAATACAGAGGGCTGGGGACATAACTCCGTGCTAAAGCGCCCCTGGGTTCAATCCCCAGTACCCAACAAACAAACAAAAACATCACTTTATCATATATTGGACATTAACTTGTTCCTATTGCCACAGCCTTGGAGGGGGACTGTGAGGATTAACCAAGGGCCAGGAGTTTAGCACCCGGGGAGGGTCCTGGATATGGCACTAGATACAATGTAGCCGTTTCAGTGGTGGGCGCCTCTGCAGCCCAGTCTTGCTGGCTGGTCAAGGTTTCCCAGGGCTCCAGGTTTGGGAAATGAACAGGACTGTGGGACTAGCCAAGCAAAGCCACTGTGGGCCTCAGAAACCAGGCCTGGTACCTGACCTGGTCTGCACGGACCGAGAGGAGGGCCTCAGGGTCCCCGACCGCAAGCCCACATCCCCCTCTGCCCAAGCAACTCCTGAACAAGCCCCCTGCCAGTTTTCTCTCCTTGCCCAGGCTCATGCACATCCTTGTGGTCCTTCTGTCCTTTCCATTTGCCACTCTGCCCCGTCGGGCAACATCTCCCGTGGCCCTCCCCAGAGTGTGTCTCCTCTAAGCCATCCCTCCACGCAGCACCCAGTGCCACCCTAATCCTCTGAGGGCCTGGCTGGACCACACCTCCCGGTAGGCCTTTCCACCCACCTCTGACCTCAGGGCCCTTCCCAAGGGGCCCTGGGCCTCTTCCATTAACCTCAGTGACTCCAGCATTGATTGGGTCACCTTGCCAATCTCCTCTGCTGTCCCTTATATTTATTTCTCCTTCACTGGTTTGGTTGCATTTGGAAGCTATTTGCATAGAAGTCTGATTAAAGCATTGATGAGTTTACATGTTGTGTCTGCTGTACTTCTAAATTAGAGTCTTGTTGTTGTTTTTTTTTTTTTTAAATAAAAAGATCAATGATCCAAAGTACATATGGGGGATTTGGGAACAGAGGTAGGAAGGTCTCTGCTGCCTCCAGTTAATTCCTTCTGTCTTAAACACCTCCCACAAAAGGTTCCCAAAGCCATCAGGGAGTCATCTACACCTCAGTCACATAAATCTGAGTTTCTCGAATGAGGCAGGGTCCCCTCTGTGCATTCACTCCCTACCCCAGCACCCAACACAAAAAATGAGTTCAACATTTTAAAAGTTGATTTCAGCAGGGCGTGATGGCTCACGCCTATAATCCCAGCAACTCTAGAGGCTGTGGCAGAAGGATTGCAAGTTCAAGACCAGCCTCAGCAGATTAGCAAGGCCCTAAGGATTTAGCGAGAGTCCATCTCAAAATAAAAATCTTTTTTAAAATCTGGGGATACGGCTCAGTGGTTAAGTGACCCTGAGTTCAATCCTTGGTACAAAAAAATGGATTCCAAAGAAAGTCTGTCCTCACATTATTGGAATGTAGCCTCCACGTCTAGGAATTGCCCCAAACTTTGAATTCACAAGGATTGATGTTGCCTAAAGGAAGAAACGGATTGGCTGGTAGGTTTCTGGGTGGCGCCAGGAAGTCTTGTGAACTTTGGTGACCTGAAGTGTCAGACTTCAGCACCTTTGGGAATCAAATGAAATCCTAGGAGGGAAACTGAAAATTTTCACGGAGCTAAAACAAATGCCCAGTATTTTACAGTTACCTTAGGTCATTTCAGTGGGTGTGATGTCAGGCAACTGCCCCGACCTTGGAAAAGACTTGGGATACAGCGATCACCAAGGGCACATCAAGGACGGTCAGCTCCTCCTGGCCCCTCGGCTTTGGCAGTGTCAATCTCAACCTTTGGCAGTGTCAATGCTGAGAGGTCCCTTAACTATTCTTGTGAGAGCAGATCAAGGTCCCCCCTTCTTTGCTCCCCACCCACCTCTAAGAGCCCCTATCCCCACACCTAGTTAGTTGCTGGGAATTCCGTTTTCATCAATCCAATCTACTTCCAAGAATCACTGTGGAAGGCAAGAAAATGAGACCGATCCAACCGCCAAAGAAAGATGCAGCCAAAGGCTTCTGTGCAGAAGACGCACTTCCAACCTAAAACCCTCCAGAGAAGAGAGGGGCCACCCGGCCCAGCGGTCCTGAGGTGGCCAACCGCGACCGCCGCATCCCTTAGGAACCAGGGATAAAGTAGGAAGATAGGATTTTTAAAAACCTATGGTAAGCCGGCTGTGGTGGCTGAGGCAGGAGGGTTTCTGGAGCCCAGGAATTCAAGGCCAGCCCGGGCAACAGAGCAAAACCCTGGGTCAAACAAATAAAAAACTCTACCTTGTTTTTTGTTGTTGTTCGTCCAGGAGTAGTTGGCCAGGAGACACAGAGATTGGAAGCTGGTGCTGGGGACATGCGGGGGGAGCTCCTTCAGGAACCTGGGGAGAGGCTGAGAATTTCGTCTTCGGCTGGGTTTGGCGCTCTGCGCTAGCATGGTTCTCCCAGCTGTCCGGAGGGAGCGCCGAGAAGGCGAGGAGAACCTCATGAGTGTGAGTTCCCTGGGGTCTCGGAGACCCTCCTGAGACATCCAGGCAGTGCTAGCAAAGAAAGGAGAGCAATCAGGTCCCACCTCCCCATCCGACAGCCCTTATAGCCAGGCCCCCACCCCCACCCCCCTCCCCTCCCACCGGCTTAAAGGCTGGATCTCCAGTCTGGTATTTGTTTGCATAACTTCTCGGTTTACTTAAGGTGTGGTCCTGGAACAATAGGAGGACTTGGATGAAGTCCTTCCCAACCTCCACCGTTTTCAAAGTAGAGAGCAAGAACCCTTTCTGTCAAGATGCTCGCTCTCCAAATATTGGCTCTGACACTATTTGATGATTAAATGAACAAATAAATAGACCCACAGTCCATGCATAAAAAAAAAAATGCACACATTTCGCCCTGGTTGGATTTCTGCCATTTAGATGCTGTGAATTTCACCTTATGGATTCTTTTTTAAAATTATTTGTCCTTTTTTTTTTAGAGAGAGAATTTTTTAATACTTATTTTTTAGTTTTCAGTGGACACAACATCTTTATTTTATTTGTATGTGGTGCTGAGGATCGAACCCAGTGCCCTGCGCATGCCAGCCGAGCGCACTACTGCTTGAGCCACATCCCCAGCCCTCTTTTTTTTTTTTAAATTTTCTGTAGTTGTAGATGAACAGCATGCCTTTATTTTATTTATTTTTATGTGGTGCTGAGGATCGAACCCAGTGCCTCACCCATGCGAGGCAAGTGCTCTGCCACTGAGCTACATCCCAGCCCTCTGTGTTCTTTTTAGATATACGTGACAGTGGAGTGTATTTTGACATATTGCATGGAGTATAACTTCCCTTTTTTTTTTTTTTTTTGTACTGGAGATTGGACTCAGGGGCACTCGACCACTGAGCCCCACCCCCAGCCCTATTTTGCATCTTATTTAGAGACAGGGTCTCACTGCTTAGTGCATCGCTTTTGCTGAGTCTGGCTTTGATCCTCCTGCCTCAGCCTCCAGAGCTGCTGGGATGACAGGCAACCTCGCATTCTGTGGTGGCGCCTGATGTGGAGTGTCACTGGTCATGCATGAGAACAAAGGACAGTGACGATATCTGATTCATCCCGCTATCTTTCTGCTCCCTTCCCGTCATTTCCCCTTTGTCTAATCAACCTGACTTCTATTCTCCCTCCCCCACCTCGTGTGCTATTCTCCTTCAGGTTTCTCCCACAGCAGTGGTAGAGCACTGGCCTAGCCTGCCTGAGGCCCAGGGTTCAATCCCCAGCATCACAAAAAGAAAACAACAATAAAAGAGTTCTTAAAAATGGCACTTTCCTACATGTAAATTTTGTTGTTCAAGGTTGTTTTAAGGGCTGGGGATGTGGCTCAAGCGGTAGCGCGCTCACTTGGCATGCGTGCGGCCCGGGTTCGATCCTCAGCACCACATACCAACAAAGATGTTGTGTCCGCCGAGAACTAAAAAAAAAATATTAAAAAATTCTCTCTCTCCCTCTCTCTCTCATTCTCTCTTTAAAAAGAAAAAAAAAAGGTTGTTTTAAATAAGGTGTCTATAAAGTCACAAGGAACACTGCGCTAGCAAATACCTAACCGCCGCTCCTAGTGAGAACACAAGGTCAGGTTCCTCTGATCCTCTGGTCACGTTTTCATATAAGCAACACAACCCTGTTTTATGTGTGTTCCTGAGACCTTGTTTAATTATGTAATTGATGCACTAATATTAAACTCAGGGCCAATAGCAGGAGAACGAAAGCTTGTCTGACACCTGCATTTTCTTCTTTAGGCACATGGCAGCCTCTTTGTGCTTAGTAATACTAGACAGCACTTGAGCATGACAGTAGGGGGACGTTTTAAATAGTGAAATCACCAATGAAAAGCACACACACACACACACACACACACACACACAAAAACATAGCACTACGTAGATCTGAAAGGGATACTTGTTTACAGAATGAGAAATTTTAACTTTTTGCATGTGTCCATCGCCTGGTTTGACCTCAGCTGGAATCGTCTTTGTATCTGATACCTGACGTTCCCCACTACTCTCAATTTGTTCACAAATAATGTCAAAAGTGACACAAGTATTGACTTAGGGATTATGAATAAATTTTGGTGAATAGGCAAATTCACAAATAAAGAACACTCAGTTGATGCAGATTGACTACTCTATAACTCAATGAAAAAAAGACTTAAGAAAGCAGAAAGTCAACTGGACGAGATGGTGCATACCTGCCATCCCAGCCGTGTGGGAGGCTGAGGCAGGAGGGTCTCGAGTCCAAAACCAGCCTCAGCAACTTAGTGAGGTCCTAAGCAACTTAGTGAGACCCTGCCTCTAAATATAAAAAAGGGCTGGGGATGTGGCTCAGTGGTTAAGCGCCCCTGGGTTCACTCCCCAGTACCAAAAAAGAAAAAAAAATTACCATACAACACATTTTTAGGAATAAACAGGTCGGGTTGCCATCTCTCTCTCTCACCATCATTTTCCCCCTCTGCTGAGTGTGTGTCTCCAGTCCCTCCTGTAGGTTAAGACACTGCTGTATAAAACAAATGACAACTGAGCTGTGCCCCAGCTGTGCAAGCCCTGAGTTTGAGCCACAGCACTGCGGAAAAATAAAGTTGTCTCTTGGGGACAAGTGCGCTGTTCAAGTGTTAGCAGACATTTCCCTTCCTCCCTCTCTCTCCTCTGTTTCATTTTCTATGGTACTGGGGATTGAACCCAAGGGTGCTCTTCCACTGAGCTACACCCCCCAGCTTTAAAAAAAAAAAAAAAAAAAACAACTTTTTCTTATTTGTTCTAATTAATTTTATTCTTTATTTTGAGACAGGTTCTTGTCAAATTGCTGAGGCTGCCGTCAAACTTGTGATCCTCCTGAGTTGCTGGGATTATAGGTGTGCATCACCACACCCAACCAGATATCTTCTTAAATGGGGAAAACATGGACACAGGGTGCAAAGTAAAAATTCCAATGGAACAGGAAGAAAAGGACCCCCTTCCTCAAGTCCCAAGGCAGCCCAGAGTGGTGTAAAGCAGGCAGGTACCCTGATACAGAATGGGTCCTGGGCAAGCTACTTAACACCTTCTTTCATTTGGGGGGGGGGGTACCAGGGATTGACCTCAGGGGCACTCGACCACTGAGCCACATCCCCAGCTTTTTTTTGTATTTTATTGGAGACAAGTTGCTTAATGCCTTGCCATTGCTGAGGCTGGCTTTGAACTCAGGATCCTACTGCCTCAGCCTCCTGATCAAATGGGATTACAGGTGTGGGCCACCGCGCCCGGTTTAACACATTCTTTTGACGTGCAGGAGCTTGAACCCAAGGCCTCTCCCAGGACAATCTTGAGCGCTGCCACTAAGCCAAACCAGGAGGCCCCAAGCAGTAAATTTGAAGAGTTTTCAAAATTTACATAGGTTTTTTTTTTTTAATTTTGTGTTTTTAGTTGTCAATGGACCTTCATTTTACTTATCTCTATGCAATGCAGAGATTTGAACCCAGGGCCTCACACGTGCCAGGCAAGTGCTCTACCACTGAGCCCCAACTCCAGCCCCATAGGGTGCACTCTGGCTCCCACCTCTGACAGTTTTTTTGTTGTTGTTGTTGCTGTTGTTACCAGGGATTGAACCCAGGGGCGCTTAACCACTGAGACATGTCCCCAACCGTTTTTATATTTTATGCAGAGACAAGGTCTCACTGAATTGCTCAGGGCCTTGCTAATTTGCTGAGGCTAACTTGGATCCTCCTGCCTCAGCCTCCCGAGCTGCCTGGGGATCACAGGCGTGCACCGCCCACCGCGCCCAGCTTTCTAATAACCGTAGCAGCGCTGCTGGAGCAGATTGTGAAGCAGCCTTTCACAACTGGGACCCTTCTTGCAATGCTTCCTGAGGCTCTTCTGCTAAGACAGCCTGAGCCTCAGTGACTCTGTCCTTAGGGTGTGGGGCTTCTCTGCCTGGGAGTTCTCAGAAGGCGCGGAAGACCTGAGCGAGGCAACGTTTCGGGTTCCCACACGCCCGAGGGACACCAAGAGTGTGTGAGGTTGGGGGCCTGTGCCAGACCACAGCACCATTTTGCCCGATTCCTGGGCCACCCGGCTGTCTCTGGGGCCTGTCTTCCCTCTCCTGTTGCAGGGACACCCGTGTTTCTGTCCTCCCTGCCGCTCATTACATGGGGCTGCGGGGGTCCGAGGAAGCTGGGCCCAGGGAACCCCTCAGGAGGGACCAGCTTTCCTCCCTGAAGCTGGGCGTTGGCACAGGGGAGCGCTGTGTCTTTTAAAAACATACTTCTAGCCCAGCCCAGTGGTGCACACCTGTATGCCAGCAACCTGGGAGGCTGGGGCAGGAGGATTGCAAGTTTGAGGCCAGCCTGGACAACTCGTGAAGGATGTCGTTTAGGGGTAGAGTGCCCTGGATTCAACCCCCTGTGGCACAAACATAAACAAATAAGTAAAATCAAAATCCACTTCTCAGCTGGGAGTGCTGGTGCACAAAGGTCATCTCCGTAACTTGGAAGACGACGCGGGAGGATCACTTGAGCCTGGAAGTTCTAGGACTAGCTTGGGCCATAAAGTGAGGTCCTGTTTCAAAAAACCCCACAAACCCCCAAAGGGGCCGCATATACCTGAAATCCCAGTGATTTGGGAGGTTCAGGCAGGAGGAGATTTGGGAGGTTCAGGCAGGAGGAGACAAAGTTCAAGGTCAGCCGGCCCAACTTAGTGAGACTATCTCAAAATAAAGAAAATAAAAATTAAAAATAAAGGCTTGGGTGGTAGCTCAGTGGTAGAGCGCTCGCCTAGCACATGCGAGACCCTGGATTTGATCCTCAGCACCACATAAAAGTAAATAAATAAAATGAAAGATATTGTGTCCATCTATAACCAAAAGAAAAAAATTTAAATTAAAAGTTAAAAAAATAAAAAGGGCTGGGGATGTAGCTCAGTGGTAAGCGCCCCTAGGTTCAATCCCTGGTACAGTACAAGCCAACCAGCCGTACTTGCAAAACAGGACAAGAGTTTGTTACCAAGCATACATCTACCACACAATCAACCATTTTACCCCAAAATGTGACAACACAGAGCCAGCCGCACAGACTTGCCCGCGGATGTCTACGGCAGCATTGGACAACAGCCCTACAGGGAGAGCAACTGAATGTCCATCAGCAGGTGAGTGTGTATGTGGAGTGTGGCCCTTCCATGCTGTGGAATATTATTCAGCTGTAAAGAGGAACAAAATGCTACAACATGCTACAGCATCAAGAACCTCGAGTGTATCACAGTCAGGGAAAGAAGCCAGAGGCCAAAGGCCCCAAATCCTGCCGCTCCATCTCTACCAAGCAGCCACAGGAGGCAAATCCACAGAGACAGAAAGTGGATTAGTGGTTGCCCAGGGCTGGGGAGAAACAGGATCAGCTGTAAATAGACACAGGATCATCACAGAGTGATGGCAAGGCTCTAAAATTAGATGCCAAGGGCAGTTGGACAGACTTACCAAAACCACCCAGTTCTGCACTTATTGTGGGTTAATTTGTGATATATAAATTATATCTTAGTAAAGATTAAAAAAAAAAAAACTCTTCAAATATTGATCTGCAAAAATCTGCAGAGGAAACCGTTAGTGAAATGCGTAGCAGCCTAAGCAATCGCAGCTTAAGAGGAGATTTGCCAGGGCTGGGGTCGTGGCTTGTGGTGGAGGGCAAGCCTGGACTTGTGAGGCCCTGGGTCCCGCCCTCAACACCAAACAAAAATAAACACACAGGGGCTGGGGATGTGGCTCAAGCGGCAGAGCGCTCGCCTGGCATGCGTGCGGCCCGGGTTCGATCCTCAGCACCGCATACCAACAAAGATGTTGTGTCCGCCGAGAACTAAAAAATAAATATTAAAAAAATAAATAAAAAAAAAATAAACACACAAAGCAAAGGTATTGTGTCCTTCTACAACTAAAGAAAAAAAACAGTGATTCACGAGCCCCAAACACGGCGGTTCCCCATAAAACCTCGGGCCTGCCCAGGTCCTCTGCTGGCAGGCTCACCTCCAGATCTTGTTCCGGAAACATCCTTTGCCTCCAACCTCCCTTGATGAGACACCCTGGTCATTTTCAGGGTCTTGACTTCTGCGCTCTCTCTCTCTCTCTCTCTCTGTGCTGAGGATTGAACCCAGGACCTCACACATGCCAGGCAAACTGTGAGCTACACCCCCACCCGTTTTTAAAAACTGATCTTGAAGGGCTGGGGCTGTAGCTCAGTGGCAGAGCGCTTGCCTAGCATGTGTGAGACACTCCTTCAATCCTCAGCACCACATAAACATAATAAAATAAAGGTATTCTGTCCATCTACGACTACAAAAAAAAGAAACTTATTTTGAAGCCAGGGGGGTGGTGCTCATCTGTCATCCCAGGGGCTGGCTAGGGGGACAGAGGAAGGAGGCTCAGGAGTTCAAAGCCAGCCTAGGCAACAGCCAGGCCCTAAGTAACTCAGGGAGACCCTGTCTCTAAATAGAATATAAAAAGAAAAAGGGGCTGGGGATGTGGCTTAGTGACCCAGCACCCCTGGCTTCAATCTCCAGTATCAAAACCAAATAAAACTTATCTTGAGGCAGGGTCTGTTTGAGTGGCTGAGGCTGACCTTGAACTTGGCCATCCTCCCAAGTCACTGGTATTACAGGCAGGTGCCCTAGGGCCTGGTTCAAGGTCTGTCCATTCTGAAGTCTTCCCAGTGACCTCCATCACTGCCCACACAGGGCCTCCACTTCCCATCTGTCGCTCTGTCCTAAACGCATCCGAGAAGAACGAGTTCTCAGACGTGCAGGACGTCACAGCGATACAGAATTGCACACTCAACAGCTTGTTAATAGTACAGATCTCACGTTGAGTGTCCGTTTTTTTTCTTTTTCTTTTTTGGTACCAGAGATTGAACCTGGGGGTGCTCTATAACTGAACCACATCCCCAGCCCTTTTTTAAATTTTTTTTTTTTAAAGAGAGAGTGAGAGAGGAGAGAGAGAGAGAGAATTTTTAATATTTTATTTTTTAGTTCTCGGCGGACACACATCTTTGTTGGTATGTGGTGCTGAGGATCGAACCCGGGCCACACGCATGCCAGGCGAGCGCGCTACCACTTGAGCCACATCCCCAGCCCCTAAAATTTTTTTTTATAATTTTTTTTTTTTTTTTAGTTTTCGGCGGACACAACATCTTTATTGGTATGTGGTGCTGAGGATCGAACCCTGGCCACACGCATACCAGGCGAGCGCGCTACTGCTTGAGCCACATCCCCAGCCCTTATTTTTAAAATTTTGAGACAGGGTTTTTCTAAGTTGCTGAGGCTGGTCTTGAACTTGCTATCCTCCTGCCTCAGCCTCTGGAGTTGCTGGGATTACAGGTGTGCACCACCGTACTCAGCATGTGAAGTGTTCTTACAACAGAAACAAAACAAGACAAACAAGGGGATCATGAATCCTTTGGGTAGTGATAGGTTTATCACCTCAATGCAGGTTGGCAGGCAGTCCTAGGGACTGAACCCAGAGGCACTCTAAAGCTGAACCACATCCTCGGCTGTTTCTATTTATTTATTTATTTATTTTTGAGACAGGGTCTTGCTAAATGGCTTAGGGCCTTGCGAAATTGCTGAGGCTGGCCTCAAACTTGCAGTCCTCCTGCCTCAGCCTCCTGGGTCACCAGGATTACAGGCCACCACCACCTTGCTTGGCTCATGCCACTTTCAGCTTTCTATCTCAGGCTCTAAAAAAGTCCAAGACATGAGCTCAAAAGCTGTGCACAGGATCAAGGAAGGAGGGAGGGAGGGGTGGGAAGAGGAGAACCGTACTCATGTGAAATCATTTCACTCATTCACTCCCTCGACCAACACTTGCTGGGACCTAGAGTGAGCCTGGCCTTGCACTAGGCACAGGGGACACACAGTGAACAAAACAAGTCCAGTGCCACCTGCAGCCGTGAGAGCTTCCACTAGTGATGTGACTTCGGAGGTCTCCTCCCCGTCCAGGAGTCTCCCTCTCCCTCAGCATGTCATTTCGTCATTTCGACTGCGGGTGCCCCAGCAGGAGGTTCATGGAGGAACCCCTCACTTGCTGGTGGAAGAGACAGACGGTGAACGTGCCCTTCCGTAAGTGGCAGGAAGAAAAGCGAGGCAGGCCGAGGGAGAGGGCACACGGGGCTCTTCCAGTGACGTGTCTGGGCTTCTGTGACACCCACCCAGCCACCACCCCACCCCCCGCCTCTCTGGGGCAGGGGGGATGCTGAACCACGGAGGTGGACGGGCAGTGGGGTGAAACAGGACGGTGAGCTGTCAGAGTCACAGCGGGCTGGCCGGCAGGGAGCCCGTGTCCCCAGGAAGGTGCCCTTGGATTGTGACGTGGCATCACAAACTGGGGACTGAGTCACAACACCTCCATCCAGAATGTCCAGGGTAATGAGGGTGACAATCTGCTCAGATGTTGAAGGTCCATCCTCCATCCTCCCCTGCAGTCCCAGGAGGGCAAGGAGAGCCTGTCACCATCTCCCTGCGGACTGCCACACAGCAGGGGCTCACAGACAGGGCCGCGGGCAGGGAGCACTCGCGGGGTGTGGGCCAGAGGTGCTCTCACCTTAGAAGCCACATGGGATCTGGCTCCCAAAGATGGGACCCAGGGGCCCTCAGGAGGGGCAGATGCAGCCTGTTCCCCTCCTCCCTCCAGGTGCCCACCGCCCACGGCGCATCCAGAGGAGCTGGGAGAGCCTGTGTGGAAAGGGTGAATGAGTGTGTGACTGTGTGCGCGCGCGACCCAGGGGACATCTCCGCAGGACTCTGGGCAGACGCTCTGCTCTTGGCATCTTAACCACCAGCTGGTCCTCCCTCCCTTTGGAGGGCAGGAGTGGGGTCTCTGGGGACTTTTCCCTCTTCCCTCTTCTTTTAGGACTTGTAGAATGCAAAGGTTAAACATTTTAAAAACATAATCACAAAAGTGACAACAGTCAGGCGCGGTGGTGACATCCATAATCCTAGCGGCTCCGGAGGCTGAGGCGGGAGGATGGCACTTTGGTGGTCAGTCTCAGGAACTTAGTGAGGCCCTAAGCAACTTAAGGAAACCCTGTCTCAAAAAGGGCTGGGGCTGTCGTTGGGAGGCAGAGCCCCCCTGGGTTCACCCCCCAGCACTGAAATAAAGACGTGACAACAACAAACTCCCACCAGAGAGAGTTTTTCTAGGCACCACCTCCCGGGGGTTTGCTCTGGTCATTCTAGCTCCCTTCATTGCAGATGGTCTGCCCGCCCTGGTGGTGCCGCCGGCAGAGGGACAGCAGGTAGAGACCTGGGCAAACGCTGGGGGTCTTCAGCGGTGCTCAGAATGAGGCCAGCCTCCCTCTTTCTCCCTGCCTCCCTGTCTTTGCATCCTCTCTCCCACGTTTCTTTGAGGACGTGACATCTTCATCGAGCCATGCCAAAGAGGCAGAGGCTCCTGCCCAGGAAGGGGAGGCCGGGGGTGCAGAGTGCGGCTCAGCCGTGGGGCACCTGCTGAGCACCTGTGAACCCTGGGCTCCACCCCCAGTTCAAAACGGGAGGCCCAGAGGCCACTCTGGCTGCCTCCTAAGCTGGGAAGGACTAGGGTGGGCTCTCGGCGGCTGGGATCAGGCCTCGGGCTGCGGGCACTAGAAAGGCTCCTCATCCCCACCCCCGCTGCCTGGGTGGACTAACCTGTTCCGGTCCTTATCAACTTCAGGAGCCTCCACAGCGGGCTCCACCACACCCCACCACACCCGGAGATTCCCAGGTCTCCACAGCCTGGCGCTCTCCCCCACCCAAGTCCTGGGCTCGTCTGAACGTGGCCTCCACAGCCCCTCCTGCTCCCCCCCATTCTTGAGGGGGGTCCGTGCCTGTTTATTGAGCGCCTACTAGATACCAGGCTGGGTCCTGGGTGCTGGGCCATCAGGGGAGGGAAGTTTCATTCTAGGGGGAGAGAGAAGCCGGGAAGTGAAATACCGGGGCTCCTGGGCCAGGGGAGCAGGAGGTGAAGGGTACGGAGGCTCCCTGGCTTCAGGGCTAATGGCCTGTGGGTTTCGCCAGGCGGGACAGGGTCCAGATGGAGAGGGTGGGGCCCGGGTGTGAGGGGAGGAGGGGTCTCCTGGGAGAGGGGCTGCTAGGGGAAGGCAGCTGGGGGCCAGGGAGGAGCACGCTTTCTCCAGATAGCGAACCAGGTTGGAGTTCCCTGGCCTCCAGCTCAGGCTTTACCTCCCGCCAAGCTTGGGCCTCCCACAGGCTAACTGCCAGGTTGAGCCCCGCCATCCTCTCCGACCCCAGCTGCCACCACCTCCCCTTTCCTTTCCTACCAACCCTAGGCCACAGGGCCTTTGCACAGGGGGTCTCCCACATCAGAATACCCTTCCCTCCCCACCTTCCTTCAGGGACTTCTACTATCTCTCAGTTGGTACCTTCCTCCAGGACGTGTCCCTGCTTCCCTCAGGAGGCGTCAACCCCTGGTCACCCTCTCTCCCAGGCCCGTCCTCCCCAGCATGCGTTCAGAGTGAGTGTTTAGTGAGTGTGCCTCAGGCCTGTGGCGTGGCACGTAGTAGGGGCACGACCTGGGTTCATGGCATGGGAGAAGCAAAGGACAAGTGGATGATGTGTGCAGGTCGTATGTCCCCAGGACCCCTGGTTAGGACCACTTTGGGTGCTGGGACCAAGCCCTGGCTCCGCCACTCCCAGCTCTGACCCATGGTCCCTGAGCCCCAGCGCCTCCATTCGCAGCTCCGTCACAGGGGCTCTGACCTTACTGCATTTGTGGGGTTTTAAAAAAGTATTTTATGAGCTGTTGATGGACCTTTATTTATATGTGGTGCCTCACACATGCTCGGCAAGCGCTCCTCCACTGAGCCCCAGCCCCGGCCCTGCATTGGTGGGTCCTATTTGTTTTTTGCAGTCCTAGGGATGGAACCCAGGGCCTCACACATGCCACCACTGAGCGATATCACAACCCTCCCCCTTTTTTTTTTTTTTTTTTTAGAGAATTTTTTAAATATTTATTTATTTTTTAGTTCTCGGGGGACACAACATCTTTGTTGGTATGTGGTGCTGAGGATCGAACTCGGGCCGCACGCATGCCAGGCGAGCGCGCTACCGCTTGAGCCACATCCCCAGCCCCCTCCCCCTTTTTTTTAATGGTGCTGGGGATTGAACCCAGGGCCTTGTGCATGCCTGGCAAGCGCTCTACCAACTGAGCCATATCTCCAGCCCCGCCTTTTATTTTTTTTTTTTATTTTTTGAAATAAATAATATTTATTTATTTATTTTATCGGTGGACACAACATCTTTGTTGGTATGTGGTGCTGAGGATCGAACCCGGGCCGCACGCATGCCAGGCGAGCGCGCTACCGCTTGAGCCACATCCACAGCCCCCCCCCCCCTTTTATTTTTAATTTTGAAAAAGGTCTCACTGAGTTGCTCAGACTGGTCTCAAACTCCAGAGGCCTCAGCCTCCCGAGTCACTGGAATTACAAGTGTGCACCGCTGCACCTGGAGTATTTTATTATCATGGTTTTCCATCTTACTGTGCTTAGCTTATCAATTAAACTATCAGTTATGGACAGGAAATAACACACAATAGAGAGGCTTCAGGCATCCCCTGAGGTTCTTAAACCATTTCCCAGAAATGCAGAAAAGGGGGCACTACCCTAAACATAATATAAAGTCTACCATTTTCTTTTGTAGTGAGGGGGATACAACCCAGGGCCTCATGCATGTTAAGAAGTGTGCTCCCACTGAGCACATTTGTCATTTGTCATTTTTAAGTGTCACTCGGAGGCCTTCAGTACATCCTAACGTGCACTCATGGCTCCTGAATCCATTCAGAACCTCTTGAGCTTCAGGAAGAGCACCTCATGGGCTTGAGCGTTCAGTTCAGGCCAGGGTGTGAGAAGCACTGGGAAAGGAACTCGGTGCCATTAGCGCTTTCAACAAGGGCACCAATCAACGCTTGTTCAGCCGCCGCCCCGACATGTGCCCATGACTATGTCCCTCCAGCCCAGGGAGGCGCAGGCTCCATGTCCCTGCTCCACAGCGAACACGAGGCAGAGCCAGTCTCTCCACCTCCGCCCAGGAGCAGCCAGAGCTGCGGGTCCCCTCCAGGCGCAGGAGGGGTGGGGAGGCCAGGCGTGAGCTTCCCAGGGGACACCGGATCAGCGTCCCACTCTTGCCAGCTGCCACTGGTAGATGGCCCAAACCTTCGCTCCCAGGAAGCAGGGCGACCGCGGTCAGCATCGGCTTCCTCTGCCGCCTTCACTTTGGTGCCCGGCTTCTGCTACCCAGCTGTCCCCTTGTTAGGCTGGTGGCAGGTCCTGGAGGTTCCAAGTGGCCTTTCTCAGGGCCGGTGACCAGCTGTAACTAAACCACCAGTGCCCATGGAATCCGGCCATGGCAGCTGGAGCCCGTGGACAGACCCAGCTCCAGCCTTGGCCCCGCGTCTACGTTACACAGAGAAGCCGGCCGGGCAGCCGGGTCCCCTGGGAGGAACGGGCAGGCAAGCCCTGTGCCCTGCCCGCCTCTGCCCAGCTGCTCCGGACATCCCGAGCATGGACTGTCACTTCCTTTTCCCTGTTGAGGTTCTAGGAAACAGCTTCAGTAGTTAGCAAGTGCAAGAATCCCTGGTTTGTTTTTTTTTTTTTTTTTTTTTTTTTTTAACTGGGGATGGAACCCAGAGGCGCTTAACCACCAAGCCACATCCCCAGCCCTTTTTATTTTTTATTTTAAGTCAGGGTCTCACTAAGTTGCTTAGTGCCTCACTAAGTTGCTGAGGCTGGCCTGGAACTAGCGATCCTCCTGCCTCAGCCTCCAGAGCCCAGAGATTACAGGTGTGTGTCACCAAGCTGGCCCTGGGGACTGTTTAAACATGGAGAGTCCCCAGCCCCACCTCTGGACAGGCCACCAGCCCACTCCGACCACCCTGCCCCAAAGTGACTCCGAGAAAGGCAATGCTGGATGCCCTTTGAGCCACCCTAGAAATACAGTATGGTGTTTAGTTAATTAACTAATTGTTTATTTTGGTAGGCTGGTGGCAGGTCACGGAGCCTACCAATGGCCTTTTTCTCCAGGCCTGCAATGGATGGAACCCAGGGGTGCTCGACCATTGAGCAGACACAGACCTTTTTATTTTTTGAGACAGGACCTCAGTTGTCCAGGCTGGCCTCAAACTTGCAATCCTCCTGCCTCAGCCTCCTGAGTAGGCTGGGATTCCAAGCACTCAACTTTTTTCTTTATTTTTTTTTTTTCCCAGTGCCGGGGCTGGAACCCAAGATCTCACGCATAGCAGGCATTGCTCTACCACTGAGTTACATCCCCAACCTGCCATTTTCATTTCAAATGGGGATAGCTAGAGTGGTGCACCAATGGTTTCTCTCTGTGCATGTGCCTTTGTGACAGTTAATGGGATCACCTGGGTCCAGAGAATAATCTTAATTCCCTATCGCTCCTATTGAGATCATAGCAAAAGCAAGAGCAAACATTTACTCGGGGCCTACTAGGCAAATGCGGCGTGACGCTCGAATCCGCATTTGCCTGTTTACCTTTGCAATACTCCCAGGAGACGGTGCTCTGAGGATTATCCCCGTTTTTTTCAGAGGAGGACACAGAACACCCCTTCCTCAGTCACCTCAGCCAGCGAGCAGCAGGGCTGAGACTAGGACTCTGGACTGTGTGATCACCTAACCCCCAGGCTGTGGCATTTCAGTGACCAGACACCCTGAGCAGTGACAGGTTCCCCTGCAGGATGTCCCCAGGAAGGTGCTTCCCAGGGCAGAGAGTTGGAACCTCCTGTGTCTTCTTCCCCAGACATGAGAGTGACCTTGACCAGATGCATATATATATATATATTTTTTTTGCACTGGGGATTGAACCCAGGGGTGCTTTACCACTGAGCTATATCCCCAGCCCTGGTTACCCTTTTTATTGACTTATTCATTTAATTTTGAGATTGCATCTTGCTAAGCTGCTTAGGGGCTCACTAAATTGCTGAGGCTGGCCTTGAACTTGCAGTCCTCCTGCCTCAGCCTCCCTGAGTTGCTAGGATTATAGGCACCTGGGGTTCAACTGTGACTATTTGAAGGGAACAAGAACAACAAAGGCATCTATTGGGAGGAGATGAAGAGATCAGAGGATTCAAAGGGAAAACAGAACAACCTCGACTTCCAGCTAGGGACAGGAGAGGCCTTGGGCTCTAGACGGCAGGCCTTAACAGGCTTTCGGGGCCATTCATTGCAAGAGGTGTCCATCCAGCCCCAGCACGGCCTCATCTTTTGGCACCTTGATTGACAGCCCCATTCAAGCTGCAAGGAACTGGAAAAGAGCAGATTCTTACAGGAAATTAGAGGGGGCTTTTGGGCTCAATGAGTCCAGAGAACATTTTAATTCTGGGTGCTGTTAACCCATCACACAGCTTTGTGCTACCCCTTGGGTGGAGGCGGCCCTGAGCCTGGGTTCCCGACTTGACAGCAGACAAGGGCCTGGGTTCACTTCCGGGCGCCTCCTTGCTCTGAGCCCTAGTGTGGTGTGAAACGTGATCATCATGGTCACCCTGCACCCTGTGCCAGGCGGCAGACAGCAAGGCAGAGGGAAAGTCATCGCGGGTCTAGGACTAGGCTGTCCTTGGAGGGGTACAGGGAGTGGAGGAAGTAGGTGGAAGAAAGAAAGAATGAATGGACCTGGGAGAGAAACAGCCAAGAGCCTTTTAAAATGCACACCTGGGCCGCTTCCTGGGCCCCCCTGAGGGCTCCGAGAGACGCCTGGCATTCTTAGAGGACCCCCTCCTGCTTGCCCACTGCAGTTGAAATTCCTGCTCAGCAGACACAGCAGCTGGCCGGGGAAGCCTCCCTCTCCCAGACCTTTGCCAAGCACCCGGGGAGGGGACATTCGGGTTATAGTTTGCAGAGGGGCTGGCCACGGGCAGCGGTGGTGCGGGTGTCCCTGGAAGGAGTGAGGAAAAGCGACGTTTGGTCCTTCTGCAGTTGGTGGATGAGAATATACCCACCTCCACTCCCCTAACCGGAGCTATTCTAGGAAAGCAGCTCTGGCGGCAGAGCCGCTCCCACGGGGAGACGGCTCTGTGGGTGTATTAAAAGAAATCCCTTTGATGAGCCCTAAAAGTGTCCTGCTAGACAGCTTGAGTCCCCGCGGCCAATCCCTATCAGAGTCACGGTCACGGTGGCAGCTTCTCCCTGCTCCATGGAACACCTGGAGTAGGTGTGGGGTAGGATTGCTTTATGTCAGGTCCGGGATTTTGTGAGACTGATCAATATGTGCTGCAAACACAGCGCAAGTTTGCATAAATCAAAATGTCAGTTCTCTGGGTCACAGTGCCCTCTGTGATAACAAGCCAGGGATGGGGGAGTGGTGGCAGTCCCTTGCTGGGACAGGCTGTGCAGCTGACAGATGCACATCGCCATCTCCCTTCCTCCCGGCTCCCCTGGGAGAGCTGTGGTCCGGTGCTCTCCCCAGACCCAGGCTTCCCAGGGAACTCCGGGGCCCCCCCGCTCAGCAGGGTGACTCGCAGCTAGACATGTGACCCGTGCTGGCCAATCAGAATCTCTTCCAGGATTGACAGATAGTTGCTAGGAGGGAAAAGTTCTCTTTCCAAGGGGGCGGCTGGAACTGGGTGCCCGCAGTCATCAGAAGCCATTGCGTCTGCTCTGTGCAGAGGACATCCATGGAAAATAAAGGAATGAAGCCAGGCAGCAGCGGGAGAGAGAAAATCAGCTTGGGGAAGTGTTCTTATCCACTCCTCAAGTTCCCGGTGACTTTACCATGAATTCCTCTCAGGGAAAGATCTTTGGGTTTGCACCCAGATGGCGGGTGGGGGCTCTGGCTTATGAGATTTTGTAGTAGCCCTACTTAAGGGGGAAAAGAATTAAAATTTAAAAATTGCTAGGAAGCCAGCAGCAAGCTGGATTTGATCCAAGAGAGCTGTGGTTTGCTGGTCTAACGCAGCCAAGGGGGGCACCGGGCTGATAAACACCTGCACCATGCAGCAAAAGTTGCTGGGGCTCCCTCTTGGGAACAAGTTAGGACCCCAACCCTCAAGTTTCTGGACGCTTCCGCCAGGTTGCCTCCACTTGCAAGTTAAAGACCAATCCTCTCTATTTCTTTTTTTCTGGATGTAATATCAAATCACGTTCAAACCCTGCGTCCTGCCTGCTGAGTCTCTGCGTCTGTCTACGAGGTACCGGTGGCTGGCAAATGGTTAAGCATATCTATATACTCTCTAAGAGGTACCGGTGGCTGGCAAATGGTTAAGCATATCTATATACTCTCTCTCTAACTGCACTTATATATAAAAAAAAAAAAAAGTCAGTCCCACTGGTACTCTCTGTTCCCACCATTGGAAACCAATTTAGCAGTTCACGCTCTCAATTCAGCTCCTACCAACAACACAGATAAGCTTAATAATAGGTGTGAGCCCTGTGCTAAGGGCTTTAAAGAAGGTTTCTTATTTAATCTTCTTGATAACCCAGGGAAGCAGTGTAGGGGACACGGCTGATTGCCTAGTTGGCATCCACACTGGATTTTCTTAAAGACACCAAACCAAACTCCTGCACGGAACCCAAGAGTGGGAGGGGAGCCTACCCCACCCCAGCTCCAGGGGTGGTTTCTGATTGGTCTAGACCAGATCATCCGGTTTCTCTTTCTGGGATTGGTTGAGGAATCCAGTTGTAAGCCACTCAGCTCTAGGCCTTCCCAAGTGAAAGGGTTTTCTGTTTAAGGCAGGGCTGAGAAGCTGGGAGTGTTCGGGTGGTGCATTCCTGTAATTCCAGCCGCTCTGGAGGCTGAGGCAGGAGGATGGCAAGTTCTTGGCCAGGCTCAGCAATTTAGTGAGGCCTTAAGCAACTTAGTGAGACTCTGTCTCAAAATAATAGATAAAAAGGACTGGGGGTGTGGCTCAGTGGTTAAGGGCCCCTGGGTTCAATCCTTGGTACAAAGAAAAAAAAAAAAAAGGGAGAGGGAGGGGGTTTGAGACCCAAATTGGACCAATTAGATTGAAAGAAGGGAACTTTACTCCAGGTTCAGGGGAGGACATGCTTTTCCTCACTAGATATGAGCGAAAGTCACGCAGACTCAAGTTCCACAAGAAACTGGGGTCCCCCGTGACTTCTGGTAAGTTCTTTCTTCGTCTTCACTTTGTCTTGATCTTCTTCATATTTGTCTTTGTCTTTTTTTTTCCTTTTTCAGGGTGCAGGGTCAGTCCTTCCTGAAGGGCCACATTCTTCCTGGACTTTTTGTTACGTACAATGATACCCTCTCTTATGATCCCAATCAGATTCTGTTCCCCAAAACCAACAACATCTGGTGGATATGTGGCGGAAGCGTGGCAGATAGGTGGCCTCCGTCGTTTTACATTTTCAAAAGCCGATCTCCGGTGGGTTATGTAACCTAAGTGAGTCACCGAGCTAGGAAGTGGCAGAGCGGGATCTCCTGTGTCTATGCCAATGCCATGAGCCACACCAAGACAGGGCTAGCGGGGAGCATCCGTGCCCACAGCTCCCGTTCTGCAAGACCACCTGCTTCCTGGCTGCCTTGAGGCCAGCAGCCTTCCTGCACCATGCCCTTGTGCCATGATGGCTCCCAAGTGATGCAGCCAGCCAACTATGGACTGAACCCTCTGAAGTCCTATGATGCTCTCCACTCAAATGTAGCCACTAGAGACGGTCACCAAGGCTGACTCTATACTGGTTCCAGGCCCCTGAACCTCTAGCATTGTGAGTTAAATAAACATTTTTTTTCCTGTATAAAGTACCTAACCTCAGGTATTCCATATTAGTAATGGAAAACGGATTCATAAATACATGTTTTAAAGTATGCTAATTTCCTGAGTACAAGAAAACAAAGTTTTATCAATTTCAAAAATAATAATGGTAGTTGCTGTGTTGACTACATGTCAGGCACTGTTCTTAATGATTCTCCTGCACTCATTTGTTTGTTAGTTTGTTTGTGGTCACCTGAATAGTCAGGGAACGTTCACCTATTTTATTTAGGTTTTCATTTTTTCAAATTCCAGCCAGAAGCTAAATATAATTAGAAATTGGTAAGCATTAGGTTTACTCCTAAGGAGTAGGATCATTCAGATTTACTCCAATAAAAGAATAAAAGTATCCTGCATTCATTCTTTTTTTTTGTTCTAGGGATTGAACCCAGGGGTGCTTAACCACTGAGCCATATCCCCAGACCTTTTTTATATTGTATTTAGAGACAGGGTCTTGCTAAATTGCTGAAGCTGGCTTTGAACTTGAGATCCTCCTGCTTCAGTCTCTGGAGCCATTGGGATTACATGCGTGAGCCAAGAATGCATTCATTCTTGATTTTTTTTTTTTTTTTTTTTTTTTGGTGGTGCTAGGGGTAGAACCCAAGGCCTCATCCCTACTAGGCAAACACTCCCACTAGGCTATCCCCAGCCTGCTTTCATTCCTTTAAGGAGTTACTGGGATCTCTATTTGATGGCTGAGGAAACAGGCACAGAGGTCTAAGTGGCCCATCCAACGTCACACAGCTAATCAGGTTCCAGTGGTAAGTGCTTTTATTCTGTATGTTGCACAGAGAAATGCACCGACTTCCCGGGTTGACCCGAGAACCTGCCTGCGGCGAACCCCACGCCCCCTCGTTCAGGCTGCTCCACTTACTGCTGGACCCAGCCTGGCTTTTACAGGCATCGGAAACTGCAGACCTGGGGAGTCTGGACCTCCCACCGGGGGTGGGGGTCAGCAGGGAGGTGAAAAATGGTAGCTGTGGGGCTGGGAAGGTAGCTCAGGGGGGAGATTCTTGCCGACAGTGTGCGAGGACCCGGGTTTGGTCCTGAGAAATGACCAAAAACAGGTGGCCAGGATGGCTGTGTGTCCACTCACTTCCTGGTTGTTCTCGGTGGCTAACTTTGCAGTTAGCTTTTGTCTCTGCAGTGCCACCCACTTCCTTATGCTGCGACTTCAGATGAGTTACACACTGGGAACATTCCCTCCCATTCTGGAGCTCAGCAAGTCCAGCTGGGAACAGGTTTGGCTCTTACTGGTTTCTTCCTGCACACCATCATTTTAGGAGGGGAGAACCGTTCCCAGTCTACAGCCCAGGCCCCTTGCCGAACCACCCCTCCCACAAGAGCCCCTGAAGTACGTTCTATTGTTACCATCCACCCTTTAGGCGGAGGCTCAGAGAGAGGAAGTAATTTGTACAAGGTCACACAGCAGACCCAAACCCAGCAGGGATTTGAACCTAGAGATTCTGACTCCTCACTCACCATGGCTCTGGCATTACAATGACTATGGGGGAGAAAGGAAATTCCTAGGAATCCAGAGAGCTTTCACAGTATTAGATAAAGCTGGGCGTGGTGGTGCACCCTTGTAACCCCAGCGACTCCACTCTGGAGGCTGAGACAGGAGGATCACAAAACCCAGGCCAGCCTCAGCAACTTAGTGAGACCCTGTCCCCAAATAAAAAGTAAAAAGAGTACGGCTCAGAAGTATAGGGCCCCTGGGTTCAATCCCTGGTACCGGAAAAAAAAAAAAAAATCAGATAAAGCCTGCCTGTGCCCTACTGGGCCGATTCTCTGCTGGATTCCGTTGGGGGACACGCACCATATTCACACCTGATCCTTCCCGCCTTGGTCCTCTGCACTCAGCCTAATTTCCTCAACTTAAAATGTGTCTTTGCAGGGCCGTGGCTGTGGCTCAGTGTAGAGCACTTGCCTCGCGTGTGAGGGTTGGATCCTCAGCACCACATATAAACACATAAACTAAAGGTCCATCCACAACCAAAACAACACCCCAAAGAAAAAACATGCTCTTTGCAGCCTTTCCCCTTGTTTCCTCTCGTCCTTCACGCCCCAGTCCCTGTGCAGTACTGTCCAACCAAAGTCCCAGGCCACTTGTGGCCACTGAGCATCAGGATGGGTGCCAGTCTGGAATGTGCTACAAACATCAAATGATCACTGGGCTTGGAAGGGACAAGGACAGAATAAGCCCCCACTCCCATTTTTACTATTGATGATTAGTGGAAATGAGAGTATTCGGCTCCTATTGCTGGGCTGGGGTGTAGCTCAGTGCCCGCCTGGTATGTGCAGGGTCCTGGGTTCAATCCTCAGCACATCTCCCACCCCCCGAAATATATAGATCAACATTTTCACCTATTTCTTACGGCTTTGTAAAAATGGTTCCTAGAAAACATTGAATTATATACGTACATTATAGAAACGCAAATTGCATGTATGCTTCACAAACGTGAACTCGCCTCTACTGTTTCTTTTGGACGGTGCATTTTAGAGCTTTAGCTTAAATGCCCCCTGGTCGCTGAAGCCGCCCTGGATCTCCCTGACTTAGGAGTTGTGACTGCAGGTGTCTGTCTCTGACTTCTAAAGGTCTCAAAAAGTGGTGTCAGATGTGAAAGTGTTGGACAGGGG
Organism: Spermophilus citellus; assembly: GCF_964194105.1. Taxonomy (NCBI): domain Eukaryota; kingdom Metazoa; phylum Chordata; class Mammalia; order Rodentia; family Sciuridae; genus Spermophilus; species Spermophilus citellus. The sequence goes on along the minus strand of NC_138187.1, from coordinate 2,146,741 downwards.
GGTGGCTGGTGGGTGGGTGGTGCTTTTGCCTAGCACACGGGAGGCCCTGGGTTCAGTCCCCAGCGCTGCCAAGGAATGGAAGTGTCTGGAAGGGGTCAGCGGGGGCTGGTGGGAGCTCCCAGACTCCTCCACCTTGTGGCTCAGGTGTCAGTGCGAGGTTCTCCCCACGCTCATGAAGCGTGCTCCAGAGCCGTGAGTGGCACACGCCTGTGGTCCCAGCTGCTCAGGAGGCTGAGGCAGGAGGATCCTTGAGCCCAGGGGCTCCAGCCAATTAGGGCAGCATAAAGAGACTCCAACTCTTAAAAAAAGTGTGCTCCAGGGTTCTCCTTTGAGCTGGGCCAGCACCACCCCTCTCTAAGGATGCTTAACTGTCGTGCACACACCCTCGGTCCCATTGGCTGAGGCTGGTCACATGGGCACACCGGCTGCAAGGGAGCCTGGGAAATGCTGCACTGCCAGGTGCCCAGGTGCAGATGTATGGTGTTAGCACAAAGAAGACGTTGAGGTCAAGATCGGCGTCCACTTCCTGCAGGCGGTCTCCTCTGGGTTTCCGAGTGGCCTCACAACCTGCCGTCATTATTGACTTCTCTGTTTCTTTGGGAAACCCTCCTTCTTTGAACCTAAGTTCAGAGAGGGCAAGGACTCATGAGCTTGGCTTCTGTCCTCCACAGCGGATGCACAACTGAGGCTCGTGGTCAGTGTTTGTTGAGTGAAGCTAGGTTTGTTAAAACCCAGTCACTCCCAGCAGAGCCAGCCTGCGGGAGCTGGGCGAGGTCCCCACACTGCGCTCAGCATCAAGTCGAGCTGTGCAATGGGAGAGCTCTCCAGGTGACTGCTGGTGGGGGAGGCAGGGAGCTGGCGTGCCCCTAACTGCCTTTTAATACCCAACTGGAAGATGTGCCGGGAGGACTGTTCCAGAGAGAACCGATTCCACGTTGCATCCTTAGGAACTTTCATCAATCTTAGAGACTTCTTAGAATGTTCCCTGGAATTGTGAAAACCTCCCAAGACTCCAAGCGCTGCTGCCAAATTCATCTCCCTAAGTGCCACTTAGCTCCTTTCCAGAAACTTCCTGGCGTTGAGTGATCAAATCCAAAGCCCCTAGACCGTCATTCAAGGCCTTCGATTCACATGAGCTACAGCACCCACAGGACACAGCTGTGGCCTCCCGGAGACCTGGGATCCAGCCCTGCCTCCCCTCTTCCTAGCTGAGTGGTCCTGGGACAGTCCCTCCCCTGCTCCTACCTCCAGTGTCTGTCTGAAGACTGCAGACACATCCTCAACCTGAAACTGTGGAGTTCAGAAGGCTCCAGACTCTGAAAACAGCATCACAGCACAGGTACAAAATTCCACACCTGACCTCATGGGATGGGTTGCAGTCAGAATCCAGGGGAGCTGGGCCTGGTGGTGCAGACCTGTAATCCCAGCAGCTCAGGAGGCTGAGGCAGGAGGATCCAGAGTTCAAAGCCAGCCTCAGCAATAGCGAGGCGCCAAGCAGCTCAGTGGGACCCTGTCTCTAAATAAAATACAAAATAGGGCTGGGGAGTGGCTCAGTGGTTGTGTGCCCCTGAGTTCAATCCCTGGTACCAAAAAATCCAGAAACAAACAAACAGAAATACCCGGGTGCACCCGGTTATGTGCATAAGGCATACATGAGACACAAATGAATTTTGTGTTTAGATCCCCAAGCTATCTCATTATGTATATGCAAATATCCTACAACCTATGCACCCCAAAGCCCATGTCTAAAACAGTCTGGTCCTGAGCATCTCGGATGAAGGACCCTGGATCTGTCATAGTACCCACCTCATGGGGGCTGCAGGTGACAAAGATGTCATGGTCGACCAAGTGGTCTTTGTCACAGAGCTGGGGGTGCAATGAGCTCTTGCCCCTGTTGTATTATTACTTTGGGGTATATTTGACCTTCCATCCCAGGGTGGGGGTGTCCTAATGAGGAGAGGCCCTGTTCTTCCCAATAACAGCAAGGACAGTGACAATGAATGGTCACATCACACCTGGGGCCTGTTCTGTGCCAGGTACTGTCAGGGGCACGAATGGCTTTCGTGGTGGGCTCTATCTCCGTAAAAAATAGGTCTTGTGACTGCACAGGTATAGAGACACACGAAGGCTGGGGCTGGGGCTCAGTGGGTCCTCAACACCACGTAAAAATAAATAGAGGTTAAAAAAATCATACACGAGTCAGGCTGGATTTTTTTTTTTCTTTTTTTAGTGCTGGGGATGGAACCCAGGCCTCACAGGTACCAGGCAAGTGCTCTACTACCAAGCTGCACCCCAGGCCCATTTTTTCTTCTGATATTAAAATATATCCCCGGTCCCCTACAGGGGTCAGGGGACTACAGATGTCAGTGCCGTGTCCTTGTGCCTCATGGAGAACTGGGCCCTGGATCTTGGCCTCAGCACAGTCCCCTTTGACTGCCGTGACAGTCCGCTCAGCAAGGCCAGGATGGCACACACTGGTGTCCGGGATTCACGCGGGAAGATGTGGCAGAGTTTTAACTTTACATAATTCACCACCAAGCCTGATCCAACTTGGCACATTTTTCTTCAATTTCCAAAGACACACAGTAGCAGGAACCATCAAAAGAAAACGTATGCATTCCTCAGACTGAGGAACTTTTGATATTACATAATTTTTTTCCATTTGCAGAACTGGGAATTGAACCCAGGGCCTCGTGCCTGATAAACACACTCTCCAACCACTGAACTACATCCCCAGTCCCCCAAACTGTGTGATTCTTGATACATTTAAGTTTGGGGGGGGGAAAGGATTCCCGATTATTTCACACTGACCGATCTAGGTCGGAGCGTCTCATTACCGTCTGGTGCACTGGGCTATTTCAAATGCACCAATTCAAAGTGCGCGGTAGTATGAGGCCCATTTGGTAACCAAGGCCACAGAGGTTTCCAGAAAGGTGGCCCAGGATCTCAGCCGACTCTTGGAGGCAGGGTGTGCATCCTTCTCCCTCCCAGGGGAGCCCTCTCTGATCCTCACCCTTCCCAGAGACCTCTGCGCTGCCTTTCCTGACCCCCCACCCCGGGGAGGTGGGGGGGTCTGCCCCCCTCTCAGGTCCTTCAGCATTTTCCTGCTTCTTCCTCTTGTGTAGACCACCCACGTCCTATCCCTGACACGTGCGTGAAGAATAAAATAGCGGTTGACATTTTTGGAAGGCTCAGCATTCATAAACAACCACCCTGTGAAACAGGGACTATAATTACCCTTCACTTTGCAGATGAGGGAACCATGTAGCACAGAGGGGTTGAGAGGTTGGTCCCTAATCACACAGGTAGGAAGTAGCAGAGCTGGAATTAACCACAGATCACCCAGCTCCAGAAGACTGTGCCCTTAACCATTATGCTTGCTCCCTTATAAACTGTAGAGTGCAGGGCTGGGCTGGGGCTCAGGGGTGGAACGCTTGCCCAGCACGGGTGAGGCCCTGGGTTCGATCCTCAGCACCACCTTAGAATAATTAAGTGAAACAAAGATCATTCGTCCATCTACAATTAAAACAATATTTTAAATAATGGCAGTGTGTAGGTGACTTTTATAAATCATCTATTATAAAAGTGTTTCAGGGCTGGGGATGTGGCTCAAGCGGTAGCGCGCTCGCCTGGCATGCGTGCGGCCCGGGTTCGATCCTCAGCACCACATACCAACAAAGATGTTGTGTCCGCCGAGAACTAAAAAATAAATATTAAAAAACTCTCTCTCTCTCTCTCTTTAAAAAAAAAAATAAATAAAATAAAAGTGTTTCAATTCCAAGTGAAAAGCATCCCTCTCCTAGGTTGCTGTAGTACGTGCACACACGCCCACAACGTGAGAGTCTGAGTCCCACCAAGAGGGAATCGGTACAGCAACTACAACAAGAAAAGTTTAATATACAGAATTCTTACTTGCAGGAGCCCTCCCACCCCGGGTTGAGCTCCAGACCTTGTTGGTGAGGCCGCAGAACTTTCTGGAACTTGCTGGAAGTCCACTCTCTAGGGTGCCAGAGGCTCTCTACTGTAAAGTCTGTGAGGAGGGCGGGAGGGGCATGGGGTGGCTGCTGGGTGCTGCTGGCCGTGGTGCACATCAGGAGCCTGGCACAGGAGTCCCTGGACGCCCCAGAGGGGCTGGACCTGGGAGAGCCACGTGTTTCAGGAGCAGGTGCTGCAGACAGGAGCCCAGAGGAGCTGACAGCCCTTCCGCTATGAAATGACCCAAGGAGGGTGTGGTTGGCCACTGGTGCTGGAGGAACCGGTGCAGGAAAAGCCAGGCCCACTCCAAGAGTCCGCCAGGAGAGCACAAGGAACCAGGAAGCCAGACCCTCTCTGCAGCGCCCCCTACTGACAAGGCTTCAGTGACAGTAGGAAAACTGTTTAAAGGGCCCAGATCCATTTTCACAGAGCAGGTAAAAAAGGGTGAATTTTGAGCTGAGAAGCAATTTGTCGATCACTGGCACACATCCTGTTCATTGGGATATTTCTGGCTGTGACAGACACTCAATTCAAGCTCTATTTGTTTGTTTATTTATTTGTTTTTTGGTACGGGGGATTGAACCCAGGCACGCTGAACCACTGAGCTGCATCCCCAGCCTTTTTAATTTTTTTCTTTTGAGACAGGATCTTGCCAAGTTGGTTACAATGTTGCTAAGTTGCTGAGGCTGGCCTCCAACTCGCCATCCTCCTGCCTCAGTCTCCAAGGTGCTGGGGTCACAGGCCTGTCCAAACTCACATTCAGAGATGGTGTGTGTGTGTGTGGGAGTGTACAGACTCCAGTGACCCCCACGGATCACTTAATTGCAAATGGTAAAGCATGCTGTCATGGTGGATAACACTGAAAGATGCTTCATAAATAAATGACCGAATGTGATACCACCAATGACAGGAAAAAAAAACCCTGCCTTCATTCACCTTCTGACGGTGAGGTGCAGGTAGGACACCTGTCACTCACTTATGATGTTTTCTCACCAACACATGTTAACCAGCCGAGCCAGCAGCCACACGTGAAAACTCAGTGACTGGGGGCTGAGGCAGGAGGACTGCAAGTTGGAGGCCAGCCTCCGTCACTTTGTGAGAATCTGCTGGGGCTCAACAATGGCACACTTGCCTGGCATGTGTGAGGCACTGTGTCTGATTCTCAGCACTGCATATAAATAAATAGATAGATAAATAAAGATCTATTAACAACTAAAAATATTTAAAAGAAGAAAAGAAAAAAGACTGGGGAGTAGTTTGGTGGTAGAGCATTCCTGGATTCAGTCCCGGGTACTAAAAAAAAAAAAAAAAGTTTAACTAGACTCCTATCAAGAGGAAATAATTGATAATTGCACAAATGCAAAATTGAAGATGTTCTGCAAAATAGGTCTGAGGGTGCCGCTCAGCAGCAGAGAACTTGCCAGCGTGACTGAGGCCCTGAGTTGGATCCCCAGGGGAAAAACACGTCCTACAGAATGACTGTCTGGGCTTCGCAGTCAGTGTCCTGAAAGGCAGGGGGACGCTGGGGAACCGTGCTGGGTCAGAGGAGACTGACGGGAACTGACAACCTGGTGCGGTGCCGGGAGAATCCTGAATCGGAGCCAAGGCGGTCATCGTAGGACAATAGGGACATATCTGAAAATATCATGGCACACCAGGCGTAATCTCAGGTGGCTGAGGCAGGAGGATCACAAGTTCAAGGGCAGCCTCAGCAATTGAGTGAGGCCCTAAGAATCTCAGCGAGACCCTGTCTCAAAAAATAAAAAGGGCTGGGGATGTGGCTCAGCGGTAAAGCACCCCTGGGTTCAATCCAGTACTAAAAAAAAGTAGGATGCTTAATGCTCTATTTGTTAAGTATGATAACGGATTTGTAGTTCGGTGGGGTCATATCCGTGTTCTTAGGAAATAACATCAAAGTTCTTAGGTGTGCAGGGTTATGATGAGGAAGGAACTCGATGATGTGAGCCAGCCACACGTCCACGCAGAGTGATGTAAGGGTCTGGCGAAACGTCGGAGAAGGAGAGACCACACGAGACTAGCTCCATGCAATGGCAAGGGGGATTTATTAGGGATCCATTCCAGCGCGCTGGGGCTCTGTGCTCACTCAGGAAGATAGAACAGCCCAGAGCCCAGAGCAGAGGTCAAGCAGAGCTTAAGTACACTTTTTGGGGAGGGTGGGGGGCTCAGAACAAATCATCATGAGGCGCGGGAAAATTGAACAACAACTCTGATACATGATTAGTCCATTCATTGGCGGGAACAGGCTGGGCAGGGGTGATTGGTCACTTCTAAACTGGGTACACATTCAAACTGATTGGTTCGGGCCCTGTGACAAACTGCACAGGGCCCTAGGCTGAATGGCCAGTAGGGCGTTGTCTTAACTATCTCAGGAATCTGGGTGTAACAGAGGAATTTAATAATACCTAATCTTTTACATTTTAATTCAAGCTTTCCAGCTTAGAAACTTTACCCTTTCACACAGAAACACGTAATGCACGGTGAGATGAGTGGATGGACAGACAGATGGAGAAGTGGAGAGGGGAGGAGGAGAACTGAGAGCCAGTACGTAGCTCCAGGCCTGGGTAGAGGGAATCTGTCTCCAGGTCTCATCTCTGTCCCTTTCAGTCCGCATCTGGGTGGCGAGATGACTGCCAGCCGCTGTAAGGTCACCTCGACAGAGTGATGGACAGCATGGCTTTCCCACTGCCCAAGGAAGTCCCAGGGCTGGTGCTCCTGGCTGGACCATGCCTTCTCCCCTGAACCTGCTCGGGCCAGAAGGACGGGATTCCCCGATGGGAGACCTGGGTCTGTGCCCTCCCAGGACTCTGGGATGGAATCAGCCACACAAAACCCACGTGAGCGAAGAATGGGGGACTGAATGGGGGGGGGGGTGTGACCAGAAGAGACACATGGTGCCGCAGTCTGGCTGGGCACAGAATCACGAGCCACCACACACCTTGTAGATTCAAACAGCAACTCTTTATTCCCGAACTCACACCGGCCCTCTACACACGTTCTGGGGAAATCCAAGTTCTGCCGCCAAATTCACATACTCCACCAGGCTTAGAATCCCAAATACTTTCTGAATCCCACGAGAACTCAACGGGAACTCAAGGATCGGGCGTGCCTGAGGCAGCAGGATACACCCTATTCCAGGCAGGGTACACCTTAAACCTGGAACTGCCCTAAACCCAAGGACGGGATACTCCCTAAAACCTGATCCGCTCTAAACCCGCATCCGCCCTAGTCCTTGAGCAAGGTCACCTTACTCAAGCATACATGCCATGTCACAGCGAATGTCCAAGGCAAGTCCATTTCCACGAGTCCTTCCTCTAAGCAACATGGGGTACGCTGGCAAGGAAATTTCGATGCGTCATTCCTACTTGACAATGGCTCTCAGCAACATGGGGTGCTGGCCAGGTGAAAATGACATGTTTGTACACATATTTAAACACGGGCTTAGCTGGCATGGGGGCACCCACCTGCGATCTCAGTGACTCTGGAATATGAAATAGGAGGATCACAAGTTCAAAGCCAGCCTCAGCAACTTAGCCAGGCCCTAAGAAATTGAGCAAGACACTATCTCAAAAAATAAGAAGGGCTGAGGATGTGGCTGGCTCGGTGGTTAAGCACCCCTGGGTTCCATCCCAGTCCTCCCCCACCAAAGAGTAGGAAAAGGAAAGGAACTAAATCAATATTTCATAGACATCTGATGAAACAGTCAGGGTTTCGTTTTGGTTCGTGCAGTGCCGGGGATGGAACCCAGGGCCATGCTTACTAAGCGCGTTCTCTACCTCGGAGCTCCATCCCCAGCCCTTTGACTTTTACTTTAAGCCTTGAACTTGCAATCCTCCTGCCTCAGCTGTGCGCCACCTTGCCCAGCTCCAAGTTCAGATTTGGAGAGGGCTGCAGAGTCTTCCTGAGTGTGGCTGCTCCACCTGTTTTTCTTTTCTGGTGCTGGGATTGACCACCGAGCCCCATACCCAGCCCTGTTTTGTATTTTATTCAGAGACAGGGTCTCACCGAGTTGCTTAGTGACTTGCTTTTGCTGAGGCTGGTTTTGAACTCACGTTCCTCCTGCCTCAGCCTCCGGAGCCGCTGCGTTGCGATGCCGGGGGTACGCCACTGAGCCCGGCTTGCGCGTTTGTGTTTTTGTACTCTCTAGCCCCTGGCTTGCGGTTCAATGTTTGTGGGATGAACAAAACCAAAGGCAGTGTTTGTTTAAGAGTTTGAGGAACAATTTTCCTGAAGCATTGATTCCCAGTAAATCTAATCTCTACAAATGAGAAGACATGTAGTAGTCGGTGCAATGCCTTTTCTCCGACCTGTGGTAGGTGGACAGAACATGGGCTCCTATAGGTGTTCCTGTCCGAATCTAGAGCCTATGGATACACTCTGTGACGTGGCGGGGTGGGGCGAAGGTTGCAGAGGGATGTCAGATGGCTACTCAGCTGACCAGAAGTGGGGAGACGGTGCTGGATTATCCAAGGTGCTCCGGGTAGTAGCCAGGGTCCTTCTGAGAGGAGACGGGAGGACCAAAGAGAAGGAGAGGGAGGAAGGAAGAGCCTGAGGAGGGCGTGCTGTGGGGGACACTGGGCAGAGCCGCAGCCCTGCTGCACCTGATTCCGCCCCAGCCAGACCCGCTTGGACTTCTGAGCTCAGAACGGTAGGAAAACCGTGTGCGTGGTTTTAAGCCACTCTGTTTGCGGTGCTTTGTCACAACAGTCTTAGGACACGGCCACACCTTCTCTGGTGTCTGTTCGCTAACCTAGGTCCCCTGTCAGCCACATGTCTGGCATCTGCTCACTGGAGTCTCTACCCACATGGAGTCTGGCCATCTGGGACTTAACAATGGACAGTGACCGACATGATGGTGACATGGTGCAAGCGTTAAGAGGACTAGGCAGATCCACGAGCACTTTAGGGAGTCCCCAGGTGCAGTGTACACGGCTTGACGCTTGTGCTAAAGGGGTCATATGGAGAGACAAGACCCTGAGGCGGGTTGGTTAGGGAGAGAGACTCGGCCTTTCCAGCCTCCCGTGAAACTTCCAGATGACTCCAGCCCATCAGACTGCGACAGCATGAGAAACCCCAAGCAAGATCAGCAAGAGAACAGGTCAGGTGAGCTGAGTCCACCTGCAGAACCGGAGGGAGAACATAATTACTAAAAACCACAGCACGTAATAGTGAATTTGTTCTGCAGCCATGTCAACCAAACCTCGGTCTAATTGCAGCTACCATGAGTTGAGGGCCCTCTGGGGTGGCAGCTGGGGAACCACCAGGCCAGGCCGTTCAAATCAGGCTTGGACCCAAATATCACCCTGCCATTTTCAAGACGAAGAAACTGAGGCCCTGAGAGGGGCAGTAACTAGACCCGCAGGTGGTCAGGGAGCTGGGTTCAAAGCCAGGTCCGTCGGACTCAGCCCAGGCCCTTAGCACTCCCAGGGCCTCGAGTCCTTCTTGTGGCCTCTGTTGGTCCCACAGTGGCCGGGCCACCACTGAGCACCCCATGTGGCTCACAGCTGGGTTCTTTCCGGTTTCCTTCTCCGGTGCTTGAGGTTCATGGGGAAGCAGGATGGCTTTCACAGTAAATGAAAACCTAAACGTGCCCAGGGAGCGCGGCCCGATCCATTACAGTGTCATTCTAGCCTGTAACCTACCTGACACAGCCAGGCTGCTGGGGAGGGACTGGGAAGGTCCCGAGCTATGCCAGGGGGTTAAGGCTCAGAGTGTTCCTCTGGGCCAACTGGGACTGCCACCCTGTGCATGCGCCCCACCCGGCTGGCGGCTGAGATGCCAATGGGTGCGCAGAGGTGGAGCATCTACCTGCAGTCCTGTGTCCCCAAGCCAGGCAGGGCGGGCCTTCCTGCTCAAACACGTGCCACAGGGCAGAATCCTGACACCCGCCCCCCTGCCAGGAGGCCACGAGTCTGCCCCTACTCACGGTCCTTGCACCCTCTAGTGGCCACGGGGGGAAGAGCACCTGGGCGAAGATGGGGGTCATGGTACTGTCAGACCCTGGCACCTCCCAGGTGAACCTCCAGAACTCAGGACGTAGACTGCCCCCGTCATGTCCTTCTGAAGAACCACCGCGCTGAGCAAACACAGGTGTCTAAGTGCCTGAGTCCCGGCTGCTCCAGAGGCTAGGGTGGGAGGATCGCTTGAGCCCAGAGTTCAAGTCCTGCCTGGCAGCAACATAGGGAGGCCCCGACTCCCACAAAACAACAGCAAAAGGCCACAGAACCCCCCACAACAATAACAAAATACTGAAAAGACCACTCGGTGTCTGTGACCTTCATAAACAGAGATGCCACATCAGGTGTCTGTCTGTCTGTTTTCTGGTCCTGGGGATTGAACCCCCGGGGCACTTAGTCCCTGAGCCACATCCCCAGCACCCCCCCTTTTTTAAAAAATTTTAATTTTGAGCGAGGGTTTCAGTAAGTTTCTGAGGGTCTCTCTTCCTCCTGCCTCAGCTTCCTGAGTGGCTGAGATGTACAGGTGTCACCACTGCGCCTGACCTGTGCAGCTCTAAAAGGAATCTTTTCTCATTTTTTTTTTAAACTATAGAATTGAAAATAGTTTCTAAATAGTTTCACGAGTTAAAAAAATAATCGTCAGCTGTTAGGAAATCTTTTCATGACTTTCCCTTCATGTGATGGACCAGCTGAGTCTAGGCATGCACTTCAGAGAGTCAGAGAATGTTCTGTAAAATTGAGTTTGTGCATTTAGGAGGAAGAGGGTCCAATTCCCCCCCCCCCCCCCCCGTCCTAGGGATTGAACCCAGGGGCACTTAGCCACTGAGCCACATCCCCAGAACCTTTCTTTTTTCTTTTCTTTTCTTTTCCTTTTCTTTTCTTTTTTTTTTTTTTTTTTTTTTTTTTTTTTTTTTTGAGACAGGGTCTTGCTAAGTTTCTGAGATTGGCTTTGAACTTGTGATCCTTCTGCCTCAGCCTCCCAAGTTGCTGGGATTCAGGTGTGCACCACTGCACCTGGTGGGTCTATCATTTTTATCAGGTGCTAGGAGGATGCCCAGGCTCCAAACCCTTGTAAGCTTAAGCATCTATGAAAACACTTGTTTCTAGGCTGGGCCCTGCCACTCTCCTAATGTAGCCCTTGGGTACCTCTGGCCACCATCCAACAGTAAAAACAGAAGCCCCCTGCCTTCCACTGCTGCCTTACTGTTGAGGGCCACAGCCAAGTGGGGATGACGCATGGCATTTTTGCCAGAAGTAGTGGTTGAGAGGTGACGCCAGCGAGCCATGAAGATGATGACTTTTGAGTTTTCCTGGAGTTCCCCTTGAGTTCCGGTTGAGCTCTCGCAGGGATTCCAGAACAGTTCGAATTGGTTGGGGAAGTGCCAGAGGAGGGATTTCCTGTTGGTGGTTCCTGGAGGAGCCGCGTGGCGTTCGGGAGAGTTCCCGGGGAGCGTGTGCAGAGTGTGCTGGTGGAGTTCAGAAATAAAGTTTGTTCCTGCTTCAGTGGCTCGTGATTTGTGCCCAGCCAGACTGCGGTACCTTACCTGGGGAGGGAAGAGACCACTGCTGTGGCCCCAACCCTCCACCTAAGGGGCACAATACCATAGAACGTTCCTTCTTGCTCATTGTCCGTGGGGTGCTCCTGGAGTACAGTCAGCTCCCACAGAATTACTCGGGGCCAGGCTCAGGTATGTCCACACCCCTGGAAAGCAGGGAGAGAGCACGGGCCCCAACATTGGAAGGCCTCCGGAGCTCGGTTTATGAGTATTGTTCATGGCTTCCCTTCATAATCCACCAGCCCAACCCCAGTCCCCAGGCCACCGTGGCCATAAAGGCAGCCAGGAAATGCAGTCCAGCCCAAGGGTAAGCGGCCAGCCAGTCTCTGCGGCTCCTGGCTGGCTCCTGCCGTCTCCTCCAGGCCGCCTGCTCTGGCCCAGCCCCTGCCTCAACCTGCCCCTGACGTGGAAACGTGAACATTCTTCCAACTCTAGCATCATTCACCTCACCACGGAACTTTGTTACGGAGCAGATTCCAACTCAGGAGGTTTGGGGCAGGGCCCAGGACACTGCCTCTCTTTCTTTCTTTCCTCATGAGGTTGCCCAGGCTGGTCTTCAACTCACAGGCTCAAGTGACCCTCCAGCTCGGCCTCCTGAGTTGCTGGGAGCCCAGGTGTAGCCGCCACACCTGCCGTGGATTCTGCATGTCTAGGATGCACCAGGTCTTTGCTACTCAGAATTCTTCCTGACCGTGGTGGAACATTTGGTTTGAGGCCCTAAAATGAAATAACAGAAGGTTCAGGTTGTTTTGCACAGTTCCTCTGGGAGTCAAAACACAAAATGGACGTAAGCACGTCGTCAAAATCACCTTTGAAAACCTTTACTCACCTGCAAACACCAGGTGGAATGGCTGATGTGCCTTTGATGGTTCATGGAAAGAAGTGCAAGTCTTTAGATGTTGCTTTTCTTCTTGTTTCTCAGTGCTGGGGATTAAACTCATTAAATCTTACAGGGAGGCAGGCGCTTGCACGGTCACTGTGCCACATCCTCACCCTCCAAGGCGATTGTTGTTGTTTTGCTTTGGTGCTGGGGATGGGGGTCAAAATCAGCCTCATGTAAGCGAGGCAGGAGCTCTGCCTCTGAGCTCTGTCCCCAGTCCCATCTTTAGACTCTTGACTCACGCTCAGAGAAGGGAAAACTCGCCCAGCTCACCCTGACTCACAGGCATCGAGTGAAAAGGCAGGCGAAATTCTCTGCGCTCCTTCAATGGTCCATCCTCTCTCTTCTCTCAGGAGAGTTGGTTTGTGTACATGAAAGGCATAAACGACACAACTCACTTTGACATTGCTTGCTTCGCATTTGCGCCTGCGCTGAGAAGCGTCTGTAAGGGTACACACCAAAATGTCAGCAGAGGATACGGGACTCAAAAACTGGAGGCAAACCTCGGACATCCTAATCACTTGAATTTGTGACTTTGAGGAAGTCCTACTTTGTAATTAGAAATTTTCTATTTTAAGCATGGACCCGATGCTCTTGAATATTTGAGGAAAACATAATTTCTTAAAATGACTTCAAGATATTTGAAGGGTCAAGTTGGGGTGGGTGACTGAAGCAATTGCCTGGTTACAGGACAGGGTTTTTCCTTCCTTCCTTCCTTCCTTAGGATGGCATCTCACTACACTGCTCAGGCTGGTGACAACTCAAGGGCTCCAGTGACCCTCCTACCTTAGCCTCCAGGGTAGCTGGGACTGCAGATGTACATCAGCGTGCCTGGCTGGTTTACCCATTTGAGAAGTGAGGAGTGAAAATAGCTTCTACCTCACAGGACTGTGCTGAGGATTAAGTGAGTCAGTACACAAAGCTCTTAAAGTGGCTGCCACCTCCAACGGTGTCAAATCGTGTCACCTATTAATAGTTCTAAGAGCTATTCTAGCAGTTTCTCCAGGTAGGTACCTGACTGCCTGCACCAGAGCCCCCAGGGAAGGAGGAAGTTAGAAAATGCTGATCTTTGCGTTGTACCCAGATCTCCTGAATCCAGATTTCTAGAAGTGTGGCCAGGTGCTCGCATTTTAACAATCTCTCTGGGGGACATTGGCAGTGGAGAACTACTGATCAAGGATAGCACTTGCTTTGAAAGTGGCTCATTTATCACCCGGGACAATATATATCAAACCCACTGCAAAACCTTTTTCTTTTCTTTTGTTTTATTTCTTTCTCTTTTCCTTCCTTCCTTCCTTCCTTCCTTCCTTCCTTCCTTCCTTTTTTCTTTTCTTTCTTTCTTTCTTTCTTTCTTTCTTACTGGGGATTGAATCCAGTGCCCCCTGCATGGTAAGTACCCACACTACCACTAATGCACACCCCCAGCCCTGAGAATGTCCTCCGGGCCCCTTCCAGGGACCAAGGGGACCCCTTCTACCCTAATGACACTCCTGATGGCTTGCATTCAGAAGCGGGGAGCTGCCCTTGTCCTGTGGCTTTTCCAGGGCCCCATAAATACTAGGTCCTAGCATATGAAATCCCTCTTATGCAGCTATCTGGGGTCCATGGAAACTCAATACCATGTGGTTGAGCCTAAATTTCAACCATTCACATAATAGAGTATTCAGTTCCCCAGAAGGATCAACAGAGATGCCTTCCTAAAATACAGTGACTCAAAGCAAGCCCAAAACTGGTTAAAAAAAAAAAAAGTCACTTCACTTAAAGGTAAGATGGGACAAGGCTCTAGGAGCCAAGGAGGAGGCTACTCATGCATCGGAGAGTCATTGAGTTTATTCTGGAATCCCAGGAATCTGGGATGCAGAGGGAAGGAGAGGGTAGGTTCTTTGCCATCAGATCGCAGGAGGAAGCACAGAGGGAAGCCAGATGCTATTCTCAGCCTGAACCTAGGAGGAAGGGTGTAGGGGGTGTGCCATCACCCCTGAATCTCAGGTCCCAGGAAATCACATTTGTCTTTGAGCCCAGCACAACAAAAGGCGATTGTTAGGGGGATGACTGCTTGCATTTTTACAAGCCACTAATTTGATACAAGGTGAAAATCAAAGCATACTCCCATGAGAGTGTGAGCAGCAGTCAGCTGGGAAAGGAAAGGGAAATCTGCTTGCTGCGCTTGACCTCAAGGACACTTGTCATTTTCCTTACACCTTTTCTTTTCCCCAGTTGCTGGAGATTGAACCCAACACATGCTAGGCAAGCAACCTACCACTCACCGAACCAAGTCCAGCCCATTTTTTTTTTTAAACACAGAGAGAGAGAGAGAGAGAGAGGGAATTTTTTAATATTTATTTTTTAGTTCTCGGCAGACACAACATCTTTGTTTGTATGTGGTGCTGAGGATCCAACACGGGCCGCACACATGCCAGGCGAGCGCGCTACCGCTTGAGCCACATCCCTAGTCCCCAGCCCATTTTTGTGTTACACTATATTTTATTTATTTATTTATTTATTTATTTATTTATTTATTTATTTTTAAAGAGAGAGTGAAAGAGGAGAGAGAGAGAGAGAGAATTTTTAATATTTATTTTTTAGTTCTCAGCGGACACAACATCTTTGTTGGTATGTGGTGCTGAGGATCGAACCCGGGCCGCACGCATGCCAAGTGAGCGAGCTACCGCTTGAGCCACCTCCCCAGCCCTACACTATATTTTAAATTTTTAAAAAATATATAAATTTTATTTTTTATTTGAGACAGGGACTTGTTAAGTTGCTTAGGGTCTAGATAAGTTGCTGATGCTGGCCTTGAACTTGAATCAGTCCTCCTGCCTCAGCCTCCCACGCCCACAGATGGGGTTACAGGCAAGCACCACCCACCACCCCTAGCTCTGTTATGCTTTAATTTTTCAAATGAATATCTCCTTTATTTTCACAACTTTAAGATATACACAAACAACAAAGAAACCTCAAAAGCACCAGGGATAGATAAAAATCGATTTCCCGCAGGTTTCTCAAGCTAACACTAGGCCTTGGGAGCCTTGTTTTAAGAGGGCCCGGGTTTGGGATTCACAGGGCCCTTCGCCCCGGCTCTGATGCTAGTTCCCTCCCAGCAGCCCGGCTCTCCAATGAGGGTGGGTAACAGGGAGGGGTGATCTCCCCGAGGGCACTTGGGTGTGCTTGATGACATTCTTGTGTGTCACCACGAGGGGGAGGGTGGCAGGATGCTCCTAGCCCCGGCTGGCAGAGGCTGGAGATGCTGCTCCGCATCCTACCGGCACAGGTGGGCCCAGCCCCCGAGAATTACCTGGACCAGAACTCAACCACGGCAGGGTCCAGAAACCGGGTCTAGACGAACCAGCTGTCCCACGCTGCAAGCTGAGGGCCCCTCGGTCCCGCCTCCGTGGGGATCGGAGGACACAGGCCTCTGCCCTTGTCTACGGAGATGTCACCCACTTCCTGAGTTCTTCTAGTCGGGAAGGTGACCGCCCTGGGCACAGCCAGGGTTGGCCGCAGGGACAGCTACATCGCTACGCATAACGAGCCACCCACCCGAGCTGGGGGCCTTGTGAGCTGGAGTGTGGAGGTCAGATGGGGAGGACGGGGAGGGCGATGCAGAGTCGGTGGAGGACGGCCGCCAGCACCTGGGGACACCAGGAAGGGAGAAGGAGCCGAGGTTTTTTGCGCCGCGCCACCTCCTCCAGCGACCTTTTCCCCTGGCGGAGGGGGGGCGGTGCGGGCTGTGTCTCAATCAGTTGGCTCCTCCCCTGTCCCCTGCGGCGCCCATCGGACTCCAGGCTGGCCAGTGAGCGCTCTCCTTCCACCGCGAGGCGGGAAGGTCCCTTCCCATTAGGATGAGGCTCACTTAGAATGCTCCAGGAAACCAGAATGAGAAGGGAGGGAAACAGAGAGGGGGTATGGAAAGTGAGAGATGGATCGAGGCCAGAGCAAAGACAAGCCGGGGGAAGGCACCCAGCATTATGGTGCTGGATCCAGCCAAGCCTGAAGCCTTGGAGAGCCTTGGACTTTCTAATTATGTCTACCCATCATTTCCCTTTGTAGCTTAAGCCCCTTCTTTGATACGGAAACATTTGTAGCTAATACAGAAATGAGCCACTGCCGCCAGTTTAAGGGTACCTTCACTGTAGGGTAAAATGTTTCCTGCCCTGAGCCACCGTGACCTCCTTTCGCCTCAAATCCCGGTAACATTCTCCTGCAAGCGGTGGTCTGGGATTTGAGAGGCCGGGGTCCTTCCGTGAGTGAGAAGGCCGCAGGTGGAGGGGCGGTGGGCAGCGGGATCAGACGGTGATGAAGCAGGCTGCGTCCCATAAACCCGAAGTTGGAGGCCAGAGTCCAGCCACCGGGAGCCCCTGACTTGGATGTTGCGGGGACAGGTGGTGTGCCCAACGGGGAGTCAGCCTTGGGGCTACCTGCGTCCCCTAGGCACACGGGAAGCCAGATTTTTCCTCCCCCTCGCGGATCGCCTCCCCTCCCCTGCAGCTCAAGGCCGGCTGGGGGCGACCGCGGAGGAGTGGGCTCCATCTGCGCCACGCCAGCCGCCGCCCGCGGAGCCCAGCTGGTGGGAGGAGGCTGGACCACTGTGGGAGCCGGGAGTGGGAGCTGGCTGGGAGGAGGAGGCCCTGGAGGGAGTGGAGCGCAGTGGGAAAGAAAAGGAAAGGAAATCAGCGGGTGATAAGGTTCTCCTTTTCTGGCACAGGGGATGCCGAGGCCTGGGGATATCATCAGGTTTAGGTGAGGAATCAGGGAGCTGTTCTGCTTTGCATTCGGCAAGACCTACTTCTCCATCCCCTTTGACGATCTTCTGAGGCTGCACTGAGAGATATGGTGAGCGGGGCTTTGTGGTGCGCACCTGTAAATCCAGCGACTCCGGAGGCTGAGGCAGGAGGATTGCAAGCTTGAGGCCAGCCTCAGCAACTTAGTGAGACCCTAAGCAACTTAGCGAGACTCTGCTTCAAAATAATAATAATAAAAAAAATTAAAAGAGCTGGGGATGTGGCTCAGTGGCAGAGCACCCTTGGATTTCATCCCCAGTATCTCCCTCCTTCTCTCTCTCTCTCTCTCTCTCTCTCACACACACACACACACACACACACACACACGTACACACACACTACACACACTCACAAATCATAGTCCAAAATCTGGGGAGAGCCTGAAACCCCATGAGAATTGTTCTGGGCATTTTCTTCTTGAACGTGTAGCCACCGTTTCTTTTGGCTCAGAAATAATCACTGCACATAGCCGTGTGATAGAGCCGCCCAGGCCGGCCCAGGAGAGCTCGCTGATTGTTCCATTTTCAGAAATTCTGTAGTGTTATTCATAACAGCCAAAGAGTGGAAATAACACTAGTGCTTATAGACTAGTGAGTGCATGAAAACACAGCCTATCCACACAATGGAGTATTCTTTGGTCATAAAAAGGAACGAAGTGCCGATGCATGCTACACCACAGTGGAGCCTTGGAAATGTTGAAGTGAGAGAAGCCAGACAAAGGCCACATCCCTTCTGCTTCCATTGATGTGACATGTCCAGAATAGGCGAATCCAGAGACTGAAAGTAGATGCAGAGTAGTGCCCACCTGCAGTCCCAGACACTTGGGAGGTGAGGGCAGGACCACTCAACTCACCAGGTCAAGATCTGCCTGGCTGATAACAAGACCCCATCTCAAAACAAAGCAAAAATAGGGCTGGGGATGTGGGTCAAGCGGTAGCGCGCTCGCCTGGCATGCATGCGGCCCGGGTTCGATCCTCAGCACCACATTAAAAATTCTCTCTCTCTCTCTCTCTCTCTCTCTCTCTCTCTCTCTCTCCCCCCTCTCTCTTTAAAAAAAAAAAAAAGCAAAAATAAAAAGTGAATTAGTGGTTGCCAGGTGCCCACGGGAGCAAGGCATGGGAAGCAACAGCTGATGGATACAGAGTTTCTTTTTTGGGGTGATAAAAATGTTCTGAAGTTAGGTAGGTGCATACACTAAAAACCCATTGAATTAAACACTTTAAAAGAGTGGATTTAAACTGAGCCTGGTGGCACCCACCTGTAATCCCAGTGACTCAGGAGCCTGAGGCAGGAGGGTGGCAATTCAAGGCCAGCCTCAGCAATTTAGCAAGGCCCTAAGCAACTTAGTGAGAGCTGCCTCAAAATAAAAAGGGCTGGAGATGTGGCTCGATGGTAGAGCACCTCTGGATTGATCCCCAGTACAAGAAAGGGATAAATAAATCAAACCAAAGTGAGAGAAAATGTGTATTGGGTACATTTAAAATGTGTATCACGCTTGTGATCATTACTTGGTGAATAATACCCAAAATTGAGGCGATCTTCTTGCAGGATTCAAAGTCTATTATCCAAGTCAGCAAAGAAGTCACTCAGGTTGACAAATAAACAAAGTTCCAATGCACATCTTCATTATTTCACTTTCGCCTTACTCGTTAATATAAAATTAAATATCAGCCAACATTTGTGCAGACCATTCTGGGAAGGCCAGGTATAAATAAGGCCAGCGTACCTTGGGTAGTGAGGTGTTTGCAGGCCAATGATCCTGGGTGCAAAAACTCGCCCTGCAATTTTATTTGCAGGATGATCTTGAAAAACTCCCTTTGAGCCTTGGCAGACCACTATCCTCGAATGTGTGAGGCCCTAAGTTCAATCCCAGCACCGGGAAGCAAAATCAGACTCGTTGAGCTCTCTAGAACTCCCTTTACTGTACAATGAGGTCTATGATATTGCCTCGCAGAACCGATAATATCTAATATTTTTTAATGAGTCCTATTGTATGCTTAGTGTGATAAGCATTATATTTTTTTTTAAAGAGAGAGAGAGAGGAGAGAGAGAGAGAGAGAGAGAGAGAATTTTTAATATTTATTTTCTAGTTCTCGGTGGACACAACATCTTTGTTGGTATGTGGTGCTGAGGATTGAACCCGGGCCGCACGCATGCCAGGCGAGCGCGCTACCGCTTGAGCCACATCCCCAGCCCAGTGATAAGCATTATATATAAGATATACACACATATAAAAATATATTAATATCTCAGAGTTCTCAATCATCTTAGGAATGATGTTTTCATTAACCCTACTTCAGGAAGAGAAGGCCCAGACATTTGGACTCCTAGGCTACTTGTATCAACCTGAGAAGCTAATTCCTGGGTCCATTGCTACGGTATAGAGGCCACAGACTCAGGAGCCCACAAATACCACTGAAGGAGTTCATTCAGGCTCACGTCTTCTTGAGCGGTCACTGAGATGGCCCAAACCCACACCCCACCGTGCTCCGTGGTTGTGTGATGGACCTGGAGTCTGTCTAACACCAAAGAGTCTCTGTCACTGGCCCCCACGGGTTGCCATGGAGACGCCCCATCCTGGTACCTGTGGCTTCTGGGGTGACAGGATTCTCTGCGGCCTCTACATTCTGCTCAGGCCTCCAAGAAGCCTGCCATCACCCTTAGCTCTGCCCCTTCCCTTTGGAGAGCCTTTCCTGACCTGTTTGCTGAGGCTGGAAGGACGCGTGGTCCTTTCACTTGGAAGCACCGTCCACCTGGTGCCGGCAGCACCCTGCATTCCACTCAGGAGTGCCCCCGGGACCCAGCACCCCGCTCCAAGGCCCAAGCTCTCTCTGCTCTCCTGAGGCTCCTCACACACCAGCCCTGAGGGAGAACCCTCCCGACCCTGTAGGGAGCCCGCCTTTTGTTTGCCTTTGGGGCATGGAGGAGTGTGTGCTGAGTCTCTTCCCTGTCCCTGCCCCAGTCCCTCACTCCAGATGCCAGCATTGTCCCGGGTTCCCTCTGTCCTTCCAGAGAGGACTTGTGCATATCCTAGCAACTAGTTCCATAGATTCTCTCCCTTCCCACACACACACTGCTTTTACATTTTCTCAAGAAAAGTTCCCAAATGTGCCCAAGGAGAAAGAACAGCTTGATGACCCCACCCTGGGCACCGTCATCTGGCTTCAGACACTGTCAATCCAGGGCTTCTCGGGCCGTGTCTCTTCTCCACTCCTTTTCTGCTCTCAGCAGGTGAATTTGAAGCACCTCCCAGCCCATGTTGTTATTTCAAACATAAACACTTCAGAATGGACCTGGAGCACATTATGGTTGGTCACTGTATCATCACAGAGAACCCCTTGAGCAGTGTGTCTCAGTCTGTTGGTGCTGCTATAACAAAATACCACAGACGGATTAGCTTTTGGACAATGGAAATGTGTTTCCTCACAGTTCCGGTGGCTATGAAGGCTCAGATCAAGGCACCAGCAGGGTTGGTGTCTGATGAAGGCCTATTCCTCATAGATGGCACCATCTAGGTGTCCTTCCATGGCAGAAGGGATGGAAGGTCAAAAGGGGGACTAGTGGTATGTCTTCACGCAGTGGAAGAGATGAAGGGCCTCAGCAAGTTCCCTCCAGCCCCCCCCCTTTTTTTCCTTTTTAGAGAGAGAGATAGAGAGAATTTTTAATATTTATTTTTTAGTTCTCAGCGGACACAACATCTTTGTTGGTATGTGGTGCTGAGGATCGAACCCGGGCCGCACGCATGCCAGGCGAGCGCACTACCGCTTGAGCCACATCCCCAGCCCTCCCTCCAGCCCCTTTACAGGCTTCAGTCCATTGGTGACAGCAGAGAAGTCCCCATCCTCTTCATACTACTGCAATGGGAATTAAGTTTCCACCTGAATTCAGGAAGGTACACTTTCAAATGATGGCACGGTCATTCTTTTTTTTTTTTTTTTTTTTTTGGTACTCGGAATTGAGCGCAGGGGCTCTCAACCCCTGAGCCACATCCCCAGCTACAGCCCCCTTTATTTTCCATTTTGAGACAGAGTCTTGCTTAGTTGTTTAGGGTCTCACTAAGTTGCTGAGGCCGGCCCAGAACTTGCAATCCTCCTGCCTCAGCCTCCAAAGTCACTGGGGATTACAGGCGTGCGCCACTGTGCCTGCTCTCTGCCTTCATTGTGGAGATGAGCACACAAATCTTCACACATGACAAGATTTCATAGATTGTCACACCCACACCCACAGACACACTCACACAAGATGCACGTACAAATGTGCCGGGAATGAGGCTTATGCCTTGTGAATAGTGTGGTTCCCTGGTTAACTTCCTGGTTTTTATACTGGACTGAATTAATGTGAGACATTTTTATTAGGAGAAGCCTGGCAAAATGTTCACAGGCACTCTCTGAACTGTTTTTGCGAGCTCTTGCAATTCTAAACTTATTTCAAAATAAAGCATTTATTAAGAATGGGGATCAGGGGCTGAAGAGCTACTCTGGGCACGGGACTTTTTTCCCCCCACATTTTTAATTGGTGTATTATGCTTGCACGTAGAGATGGGGTTTATTGTTATATGTTTGTACGTGCACACAATATAGCAATATAATTTGCCAAGTATTTTCCCTTCCCATTCTCTCCTCCCTCCTGGGACATGGTAGTTTTGAAATAAGAAAAACCAAAACAAAACAAAATAAAAACACCCAACCTGGGCTGGGGCTGTAGCTCAGTGGTAGAGCACTTGCCTTGACTGCGTGAGGCACTGGTTTGATCCTCAGCACCACATAAAGATAGATAAATAAAATAAAGATATTGTGTCCATCTACAACTGGAAAAATATTTAATCCACCCCCCCAAAAAAAAATCCAACCCTTCAATTCTCTGTCCCCTGCAGCCTTCAGACACAAGTTCAAGTTCAAAGCCTTTAGGATGGCATTCAAGGCCCTTCCTGGATCTGACTACGTTTCCTAGATCCTTCAGGGTCTGGAACACACAGTTAATGTGTGTCATCAGTAGACCCCTGGGGACCACGTGATGAAAAGGCTGTTAAGGGGCTGGGGTGACCTCAATGGCAGGGCACTTGCCCAGCCGGTGAGAGCCCTGGGTTTCATCCCCAGCACTGCAAAACGAGAGAGTCCAGTCATTCAAGGTCTACGGGAGAGCAAGGCTGAGTCATGAAGACAACCCACAGACCCAAAGCTCCCTTCTCATGCAGATATTTTATAACCCACTTTACTGCACTGAAAGAAAATTCACGGATACTGTAGCCTCTCTCCACCATACAATTTATAAATTCCATATAATGCTCTGACTGTATTTATAAAAAACAAAATAAAAAGAAAGCAATCTATAATAAGACAGCATCCATTCCTGCAAGTAAATGCACAGGCATGACTGTTCACGAAGACTTAAGCAGTCAGGGCAAGGTGTGGCGGCGCTCGCCCGTTATCCCAGCAACTCTGGGGCAGAGGCAGGAGGCTGACTCAGCAACTAAGTTAGGAAGACCCTGTCTCAAAATATAAAGTCAAAAGGGCTGAGGCTGGGGATGTGGCTCAGTGGTAGAGTGCTTGTCTAGCATGCATGAGGCCCTAGGGATGTGGCTCAGATGTTTGAGCACTCCTGGGTTCAAAAAAGAAAGAAAAATAAAGAAACAGTAGTCGTATATACAAATACAGACTGGTAGGGTATGTTGGGTATATTTGGGGATATAAGTTTCCAAAATGGTTCATGGCTTTTATGATTATAAAATTCCAAACAAAACAGCATGATCTTCCGAGAACCTGTGTGGTAATTAACTTCCTGAAACATTCCATGATTAACCAAATAGTGCAAAGAGCACTTTGTGATTATACACAAAACTGATGTTGGCGTAAAGATTCCCCCCACCCCCACTGCCATTGGCTTTATGAATGTTCAGTGGGATATTTAGAAATCATGGCACACGCTTGTAATCCCAGCGGCCAGGAAGGCTGAGGCAGGAGGATCACAAGTTCAAGGACAGCCTCAGCCACTTATCGAGGCCCTGTTTCAAAACAAACAAAAATAAATAAATAAAAAGGGCTGGGGATGTAGCTCAGTGGTTAAGCATCTCTGAATTCAATCCCTGGTGTGTGTGTGTGTGTGTGTGTGTGTGTGTGTGTGTGTGTGTGTATATATATTTTTTTTTAAATCATGTAGTGGACATGGGATGCATCTTAATCTTGTGGCACTGTCCCTTGCATTTCCGGATACTAAGCACCCTGGTCAGTGGACGCTCAGTGCCAATAACTTCTCAGTAATCATGGAAACAAAAAGGACCCTTGGATTTCCCAAAAGTTCCCCTGGGCAATGGTGACTGAGCTGTCCAGTATGGGAGCCAAGAGCCATGTGTGGCTACTCAGCACTTGAAGTGTGACCAGTCCCTAAGTTCAGAGGTGCCATTGACGTCACATACACACTGTATTTCAAGACTTGATACGGGGGAGGAAAAAAAGGACATGAAGCATCTCGTTAGTAGCCTCTCCAATACCAAGTGTTTGTGGGAATGGTAACATGGTGGCTCTGTGTGTCAAATGACACAGCAGAGATGGTTTAGACTGTTTCACTTTCCAGAGACGCAGCTGCTGGAGAGCTTTGCTGGCACATCTGGTGCAGGCCTGATTTCTGAAGGGCAATCCCGCCTGGACCTGCTTGGAGGGTGTGCACCCCGCGTTGTGTATCCACTCACCCACCCATGGACATTCACCTTTTGGCCACCATGAATGGCAAAGCCGTGAATATCCAGTTTGAGTATTCGTCTAGTACCAGTTTTCTGTTCTTTTGAGTGATGCTCCCTCCCACGAGTGTCATTGCTGGGTCGTGTAGGGACTCCATGGAGGGAGCCGATTTCTCCACATCCTCAGCCACACTTGCAGTGGTTCATCTTTTAAAATCAGAGCCATCTTAGCGGGCTTGGGGTGGGGCCTCGCCGGGGTTTTGATTTGCGTTCCCCAGTGACTGAGAGTGCTGTACCCACAGCTAGAAGTCCAAGTCCCTTCTGGAACCCAAGTCTCTGTCTTCCACAAAGAGACGTGGAGAGTCTCCAAGGTGCCCAGGTCCCCATTCCATCCCACTTCCTGTGTCCTCCCTGAGGAGGGACAGGTCTGAGGTTTCCTCCGCCTCAGGTCCACCTTGGCCCTCAGCTCTGCTCTTCCCAGCCACTCTGCGGCCTGCTGGAGAGCCGGAGGTCTCAGAGGAGCTGGTGGACTTGTGGGAAGAGGTTGGGAGATGCTTCCACCAGGGGGAGAGGAGAGGAAGGAGAGTTTGGAGGTGGGTCTCCAGGATCCCGAGACCCTTCCAGTTCTGTCAGGGAGCTGACTCAGGAAGGGAAGCCAGACTGGGTTTCAGAGCACGCTGGGGGGGTGCTGGGCAGCTCTGGGGAGTGGGCTCTGAACAGGGTCCTGCCCCTATCCGTGGTGATGGTGTTGATCAATGGCACTCCGTGTGGTTAGCTGCCAGGCAGAGAGTGGAGCTGCCTTCTGCAGAGAACCCTCCCAGCTCAGGACCCAGGTCTGACCCCTGAGGGACACGGGTCTCCACAGCAGCATGGCATCCCCACGCTGTAGGATGCACATGCAGGACCATTCACAAAGGGGACCCTGCAAGCCAGGATGGGGTGGGGACAGGGTATTTTGAGTGCATCCGGAGAACACAGAGTCACCCCTGAAGGGGCTCTTCTGGGGAGGGCAGTTGGTCAGTCGTCAATTTACTGGGAAGGTCAGGCTGGCTGCAGTACTGAGAGCAGACAGCAGGGGGTGCCAGGAGGGCGAGGAGGGAAGGGAGGAGGATGGCCACAGAGTCCCTAGGAGCCCAGGTCCCAGGCTGGAGAAGAGAGGGAGACACCTGTGCATTGTTCTGTGCTGAGGAGCGTGGAGGGTGAGGGGACTCTGCGGCAATTCCTTGTTGTGGCACGAAGAGATAAAACAGCCAAACCCCAGACAAATCCGCCTTGTGTTTTAACCCAGGCCTGTCCGCTGAATGGGATGCCCCGTTCCCTGGAAAACGTGCCCCACAGATGGCTACCACGGGTAGTGTTTCCCAGTGGGCAACACGTGTCCTTGTAAGGTCGTGAAACTGACTCGGGTTAATTCCCTTTTCTGAACTTCAGCTTCTCCATCTGTAAAATGGGATCATAAGAATGCAAGTCTGTGAGGCTGGCGCCGTGGCACACACCTGTAATCCTAGCGACTTGGGAGGCTGAGGTGGGAGGATCGCAAGCTTGAGGCCACGTGGGCAACCTAGGGAGGGCCTGCCTCCAAATAGAATAAAGAGGGTTGGTGAGGTAGCTCCCTGGTAAAATGCTCCTGGGTTCAATCCCCAGGACCAAAAATAAATAAGTGAGCAAATAAAAAGTTTTTAAAAGTCTGTGAGGTTGGGGGATTCACACATAAAACGTGCCCAGTGTGGAGCACAGTGCCCTCCCTGAGCGTGGACTTTTCTCTGTGCATTTACCAACCCATGTAGGCATGCATAAAAAGCCTCTGCAGTCCCTCCAGGAAGGTCATCCTTCTTTCCTTGGTGTGTCCTAGACATCCACTGAAGCTGAGGTGCCTCGGTTTCTAGGGTGCGCCTCACAGTCTGACTGTGTCCCCCACATCCGGCGTGGCTCACGTGGGTTCAAGTTGCCTTTCACGCATCTGTTGCCTGCTTGAGCACCTGTCACGTCGGTCGGTCGTATCGGGGACACAGACTCTTAAAGAGGCCGTGACGATGAGATGTACTGAGGGCAACAGGGGACAGTGGAGGGCACGAGGAGAACGGGGAGCGGATCTGCTACCTGCCAGGGGAAAGCGGGGGAGGCTTCCCGAGGGGGCAGAGAGGCCTGGGCTGGATCCTGAGAGAAGAAGAAAAGTGACAAATGGGAGAAAGTGAGATGTAGTGGGAGGAGCAGAGTGGCCGGGCCGGGGACACGCATGCCCAGGATGCAGAGTGCAGAGGAGGGACACAGCCGTCACTTTCTCCTTATTGAAAATCCACGCCTGTGGCATGTGTGAATTTTGCTCAAGTCCCCTGTGCCACGTCTTGGTTTGTTTCCTGCCGCTAGACAAAATGCCACAGTCAGGGCGATTGTACAGAGAACAGGAGTTCATTTCTCCTGCTTCCAGAGGTGGGGAAACCCAAGAGCAAGGTGCTGGCACCTGGTGTCTGGTGAGGGCCGTCTTGCCGCACACGATAAGGCAGAAGGGGGCAAATGACTGTCCTGTCCTCACGCGGAAGAAGGGCAGAAGAGAGGGGGTCCACACCTGCAAGCCTTCCTCCTGTTCAGGAGGGCGGATCCCTCAGGGGCTGAGACCTCCCACCGGGCCCCACCCCAGTGCTGCCGTCCAGGGACAAATCTCAACATGTTTTAATTTTGTTAAATATTTTTATTGGTTGCATTATCATTATACGTAAGGATGGGGCTCATTGTTATGTATTTGTTATATAATGGGTCCTTATGGTTCCCTAGTGTCTCCCCGTCCCCTTCCCCCCCTTGGTCCCTTTCCTCTGCTCTACTCCTCTCCCTTCAACGTTCATCAACGTGAGTTTCAAAGGCAACAAAAAAATCATTCAAGCCGTAGCATGCAAAAATAAGCAGATAAAAAAAATCATCCTGCTCCTACTCCCCAGAGACAAGTGCTAATGTTGGATACAGTGAGCCCGCTCCAGATTTTTTTCCCCCTCTACAAAATGAGTTGGATGTACCATGTATTTTTTTCTGTTCCCAAAGTGATAATTAGATTATACACAAGATTTTACTTGTCTTATTTGCACACCATCAGATATTCTGTGATGGTGGTCAGCAAGCTTTTTCAAGAAAGGGCCAGAGAGTGAATGCATTTGGCTTGGCAGGTTACACGGTCTCTGGAGCCACTATACCAGGCGCCCTTGCCCCGTGAAAGCAGCCACAGACCATGTGTGCTTGAGACAGTAGCTGTGTTCCAATACACATTTATTTATGGTGCCTTAAATTGGAATTTCAGATGGCGTCCACATGTCTTCTCATTTTCCAGCCATTTAAGAATGTAAGAAGCATTCTTAGCTTACAGACTAGAAAAAGAGGTGGTCTGCAGCCTGCGGTCTGCCAACCCCTGTGTTACAACGTTTATTCTGGCCGCATGGTATTGCCTGGCAAAGATGCACCATTGTTTATGTAAATAGTTCAGTTTTTTAAAAAGTTTTATTTTTGGTACTAGGGGTTGAACCCAGGGTACTAGGTACAACCACTTTTTTTTTTTTTTTTTTGGTACTAGGGATTGAGCCACATCCCCAGCCCTTTTTATTTTATAAGTTGCTGAGGCTGGTCTCCAACTTGCCATCCTCCCGCCTCAGCCTCCAGTGGCTGGGATTGATTATAGGCATGTGCCACCCCACCTGGCGATACTCTGCTTTTGATAGATCATTTGAATGGCTCCGATATTCTGCATTTCTAAGTGCTGGGACCAAAAGCACCTTTGTGGTTAAATCTTTGGGTATATCTTGACTGTTCCTTAGGAGACAGAGAGCCCTGCATGAGGAATTGCTGGTTCCAAGAGTAAATACAGTTTCGCATGTTTAGATCCCATCATCCAAATGCGGGTCTAGAACAGGAGTCATAGGACTTTCTGGCTTCGGATGACAGGGTGGAGCTGATGTAGGACAGGAACATGGAGCCTAGAACTTGTTGGGGTTCCCGGGTCCCCTGAGCACCCTCCTGTCTCTCAGCGTCCTCCCGAGGGCCAGCAGTTGCCCCACCGTCTGGGTGGGCTCCACTCGTTTGGGGAGGGAGGCCTCTTCATGTCCAGCGCAGGTAGACAGCGGCCGCAGGGGTGTGGCTTCAACATCAGTCCCGTTCTCAAATATCCCAGCCACTAGGGCTCAGAGGTGTTCCGAGGTCTGTCCAGTTGCGTCGCTGTGCATGATGACATGCTGGGACACAAACCAGCGCTAGGGCCAAAGCGCCTTCTCTGATCCGCCTGCTCAGGGAAGAATCTCTTTCCACCCCCTCATTCAGTGACAGTCTTACAAGAAGGGGAAGTTATGTCCAGAACAGTCGTCCCACCAGGCGCGGTGGTGCACGCCTGGAACCCCAGAGGCTCGGGAGGCTGAGGCAGGAGGATCACAAGTTCAAAACCAGACTCAGCAACCTAGTGAGGCCCTAAGCAACTCAGTGAGACCCTGTCTCTAAATAAAATATTTAAAAGCACAGGGGGTGGAGATCAGTGGTTAAGTATCCCTGGGTTCAGTCCTCAGTATCAAAAAAATGAGTGAATAAATAAATGAACAAATATATATTAGATATGGGGAGGGAGATGCTAAATAACTTACCTGAAGTTGGAGAGTTCAGAAATGAGAGTGAAGGGAGATTTGAACCAATTGTTGTCCCAGGCACCCCCACCCCCACGCTCAGGTCCCACACTCCCCAGCCAACGGCTGTACCCAGGTGGCTCTGGAGCAGCTCCCACAGCTCCCAGGCTGCAGGGAGAGGTACCTGGTCTGGGCCTCACCTGTCCCCGCAGCGTTCCCATCTCACGTTTGGGAGAAAGAACTGAAGATGGAGTTTGGGGATTCATCCTGCCTCCACGGTTCCAGTGGGTGTGGGACACAGGGCTTCCTTCTGTTACTACTTGTGCTTGAACCCAGGGGCCCGCACGTCCTGGGCAGGCGCTCTCGCTGAGCCACATCCCAGCCCTTTCTATTTTACTTGCTCCTTCATCCTTCCTTGGTTTTGCAGCCCTGGGGCACTTTACTACTAAGTTTTGACCTCAGTCCTTTATTGTATTTTGAGACAGGATCAGGCTAAGAGGCCCAGGCTGGCCTTGAACTTGCAATCATCCTGTGTGTACCTGACTGTGTCAGGCAGAGAATTGCAAATCTGAGCTAGCCTCCTCAACTTAGTAAGGCCCTAAGCAACTTAGTGAGATGCTGTCTCAAAATACAATTCAAAACAGGCTGGGGATGCGGCTCAGTGGTAAATTGCCCCTGGGTTCAGCCCCAGTATATAACCCTACCCTACACACACACACACACACACACACTCACACACACACTCAAAAGGCCAGGCACTGGGCTGGGGTGTAGCTCAGTGGCAAAGCATCTTTGTATTTGCAAAGCCCTGGGTCCCTCCCCCAGTTCCAAAAAAAAAAAAAAAAAAAAAAAAAAGAAAAGAAAAAAAAAAAAAGGCCAGGCATTGTGGTGCAGGCCTGTAATCCCAGCAGCTTGGGAGGCTGAGGCAGGAGGATCTCAAATTCAAGATCTCAACTTATTGAGGCCCTAAGCAACTTAGCGACACCCTGTCTCAAAATAAAAAGGGGTGCTGGGGCTGTAGCTTAGCGCTTGCCTAGCACACATGAGGCACTAAGATTCGATCCTCCCATAAAAGTAAATAGATAAAATAAAGGTATTGTGTCCATCTACATCTAACAATATATTTTTTAAGAAAAATAAAAAAATTTAAAAAGGGCTGGGGATGTGGATCTGCGGTAAAGTCCCTCTGGGTTAAATCCCCAGAACCTCCCCCACCAAAACAAGAAAAAAAAGTCTCCAAGGATCTTCGGGCTTGGCAATGTCTTCTCTGTGCCTGAGGATCCCCTCCAAAATAACAGAGCTCACCCCTGCCCGCTTCAGATGCACCCTGGAGCTTCTGGGTGCAGCAGAGGCACAGTCACCTCTTCACCTTCAGGACCAAGTTCAGCTCTCTCCTGGGCGAGTGCACCACTAGGTCTCATTGCACGGTGGAAGAGCAACAAGAAACAACACACACACACAACACAGAAAACACACACACAACACACACACAACACACACACTCACACACAACACACACACACTCACACACAACACACACACACAAAACACACACACAACACACACAACACACACACAACACACACACACTCACACACAACACACACACAAAACACAACACAACACACACAACACACACACAACACAGAAAACACACACACCACACACAACACAGAAAACACACACACAACACACACAACACAGAAAACACACACACAACACACACACCACACACACAACACACACACAACACACTCACAACACACACACAACACACACACTCACACACAACACACACACAACACACACACAACACACACAACACACACACTCACACACAACACACACACAACACACACACTCACACACAACACACACACACCACACACACAAAACACACACACCACACACACTCACACACCACACACACACACTCACACACCACACACACAACACACACACAAAACACACACACACTCACACACACTCACACACCACACACACACACTCACACACCACACACACACCACACACACCACACACACACTCACACACCACACACACACAACACACACACAAAACACACACTCACACACAACACACACACAAAACACACACACACACAACACACACACACAACACACACAACACACACAGTCACACACAACACACACACAACACACACACAACACACACATACTCACACACAACACACACACAAAACACACACACAGCACACAACACACACACACAAAACACACACACACCACACAACACACACACCACACACCACACAACACACACACAAAACACACGCACAACACACACACAACACACACAACACACACAAAACACACGCACAACACACACACAACACACACAACACACAAAAAACACACAACGCACACACACTCACACACCACACACACACAACACACACACAACACACACACTCACACACAACACACACAACACACACACAACACACACACAACACACACACCACACACACACACAAAACACACACACACCACACAACACACACACCACACACACACCACACACACACACCACACACACTCACACACAACACACACAACACACACACAACGCACACACACAACGCACACACACAACACACTCACACACAACACACACACTCACACACAACACACACACAACACACACACTCACACACAACACACACACAAAACACACAACACACACAACACACACAACACAGAAAACACACACACACCACACACAACACAGAAAACACACACACACCACACACCACACAACACACACACAAAACACACGCACAACACACACACAACACACACAACACACAAAAAACACACGCACAACACACACACTCACACACAACACACACACAACACACACAACACACACAACACACACACTCACACACAACACACACAACACACACACTCACACACAACACACACACTCACACACAACACACACAACACACACAACACACACACACAACACACACACAAAACACACACACAACACACAACACACACACCACACACACACCACACACACA
Organism: Spermophilus citellus; assembly: GCF_964194105.1. Classification (NCBI taxonomy): domain Eukaryota; kingdom Metazoa; phylum Chordata; class Mammalia; order Rodentia; family Sciuridae; genus Spermophilus; species Spermophilus citellus. The sequence continues at coordinate 2,115,239 of NC_138187.1, read as the reverse complement.
CCACACACACACCACACACACACTCACACACAACACACAACACACACAACACACACACAAAACACACACACAACGCACACACACTCACACACAACACACACACAACACACTCACACACAACACACACACAACACACACACACAACACACACACACTCACACACAACACACACACAACACACACAACACACACAACACACACACTCACACACAACACACACACAACACACACACACACACACACACACACGAAATGCATTCCTGTCCACACTGGGGCGTTCAGTGGCATCTGGCTCCAGGGGCTCCCAGTGATGATGTCGAGACTCCCTGTGTCCCTCCGCCTCGCCCTCTGTGCGGTCACGGGCCAGCCCTCCTGGGGTTCCTGATGTCACCAAACAAGTACTAAAGAAGATGGAGCCTCTTTGTCGGAGAGCTCCAAGGGGAGCCGAGGAGCCGAGGCTCTCCCTGTGGGCCTCACGTGGTCCTGAGCTCTGACTCAACCCTGGCCGCGCCTCCTGTTGGGTCCGAGGCCACGCGCTCGGCTGCACAAGAAAGTGGTGCAAACGTGGGCATTGGGGACCTGGTGCCACCCGGAAGGCGGGAGAACCTGGGCAGACGGAGCGTCAGCGGCCCCTGCAGGGTAGGACTGGGGGGGCCCTGGAGAGACTCTTGGATACCACAGGCCCAGGAGAAGACGCACCGTGGTCACTGTGACCCCTGAGGGCGCTGGAGATGGAGCTCCACGGACAGCCTGGAATGCACAAGGACCTGGGCTGGATCCCTGCACTGGAAAAACAGATAAATAAAAATAAGCAGTTGCCCAGGTGCTGGAACTCAGTGGTCGTCGGGGAAACACAACTAATGCCCTTTCTACCTCCCCCCAGTGGCAGTAAGTGAGAGCCATATGTTGGCAGGAGGGTGGGGATCAGGGACAGACCCAGACGATGGAGCATATTTAAACTGCAGCACCCTTTTGGAAAGATTATCTAACAGTTCTGTCTCAAAGATTTAGAGCCTTACTACTAGAAGTTCCTAGAAATCCATGCGCGAGTGCCCAAGAGCGTGGGTACAAGGGCTGATTGACAAAGCAGTGTTGGAAGAAGCAAAAAGTAGATGGATGGTCCACTAGCCATGGAGTGGAGAGATAAATTACGGCATCTGTGTATTGTGGAATGTCACGAGGTGCTACGTCTCAGTGAAAAGCAAGAGAAATAGACCTGCACGAGCCCGTCACAGAATGCTCATGTGTGAGGTGCAACTGGTGCTGAAGTAGATCCCAACTAATGGGGAAAAGAAAATAGGAGAGAATTGGATGGTTATGGATATAGACTCTGGATCTAGGCTGCCTGCATTTGAATCCCAGCTCCTCTTCTCTGAAGCTGTGTGGATTTGGGGAAGTTACTTTACCTCTCTGGGCCTGAGTTTCCCCCTCTGTAAAACAGAGACAATAATAGAATTTGTTTTGTGGGGTTTGGGGGAGATGAAACAAATCAATCCATGTAAAGGGCTTAGAATAGTATCTGACATGTAGAAAGCATCCAGTGTTGGCTGTAGGTCCCATGTACACACATATGTAAATGTAAAGAAAAGGGACTGTAAGGGTGTTCCAGAGTGTGGAGAGTAGAAGCCAATGAAGGGTGGGGGTCCTAACACTTTGCTCTATATAGATATGGATTGTGCAAATCTTTTGCAATGAGGAGAAATTGATGCTGGGCATGGTGGCCAATGCCTGTAATCCCAGCAACTTGGGAGTCTGAGGCAAGAGGATCACAAGTTGGAGTACAAATTCGTGTATGATGTGGGCGATATTTTTTTTTTAAGAGAGAGTGGGAGAGAGAGAGAGAGAGAGAGAGAGAGAGAGAGAGAGAGAGAGAGAATTTTTAATATTTATTATTTAGTTCTCGGTGGACACAACATCTTTGTTGGTATGTGGTGCTGAGGATCGAACCTGGGCCGCACGCATGCCAGGCGAGCGCACTACCGCTTGAGCCACATCCCCAGCCCAATGGGTGATATTTTTAATGTCTTCCACTACCGAATTCTCAACCATGATGTCAATTAACATTTTTCCTGTTGTGGAATGTTCTCAGTTTGGGGAGACATCATATTCTAATTCTGTGTGGAGAGTCTAGCATGACCTGGTACAGTGTGGAAAGGGGTAGGTGCCACGGCCTAAGCCCTTTCTCCATTCTCAGCCTCTGACTCACAGTGGGCCAGCCTGGAGCCCCACATTCAGGATCTTGTCTTCCTCCAACCACTGCATCTCTGATATGGTGTTCAGTCCCCAGCACTCCACTGCCATTAAAACCTTAGAGCATCTTTTCTTCTCTCTTTAGGCTACGCAAAGGGCTCTTACTCAAAAGGCCTTGTTCCTGCTGGGGCATGGTGGTGCACACTCGTAATCTCAGGGACTCAGGAGGCTGAGGCAGGAGGGCCACAAGTCCAAGGCCAGCCTCAGCAAATTAGTGAGGCCCTATGCACCCCTGGGTTCAAACCCCAGTATCCCTCTCCTTAGAAGCCCCATTCCTTCCTCTTGCCAGCCCTCAGAAGCCAACAATACAATCATCTCATCTTCCAGATGAGGATTCTGAGGCAGAGTGGTGAGCTGGTGGCCCAGGGTCACACATTTAATAAGGGCAGAGTTAGGCTTCAACCCACCTTTCTGATGTTGGGGCTTGTGTTCCTTCTTAAACTTCAAATTTAATCGGTGTTTTTTATTTTTTAATTTTTAAATTTTTTTTTTATTTTTTAGTTTTCAGCGGACACAACATCTTTGTTGGTATGTGGTGCTGAGGATCGAACCCGGGCCGCATGCATGCCAGGCGAGCGCGCTACCGCCTGAGCCACATCCCCAGCCCTTAATCTGTGTTTTAAATAAGTTGGGCGCTCACAGGATTCCTGCGGCACCTGACATCTGGGAAGCAGCTCATTGCAGGAGGCCTTGGCAAGGACTCCCCACTGCCCATGCTCAGGCCTTGCAGCAGACTCCGACTCTTGCATCTGGGTTTGCAGGGCTCCTTGGGAACTGCTGGCCCGGGCCCCATCCGTGGTTGCGCCTGGGTCAGACTGTCCCAGCCAACAGGGCAGCCTGAAGGGTCAGGAGAGGAAGGAGCCAGGGATAGGTGGAGTCCCTGGCCTCAGTCCTGCACCAGGCTCGGGAAGCCAAGATCGGGAGAGCAGGCCGAGTCAGCGCGGAGGCAAGAGGAAAGGGTGACTCAGCCCCAAAGTGATTTGCCTCCTTTGCTAAGAGGTGAGTTGCTGCCCTTTGGCCCTTGGAGACTTCTGTCGTGCCGGCAGGTCCAGGAGGGTGAGGAAGGGAAGCTCCTGTGGCTGGGCCTGGCCCTCGAAAGGCCCCGGGTTCAAATTCAGCCTCTGTGTGGGCTGGGGGTGTAGCTCAGTGGTGCCTGGCATGTGCAGGGCCCTGGGTTCCACCCCCAAAGTAAATAAACAAATAAGTCAAGCAGCCTGGTGGGACACAGGCTGCTCACTGAGCCACACGGTGGCTCTGCAAGGTGCCCTCCCAAGGCAGGGGAGATGGCAGGCGACACATGCCAGATTCCTGCCCCCCGAAGCTCGTGTCCTACAGAGGGAAACTGTAACATAACACACAGCCCGGAAGGAGCACAGTGGAGAACAAGGAACCGTTCCCAGAACCAAAGGGAAGACAAGAAACGGGAGCCACAGAGACAAGAACGGGTCGAGGTTGGTGAAGAGAGTCCCGGTCATGATGTCCAGCCAGGTCCGACACATAGTAGGGCTGCAGTAAAGAAACACGAACGCCTTTCCCTGCAGTTTAGGAAGCTGGACTGCACAGACCTCAGCTCCCTGTAGGAGATGCAGGTAGACGGTGCCCACCTGGGTTCAGGACTGGGCAGGGATTCCCAGCCTCCGGGCAGTGGAGAGGATGGCCACTTGGAGACACACACACACACACACACACACACACACATTTTGCAGTGCTGGAGTTGGAACCCAGGACCTTGAGCAGGCTAGGCAGTCACTCAACCACTGAGCTAAGTACCAACAAAGATGTTGTGTCTGCCGAAAACTGAAAAATAAATATTAAAAATATTAAAAATCTCTCTTAAAAATAAATAGAAAATAAAATAATTGCTGTTCATCTGGCATTCCAATGTGACTGGTGTCTGGCGTTTATCTGGCAACCACAGTCCCCTGCTCACGGCTTCCTAGGATGGGTCTGAAGCTGGTGGGAGAAGCGTCTGCTCACCCTTTTCAGAGCTGGGTCTGTCAGGGTGGGTGACTTAAAGGAATACTAGTTTCTGTGCCAAGAAACTGTCAAATCTCCGTGGATTAAGACGATCGGGTCAAGTCCCAAATGAATATCCCCCACCAGCAGGCGCGCTCCTCCAGGCGCTCACTCGGGGCCCAGGCACCTGCCCTCTTGTGGCTCCGCCTTCTCGCTCAGGTTCCATCAGAGGAGCCGGGAGAAAAGCCCAGGAGGTGGTCATTGGCTGGGTCTGAAAGGGGCGGTCCTTGCAGCTCCTTCCAGTCTATTGGTCAGAACGCAGTCACGTGACCACCTTGAGAGCCAGAGGCCTTGGGAAATGTAGTCCAGCCATGTGCCCAGGAAGAGGTGCGGATAGCCTGGGGACAAGTCTCAAACACCTGGGAGGCCCGCTGGGACCTGAGTCCGACCTGGGCGACCCTCCTCACGCCCTGTGCTCCAGGTGCACTGGCCCCATAGCTCCTCAAAAGACCAGCTCTTCCCTCTGACTACCCTACCTGCCAAAATGGCCCTTCCCCTCTGTCCCCTGGGCGGGTTCCTTCCCTTCCTTCAGGCTTTGGGTTCAGCCTCCAGGACCCTCCCAGCAGGAGTAGACCCCTCCGGCCGGTAGCTATCTTAGACTGTTTTCCTTAAGGCACTAGTCAGTTTGTTTGAAATGTTCTATCATTTTAACCCTTCTCCTCCTCTAGGCCACAAACTGCATAAGGCAAGGGCCCATCTGCCCTGTTCACTACTGAAGTCCAGTTCCCGTCGTGGGACCTGGCTCAAGGTAGGAGTTCAATAAACATTAAGTGCACCTCATGACGTGGTGGTGCATGCCTGATTCCCAGCTACCCAGGAGGCTCCCGCAGGAGGATCCCAAGCTGGAGGCCAGCCTCAGTACCTAGCAAGACTCTGATCCAAACTAAAAATAAAAACCGTGTGCGGTGGCACACACCTATAATCCCAGAAGCTGAGGTAGGCTTAGGTAGGAGGATCCAGGGTTCAAAGCCAGCCTCAGCAACTTAGTGAGGCCCTAAACAACTCAGTGAGATGCTGTCTCTAAAAATAAAATATAAAAAGTGCTTGGGTGTGGCTCAGTGGTTAAGTGCCCTGGGTTCAATCCCTGGTACAAAAAAAGAAGAAGAAGAGAAGGAAGGATTGGGAGTGTAGCTCAGTGGTAGTTTCCCAGGTGCTGCAAAACAAACACACACACTAGTGCACCCGGAGTGAACTTGAATAATTAAATAAATGAACCCAAGTACAAAACATACCAACGCCGTGTCTCTCCAGGCCTGACACACACACATTCTACTGTTTTCCAAATATTAATTAATGAAGCCTTTGAAATTTCCCTGAGGGATTGGCTGAGGGTGCTTTCATATGGAGGATCCGAGACACAAATAGAGCGAAATGATTTATTCTGGGTCACTGGTGACTCAGGAGTCTGGGAATAGAAACATACTCCAAAACTTTGCTCTAATTAGTCAAGGTAATTATTAAGCACAATAATGAGGCACGGATGACCTCAGCCAGTCTGTTTTGTAACCTCTGGAATTTAAGACCTGGACTAATTTTGCTTTAATGGCTGTATTCGTTGTGGCTTGCCCCCCCCCCCCCCCAATCTCTTTTGCCTTTTCTGAAGGATCAAACGTTTGTCTGAAAATACGATCTTTTCAATAAATGGAGGCATTGACTCCTTCACCGTCCTCCTCTGGAGTGGTGGAGGTTTGGGGGGGGTTATTTTCAGAGGTCTACTCTCGTCCCATTAGAAACCCCTCCACTGATGTGTTGCTTTGCGGTGCTGGGGATCAAAGCCCGGGCCTCACACGTGCAGGCACTCTAGCTCTGAGCCGCGTTGCCAGCCCTACTGTGTGTAGTTCTCCCTTCTTCCTCTTACCCCTGCGCGCAGCCAGCCTCTCCTGATGTCTTAGTCGATGTGAAGCACATCATTCACGAGGTTACTCGTTTAGCCCTCAAAGTAGACCTGTGAGTAATGAACTATTATTATCAGTACCAGGATCATCCCCAACCTGCAGATGAGCAAACTGTGTCACGCGGGTTTGACTAACTAGGGGATGGTGGCGGGATTGGAACTCAGGAGGCCCAGGCTCCCACCCCCATGCTACTCAGTACACTAGCTTATTGACTATCCAGAAAGGTCCCCAAGTTCTCCGACATGGCTCATCTTGTTGACATGCACTGGCTGGGGCCTTGCTTTCTGCCTACAGGGCCCCAGTGAGCCCTGAAGATGTACCAGTGGAAACCCTCCCTGAGTCAGAGCAGCAGTTTCGTCGGGGAAGAATTGCGATTTTTGTTGTTAATGGAGATGGAACCCAGAGTGCTTCACCACTGAGCCACATCCCCAGCCCTTCTTTTTTTTTTTTTTTTTTTAAATTTTGAGACAGAGTCTCACTAAATTGCTTAGGTCTTTGCTAAATTGCTGAGGCTGGCCTTGAACTTTTGATTCTTCTGTTTCAGCCTCCCAAGTGGCTGGGACTGCAGGAGTGAGCCACCACACCCAGCAAGACTAGGACTTTGGAGCAAGACCCTAGACTTGAATCCTGGCTTGGCCAGTCATGATTGCAGATTTAGCTAGTGAAAATACAGGTCACCAGGGCCAGGGTGTAGCTCATTGGTAGAGTACATGCTAAGCATGCTCGAGGCCCTGAGTTTGATCCCTAGTGCTGTAAACAAAAACAATCCAAAAATCCACATCAGGGCTGGGGATGTGGCTCAAGTAGTAGCGCGCTCGCCTGGCATGCATGCAGCCTGGGTTCAATCCTCAGCACCACATACCAACAAAGATGTTGTGTCCGCCGAAAAACTAAAAAATAAATATTAAAAAATTATCTCTCTCTCTTTAAAAAAAAAACCAAAAAACAAAAATCCACATCAAATCACCCAGTTTCATTTGAATTTCAGACACAATGAGTAATTTTTTTAGTACAAGTACATTCCATGTCATATTTTATTACATTTTATCTGCAATCACCAATAATTACCTGCATGTAATTGCCGTGTGGCTTGGATACATCTCTTAACCTCGGTGATCTCAGTCTCCCTGTATTCAAAATGAGAATAACAATCCCCAGTTCATGGGATTGCTCTGAGAAGGAAATAAGAATGCTGATGAAGTACTTAGAAAGCTGTAGACCCTCCCTTCCCCCCAAACTAAACTATTTTTTCCTAAGCAGCCCTCTCTAACCTTGCTGGCTGAGCAAGAAGTCACTTTTTAAATTAGTTCAGGGCTGGGAGTGTAGCTCAGAGGTAGAGCACTTGCCTAGCATGTGCAAGGCCCTGGAGTGAGGGTGGGGAATTAGTTCAGGTCACTACCTATTGAAAACCCTTGGAACTGGATGTATTGAGGCATGTCTGTAATCCCAGTGACTCTGGGGGCTGAGGCAGGAGGAGGCTTGTGAGTTCAAAGCCAGCCTCAGCAACTTAGCGAGGCCTTAAACAACTCAGTGAGACCCTGTCTCTAAATAAAATATAAAGGAGGGTTGGGGATGGGCTCAGTGATTAAGTGCCCCTGGGTTTAATCCCCAGTACAAAAAAAAAATTAAATTTAAATAAATTTATTAAAAAAAAACTTTAAAAATATTTTAAGCTCAGGGCTAAAGTGACCCTGGGTTCAATCCCCAGTATCCAAGAACGAGAGAAAAAGGAAAAAAGGAAAGTAAAAGCTTGGAAGTCCTCGTGCCGCATAGACACCTGGACTGAAGCCCAGCGCCAGTGCCGGACCCATCGCAAGTGGGGGAGGAGGGAAGACCACGACAGAGACGGGAGGGTGAGACGCGAGGTGCCAGGTACCTGGGTCCCTTCCTCCCTCCCGGGAGCCTCCCTCCCTCCCCGCAGCAGCCCGCTTCCACGGGAAAGAGAACAGTGACACTTGTCGCAGAAGAGAAGGACCCGCACGATGACCCACAGTGGCCAGCGCTCAGCGCCCATCCCCCTTCACCCCCTCCCCAGCCCTGGAATTTAAAAAGTCCTCCTCGGGGATCCTTCTCTTTTATTTTGAAAAAGAATTGAGTCTGGAGGACAGGGTAATGGGACTTCCCCCCGTTCCTCTGTTGTGGCTTCAACTCTGCTCCAAGATTCCTTCAGAGCTGGCCTTCCAATCCAGGATTCTAGTTCTCAAAACCGAGTTCAGAGGAGGATCTCACACACACACACACACACACACACACACACACACACAGTCTCTCTTCTGCAGATCTTGCAAATCAAAAAAATCTTGGCTTCCAAAGTCATTATTTCTGCCATGAATTTCAAAAGCCTGCCTGGGAACTTGCAAAAGCCCAGAGTTTGGCTCCTTTTTTTTTTTTTTTTTAATTGGTCTGGGTCCAGCCTTCAGCCCCAGCCTCAATGCACAGTTTTAGGGGGTGGGGGTGTGGGGGGGTGTCACAGGGCTCTTTGGGGGAAAGGAACAAACATGGCATTGCAACATATGCAAAAAATAGCACCCATTGTTATTTTTTTTTTAATATTTATTTTTTAGTTCTCCGCGGACACAACATCTTTGTTGGTATGTGGTGCTGAGGATCGAACCCGGACCGCACGCATGCCAGGCGAGCGCGCTACTGCTTGAGCCACATCCCCAGCCCATATTTTATTTTTATTTATTTTTATTTTTGCAGTTCTGGGGGAGGGAAGGCTGGGCCTAAGCCCATGCTAGGCAAGTCCTCCACCACCAATGAGCCACACCCTGTGTGCTTAGCACGTGTGAGGCCTTGAGTTTCATGTCAAGTACCCAATAAATAAATACATCTAAAAAAATATCTTTTTAAAAATTAAAAAAAAAAATAGCCTGGTGCAGTGGCCCATGCCTGTAATCCAAGCAGTTTGGGAGGCTGAGTCAGGAGGATTGCAAGTTCAAAGCCAGTCTCAGCAATTTAGCAAGGCCTTAAGCAAGTAGCAAGACCCCAGCTCTTAGTAAAATACAAAAAAGAAAAAAGAAGGGGCTGGGGATGTGGCTCAATCAGTAGCGCGCTCGCCTGGCATGTGTGCGGACCGGGTTTGATCCTCAGCACCACATACCAACAAAGATGTTGTGTCCACCGAAAACTAAAAAATAAATATTAAAAAAAAAATTCTCTCTCTCATTCTCTCTTTAAAAAGAAAAATGGCTGGGGCTGTGGCTCAGTGGCAGAGCGCCTGCCTAGCATGTGTGAGGTACTGGCTTCTAGTCTCAGCACCATATATCAATAAATAAAATAAAGGTCCATTTTCAACTAAAAAAAAATATTTTTAAAAAATGCAAAAAAAAATACACACACATAAAAAAAGGGGGGCTGGGCATGTGGCTCAGTGGTTATGTGCCCCTGAGTTTAATCTTCAGTACTAATAAAAAAAATAATCTTAGCAAATTTAAATCATTTCTCAGAATTCTCAGTTTGCATCCTGTTTCCCCCTTGGGGCCTTCACCTCTTTAACTACAATTTCTCCTGACACAGTTTTTAGGACACTAAGTCTTATGTTTGGGGTGATCATCTTCTGTGTCTTTTTTCTTTCTTTTCTTTTTTTTTTTGGGTGGGGGTTACTGGGGATTTAGTCCAGGGGTGCTCTATCACTGAGTTACATCCATAGCCCTTTTTTTAAAAAAATTGAAGCTGGATGCAGTTGTGCACACCTGTAATCCCAGCATCTTAGGAGGCTAAAGGCAGGAGGATCACAAGTTCAAAGCCAGCCTCAGCAACTTAGTGATGCCCTAAGCAACTCAGTGAGACCCTGTCTCTAAACAAAATGCAAAAATAGGGCTGGGGCTGGGGCTGTGGCTCGGTGGTCGAGTGCTCTTGAGTTCAATCCCCAGTGCCCCAAACAAAACAAAACAAAATTAAGACAACTGTCTAAGCTGGCCTTGAATCCTCCTGCCTTAGCCTCCTGAGTAGCTGGGATGGCAGGCAAACACCCCTGAGCCAGGCTTTTTTTTTTTGGCATGGGTTTGGCCTCTTGCATGCTAGGCCAAATTCTCCCTGACATGTCCATGTTCCAAGTGTTTGTGCCAGAGTACATGCTCAGGTTCTGTACTGCTGCATGCTTGCAAACCAGTGTCCTCCATGTCACCTGAAGTCCCATGTTGCTTGGCAGCCTGACGCTCCTGCTTAGCCTTGCATCATCTGATCCCCTTAGTCATAGGCACTGGCATTAAGGTGGAGGCTAGTCACCTGTTAAAACAGAGTCAGACACTTCCTTTTAAGCCAATCCACCAACATCTGCCAGGGCTTATCAAAACCAGAGGTCTCCTAGAATCAGCAGTCACACAGAAGGTCTGATTCAGGTCCAAACATGATCCCGACTAACTGAAGGGGAAGGAGGCTGGTTGGTGGTTAGAGCCACCTGCTGAGAATAGAATTGCTGTGTTTATCTTCAGCCAATGACTTCCCAACATGCCACAGCCGGGCTGGGTTTCCTCATGGGCAGTCTTCCTAGTGAGAAAATCAGAATAGCCAGTGTCCTTACCGCCCGAGGCAAGAACTCTTGTGTTCTTTATTGTTATTTTATTTACTCATTCTTACTTACTTGCTTCTGGCACTGGGGATCAAATTCAGGGTGCAAAATCTCCAGCAATTTCTGGTTTTTATTTTGAGACAGGGTCTTCCTATATTGTCCAGGCTGGCCTCCAACCTGTGATCCTCCTGTCTCAGCTTCCGGAGTTGCTGGGATCACAGGCCTGCACCATCATGCCCAGCATTTCCTGAGTTTTGACCTAATGTGCTTTCCCTAGGCCGCAGCCCACACAGGGAATCCCCATCACATTCAGGGGTCGGATCTCCTTAGCCTTCTCTTGGCTGTGACAGTCTCGGACTTTATTTGTGTTGTTTTGTTTTGGGGGTGCTGGAGATTGAACCTGCTTTACGCCTGCTAAGCTCTCAGCACCCATTTTGTTTTAAGAGAGATAGAATTCAGGGCTGGGGATGTGGCTCAAGCGGTAGCGTGCTTGCCTGGCATGGGTGCGGACACGGTTCGATCCTCAGCACCACATACAAACAAAGATGTTGTGTCCGCCGATAACTAAAAAATAAATATCAAAATTCTCTCTCTCTCTTTAAAAAAAAAAAAAAGAGAGAGAGATAGAATTCACATGCTAAAGTATCAACGCCCGCCCCACACACTTTTTTTTGGTAGTTGGATTGAACCCAGGGGTGCTTAACCACCGAGCCACATCCTCAGTTCTTTTTGAGACAGGGTCTTGCTAAATTGCTTAGGGCCTCTGTAAATTGCAGAGGCTGGCCTTGAACTTTTGATCCTCCTGCCTCAGCCTTCCAGCCACTGGGATCACCTGGTGAATATCCACCCTTTTAAACTGTATGGTTCAGTGGTTTTTAGTGTCATCACCAAATTGTACAGCCATCACTACTATCTAATCCAGAACCTTCTCATCACCCCTGTAAGAAGAAAGTGGTTTTATCATGCCAGCTAAAACTAGCTTGTTTGGAGATTTAGCTAATCTCTCTCCCTCCAGATTACTGGGAGGATCAGACGAGCAACCTACTTTTGGTGTGGTAGGGTGGAACTTCAATATGGGAATTCCACTTGGTCTGATCTGCGGGGCCTGGTGAGGGGCTCAGCCTGAACCAGTGCCGTTCTATCAATTTTATTCAACTCCCATTAGCAAGCCCCCAACTCGCGGCCCCTGCAACCACAATCTATTCCCGAGCATGGATCTGCCAATTCTGGATATTTCGTATAAATAGAAGCATGTAATCTGTGACCTTTTGTGTCTGGCTTCTGTCAGTTACTGGAACGTTTTTGAGGCTCCTCCATCTTTCAGCACGGATCAGGGCTCCGCTCCTTTCTATGGCCGATGATACTCCATTACGTGTGTAGGCCATATTTGATCTACCAAAATGGACGCGTGGCCACTTTTTGGCAATTGTGACTTTCCTTTCTACTTTTTTATTTTTATTTTTTAGTGTTGATGGACCTTTATTTTATTTATTTGTCTGTGGTGCTGAGAATCAAACCCAGTGCCTCAGGAATGCTAGGCCAGCGCACTACCACTGAGGCCCAACCCAGCTCCTCCTTTCAACTTTTGATTAATATTGTTCTTGGGCATTTGTAGAATGTCCTGCAGTTAGAATTTCTCAGATCTTTTTCTCAGGGTTAGACCAGACTTATATTTGTTTTTCTTTGGGGGGACACAGGGAGAGTTGCCAAAAGCTTGGTCCTTGTCCCCCATGCCAATCCAATAACAGGGACACGGTTTTGAGAAACAGGGAAAAGATGGCTTATTGCTTTGCTAGCCAAGGAGAAACACAGGGGACCTGTCCCAAAGGCTGTGATTCTGCCCATCAGCAGAAACAGGTTTTTTTTTAAGGGGTGGTTCAGAGAAAAATAATTTAGGGAGGAGAGATCACGAAGGAGAAGATCAGGGAAAAGAAGATTAGGGAAAAGAAAAAAAAAACATTTAAGTTTCAAAGAGACAAGGGATATAGTCAAAGCATCAAGGAGTCCCTGTTACAGTTAGACTGGACTCATAGTTGTTTTTCTTTGGGGGTCAAAGGGAGGAGTTGCTGGGGAGGAACCCAGTGCCTCACAGGTGCCAGGTGAGCACTTCAGCACTGAGTCACACCCCCAGACCTTTTTTGAAGTTTTATTTTGAGACAGGGTCTTGCAAACTGTCCAGGCTGACCTTGAACTTGTGATCCTAGTATCTCAGTTTCTAGCCTCTGGAGTCCCTGATATTACTAGCGTGCCCCACCATGGTCAGCGGTTATGCGTTTTTGAGAGGGAAACCACAGGGTGAAGTGCTGTTCTCCTCCCTGTGTTTTTGGGGTGTCTACCAGCACTGTACTTATCAGTGTTGTTGTGAACCCTGATCACCTGGCACCGGCAGTGTCTCTCAGTTTTCTCTACTGGAAGTTCCCCTAATTTTAACAGTTACATCAATTACCTCTTTACTCTGGCTGGCTGGTTATGATTTTAGTATTAATTTTTGCTGCATAGTTACTCAAAGGAAAGTTAATTTTAAGTTATTTGATTTGCATTTGTACTTTAAATAAAGACTTTTTTTCAGACAATAGTTTTATATGTTTGTAATCCTGGTCCACTTTATGCTTTGAATATAATCCTTGCTGCTCTGCCACTGCGAATCAATTTTTTTTTTAAATATCCAGGGTTGCTGAAGATGTGGGGAAACATTCATTGTATAGGCTGTCTGGGGTCAGGGTGGGAATGAAGGGGGAAATTTGGCAATTCACATCCAAAGCCTTAAAAAGTGACACCAGAGGGGCTGGGTTTGTGGCTCAATGGTAGAACACTCACCTAGTGCTTGTGAGGCCCTGGGTTCAATCTTCAGCACCACCTAAAAATAAATAAATAAAACAAAGTTATTTAAAAAAAAAAGTGCCACCGGAATCCATCAATTCCTCATTTAGCAATTTCTATAAAGAAAGTGAATATCTATTCAAAGATGGGGCCAAAATCATCTTTACATTATTATTTGTAGAAACCAAAAATTTAAAATGACTGAAGTGGAGCTGGGGATGTGGCTCAAGCGGTAGCACGCTCGCCTGGCATGCGTGTGGCCCGGGTTCGATCCTCAGCACCACATACCAACAAAGATGTTGTGTCCGCCAAGAACTAAAAAATAAAAATTAAAAATTCTCTCTCTCTCTCTCTCTTTCTCTCTCTCTCTCTCTCTCTCTCATTCTCACTCTCTCTTTAAAAAAAAAAAAAGACTTTTCTCTTTAAAAAAAATGACTGAAGTGCCCTCAAATAGGAAATTAGTTTTTATATTGATTATTGATGATGCAAAAGTTCCATAATCTAATTCCACACGACAATTTGAAGAGATGTAAAGACACAGAATGATGGTCACCACTTATTAAGTGGCAAGAAGAAGAGAGAAGGAAGATGATTAAGAACGGTGTGTATATAGCTTAGTCGTGGAGCATAGGCTTAGCACGATGAGGCCCTGGGCTCAGTCCCTAGCACCAAAAACAAAACGAAAACAATAACAGTGTGTGTAGGAGAATACATATGTGCATAGAAAAAATAATAGGAGGATATATATGATATATATTTATGTAATATATATTATATTATACTATAATATTATAATATATATTATAATAGATAAATAATATATTAGTATATATAATAATATATATAATATATATGTGATATTTGGTTTTCTTTGGAGGGACAATAATTTTTTTTTAAAGAGAGAGAATTTTTTAATATTTATTTTTTAGTTCTCGGCGGACACAACATCTTTGTTTGTATGTGGTGCTGAGGATCGAACCTGGACTGCATGCATGCCAGGTGCGAGCGCGCTACCGCTTGAGCCACATCCCCAGCCCCTGGAGGGACAATAATTTGATTATTTCTTCCCACTAATCTGTATTTTTATATTTTCCTACAAATAATATGTTTTGATTCTTCAATAGGACAAAACTGGTTTTAATTTTTTACACCCTTATTTTTATTTATTTATTTTTATGTGGTGCTAAAGATCAAACCCAGGGCCTTGCATGTGCTAGGAGAGCACTCTACTACTGAACCACAACCCCAGCCCCAAATCTGGTTTTATTTTTTATTTTTTTAAACAGAGAAGATTTATTTATTTTTTTAAGAGAGAGAGAGAGAGAGAATCTTTAATATTTATTTTTTAGTTTTCGGCAGACACAACATCTTTGTTTGTATGTGGTGCTGAGGATCAAACCCGGGCCGCACGCATGCCAGGCAAGCGCGCTACCGCTTGAGCCACATCCCCAGCCCTGGTTTTAATTTTTAAAATAGACCATGCGTGGTGACACATGCCTGTAATCTCAGTGGCTCAGGAGACTAAAGCAGGAGGATTGCAAGTTCAAAGCCAGCCTCAGCAACTAAGCAGGGCCCTAAGCAATTTAGTGAGACTCTGTCTTAAAATAAAACATTTAAAAAGGGCTGGGGATGTAACAATTGTCCATGTTATGCTTTGAATATAGCCTTTGCTGCTCTGCCACTGCAAATTATTATTATTGTTATTATTATTATTTTGGGAGGTACCAGGGATTGAACTCAGGGATACTCAACCACTGAGCCTTATCCCCAGCCCTATTTTGTATCTTATTAGAGACAGTCTCACTGAGCTGCTTAGCGCCTTGCTAAATTGCTGAGGCTGGCTTTGAACTCGAGATTGTCCTTCCTGAGCTGCTGGGATTACAGGCATGCACCCGGCCACAAATTATTTTTTAAATGGCCATGCATCTTTCTCTTCCTGTCTCCCTGCTCCTCCCTAATCTCTCCCCCTCCCCAGTCTCAGGGCAAATGGGACCTCCTTTCTTCCCCATCCTAGACAGAAAGTGCACTTACCATGGGAAGGAAGTAATCCAGACTTTGGGGATGGTACCAGAAGATCTCAGAAATGACTATCTCCCAAATTAACAAGGGAATTACCCTCCAACAGAGAACACTTGGGATGTAGCCTTTGAGTCACCTCTTTAAAAGCCCCCTGCTCCTGCTGATGGGCAGAATCACAGCCTCTGGGACAGGAGTCCACTGGGTATGGTAGTACACACCTGTAAACCCAGTGGCTCAGGAGGCTGAGGCAGGAGGATCAAAAGTTCAAGACCAGCCTGGGCAATTTAGCAAGGCCCTAAGCAACTCAGTGAGACCCTGACTTAAAGTAAAAATGGGCTGGGAATGTAGCTCAGTGGTAAGTGCCCCTGGGTTCTATTAAAAAAAAAGAAAAAGAAGAAGGAGGAGGAGGAGGAGAAGTCTGTGGGACTGGGCCCTCAGCCTAGGGTCCGTTGTTAATCGGGTGGGCAAGGTCAGGATTGAATTGAATTAGGAGACCCAGTTGTTGTCCGGAGAATTGGAGAACTGACTGTTGGTGTGACCTCTCCAAGCCACATTTGTGGTCTGTGGGTAGAAACAGATCTTAGGCCTCTCTTCATATCCCACATTGTCATGAGTGAAAGGAGAAAGAGAATATGGACCTCATTGGACATCTGTGAGGTTCAAATGGGACGTGGCGTGAATGCAGCCACAGGGGGACTTGTGTAAGAGCACTTTCTGTTGCTGATTTCCTCGTTGTTTGCTGCGCCCTAGCTTTAACATGCCGACGGGATGTGTACCTATTGTACTGTTATTGGTCCTGCTCTTGGGGTCTGTCCTGAATCTCCTTGCCATATGCCACTGATATTTACACTCTCTCCAACATCATCTCCTCCATTCCATTTAGGGTATCTGGAAATCCCTGACCCAGTTCGCCCCAGGAAGGCAGGGCTATATGACTCATTCTGGCCAATGGAAGAAGATCAGAACTGACGTGTCATTTCCTTTCCCACCAGCCAGAAGCCCTGCAAGACTCTCCAGGCTTTGTCCTCCCCACTGTGCAGGAAGCTGGGTGTTGGACGGGTGGGGTCACAAGCTGGAAGCTGCCTGGATCCTTGAGTCACTCCATGTCATCACATGGAGGAGGCGGATAACCTGGAGAGTCGCCTGGACCCAGAGGAGGCTTTGCCTGAGAAAGACATAAACTTCTGCAGCATTTAGCCAATTAAATCCTGTTATCCTCTCTTGTTTCCTTACAGCAGCAGAACGTATCCTGAGTAGTGCAACACAGATGTTTCCAGAAAACAACCTGGAGCATTTGAAGGGTTCAGGGCGTGTCCTCTCCCATCTACCACCCATCACATGTCTGTGACTCTCCTGTCCTCCTCACAGGCTCTCGCTTTAGTGGCAAGGGAGAGCACCCAGACACCGGGTGCCAACTCTGCTGGCACCTTCAGCTCTTGTGACCAGTGGGGTAGGAGGAATGATGACCTTTTTTTTTTTTTTTTTTTTTAAGAAGGAAAGAATGTCTTTGTGAGGTGCTTCTGACCCGCCAGGCCACAGAGACCGTGACCTCATTTGGCCAGGTCTGCAGAACATGCCTGTGTTGGCCTCTGCGGCTTGCAGCAGGGAGCACCTAAGAGAACCCCAAAGATCCACCCTCTGTGGAATGGCTCCCTCATAGGTTGCCTGTCCCTTGAGTGTGGGTTGGGTTTGACTTTCCTCAGATGCCTGGGACACGGTGGCAGTAATGGAGGTGGCTTTTTTCCCCTTGTGGTAAGGGCGATCCAATACCCAATCCATTTGCATGCCAGACAGGTGCTCTACCACTGAGCTACAGCCCCAGCCCTTTCTATTTTATTTTGTAACAGGTTCTTGCTAAATTGCCCAGTCTGGCCTTGAACTTTCCATCCTCCTGCCTCAGCCTCCCTAGTCCCTGGGATTCACATCTGAGAATAGGTTACCAAAAAAATCCAAGGCTTCTGTCTGGGGCCCCTTTCACTCTCTCCTCCTGAGCTGTCCTGGGGAGAGCTGAGAACACGGCCCAACTGTTTGCTTTCCCAGAGGGGATTAGAATGTAATCGCCTGGTAATCTCTCCTCCTGTTTCCTCCCAGCCCTTCCCCAGTCTCTCAGCAAACTTGGATCTGCTTTCTGTGATGATCAGTTAGTTTCTATAATTTCTATAATTTTCTATAACTTCATGTGAAGAGCACAAATCATAAAGCATAGGATTCATGCTTCTTCTACCCAGCATCATTATTTATGTTGTTTTGGGTCCCAATACTTCATTCCTTCCCCGTTTATTTGCTCTTGTGTTGATGGTCATTTGGTCGCTTGCAGGTTTTTCGATTTCAGATGAGGCTGGTGTGAATTTTCTGGCGTAGGCTTCTCTTTTTCTTTCGTGAATCCTCTAATGGAGTGGCCGCACTGTATGAGAGATGCACGTTGAATATTTCTTTGGTGTGTGTGTGTGGTTCTGGGATGGAACCCAAGGTCACACTAGGCAAGCGCTCTACCTACCACTGAGCCACACCCCCACCCCTGTACCCACTCATTTGGTGGGGTGGGTACTAAAGATTAAATCTTTAATAAAGATTTTCACCACATCCCCAGCCCTCTTTATTTTTTACGTGGAGACAGAGTCTCAGTTCCTCCCAGGCCGGCCTTGAACATGCGATCCTCTTGCCTCCTGGGATCACAGGTCTGAGCCGTGGCGCCCAGCTTGAAGTTTTAAAGTCACTCTTGAATTATTTTTCAAAGGGATCCTACCATTTTAGGTTCCCACCAGCACCTTCCGGGGTGTTTGACAGCGTTGGCGCTCTACACCAGAGGTCCTCAGAGATGGGGGTGACCCAGTGCCCTGCTCTGTCACAGTAAAGAACCCCAGGCCCAGGGTTTCTTTTACTCCTGCGGCAGGCGAGGACACACCCCCATGGGAGAACCACAGAAGAGGTGGGGAGGAGGTGATCTTCTCTCACTCATCGTCAGGTCCACGCTGAGGCCCCGGTAAGGGAAACGGATCAGCTCACTTAGGAGTGAAAGTTCTGTGGGACACGGAGACCTTGGAAATGCAGACCTAAAGGTCTGGGTGTGTTTCTGCTCAGGTGGGAGGAGGGGGACAGTCATGCAGAAGTACTCGTGGACAGAGCGCGTCTGCCTGGTGTGGCCTGCCAGGGGGACTCCCCAGCACCTCACAGAGGAATCCCTGAGACTCTTCCCTCCGGAGGTAAGGGCTTATCCTCCTCTGGGCGCGTGCGTGTGGTTACCCTTTTTCTGGCGTGTTTAGAGGACCACCCGGGGACTCTTTCTGTGTCCATGTCTTGCTTTGCAGGACAAGGCCAGGGGAAGGCAGGGTGACCTTCCTCCCCTGGCCTCTCACATGCCAGGCTGCCATACTTGGGGGCTTTAAGTGGTGAACGCATTCGGAGCTGAATCCATCGTGGCCCATTTCACAAGATGGTAACTGGAGCAAGGGGCAGCTGCCCAGGTCCACCCTGCCCTGGCCTCGCCTTGCAGTTCTTCCGTTTCTCAGACGACCAAAGGACCAGCGCACTCTTTATTTAAGGAACCACGGTTTACACTCCTTGCTGAATCACAGGGCCCTGCGTGGTTTGAGAGGAGTCAGATGACCCGATAGCTTTCTATTCTTAACTTTCTCTCTGGCCCGGAGCCGCCCTCAGCCTCCCGGAGCCTCTCTGGGGTAAAAATAAGCAGTGTTTGGTAATCCTGAGCTGTAAGGTGCTACTTAAGTCAAAAGTACACCTGAACACAGCTAATTTGCCCTAATCACTCGCACCCACTGAAGATTAGCCAGTGGGGAAAACATTGTGTCGCCACCTCAGCCGCGCACTGCAGGACTGCGGCAGACCCAGACGCAGTTTTGAATTCTGAAATCTTATTTTTTTTTAATTTTGCAGTTGTAGATGGACAGAATGCCTTTATTTTATTTGTTTATTTTTATGTGTTGCTGAGGATCAAACCCAGTGGCTCAGCATTGCTAGGCAAGCGCTCTGTCACTGAGCTAGAGCCCCAGCCCTTGAATTCTGAAATCTTCCTGGCCCCTGATACTGTGGTTTTCAAAGGAGAATCCTCTGAAGGGCTTGTTTAAACAGACTGCACCAGACGTGGTGCAGCTGCACAACTGTAATTCCGGTGGCTCAGGAGGCTGAGGCAGGAGGATCACAAGTTTGAGGCCAGCCTCAGCAATTTAGCGAGACCCTGTCTCAAAATAAATAATAAAAAGGGCTGGGGATGTAGTTCAATGATAAAGCACCCCTGAGTTCAATCCCTAGTACACAAACAAACAAAAACTAAAAAACAAACAAACAAAAAACCAAAAAAACAAAATTCAGATTTCCTGGTCTGTCCCTGGAGATTCTGGTTCCATTACCTGGGGAAGTGCCTGAGACTGTTCATTTCTAACAAGTTCTCAGATGGTGCTGATGCTGCTGGTCCAGAGGCTGCATTCAGAGACTGTGTTCCCTGTTGCAACCTTACACAGTTGTCCCTCGGTATCTACAGGGGAGGAGTTTCCCTGGAGGAAATCAAGATCTTAGAATGCTCAAATGCCTTCTATAAAATGGCATAGTATTTGTATATGATCCGCACACATCTTCTCCTCCCTATAGGTTTCATATAATGCTGTAGAACAGTGCCAATGCTGTGTAAATAGTTGTTTTGCTGGATTGTTCAAAGCATAATGATCAGGAAAGAAGATTGGGTTGGGTGTGGTGGTGCGCACCCCTAATCCCAGAGACTCTGCAGGCTGAGGCAGGAGGATGCAAATTTGAAGCCAGCCTCAGCAACTGAGTGAGGCCCTATCTCAAAATAAAAAATAGAAAGGGCTAGCATGTAGCTCAGAGGTAGAATGCCCCTGGATTCAATCCCTAGGACCACATACAAAGCCAGACAAAGAAACAAAACCCGCCCCCTCCCCAATAAAACACCCTACACGTTCAGTTCAGATGTAATTGTCTTTTTTCAAACATTTCTCATTCTCGCTTGATGAACTGGTCACTGTGAAACTGTGGGTACGCAGGGCTGACTGTGTTTGCCAATTTAAAGTCATGTAAAGCAGGTGCGGTGGTGCACGCCTGTGATCCCTGTGTCTGGGGAGGCTGAGGCAGGAGGATCTCAGTTCAAAGCCAGCCTAGTGACTTAGTGAGGCCCTAAGCAACTCAGTGAGACTCTGTCTCTAAATAAAATGCATAAGAGGGCTGGGGGTGTGGTTAAGAGCCCTTGGGTTCAATCTCCAGGACCAAAAAAATAAATAAAGCAAAATAAAGTCATGTGTGTCCGACTATAGCAATGATCCTCACCGGAGGTGATTTTGCCCCCTAGGGACATTTTTGGTCATCACAGGGGGAGAGGGTAGTGGGGGAGGCAGTGCTACTGCCTCCAGTGGACAGAAGCCCGGAATACTATCCAGCAAACCCAGCATGCAGGGCCAGGGCGGCCCCCACAGCAAGGAACTATCTGGCCCCAAATGTCAATAGGGCTGAACTTGAGAGGTCTTGAACCACAGGGGACTGCTTCCATAAATTGGAATAATATCCTCAGAAATAATAAATATATGTGTTCATTAAGAAGACTGCCTTCTTCTTAGAGGAGAAGTTTATTTGGGGCTCATGGTTTCAGAGTCTCAGTCCATAGACGGCCGACTCCATTGCTCTGTGTCTGAGTGGAAGACATCATGGCAGAAGGGGGTGGTGGAGAAAAGCAACCAAGGGTATGATGATCAGGAAGCAGAGACACCTCTGAAGAATTTTCTAAATCTGGAGACACGTTCATGCTATGGTAGGGAGGATCTATCACCGGGTGCACATCATTTCCTCTGTCCTCTCTCATTACCTATGGCTGCCGTGTTTGTGTGTGGGTTTACTGAGCTATCAGCTGTCTCTCTTTCCCAGGGAAAGATCCCGGGACACCCTGGTGAGTGTTGAGTTGTTGGCAGACACGTGAATGTGCTGCAGTCTGGCTGGGCACAAATCACGAGCCACTCAAGCAGGAACAAACTTTATTTCCGAACTCCCCCAAACGCCACCCACGCAGCCCTTCTAGACACACCACACACCAACCGGAACTCCCTCCACTGGAACTTCACCAACCAACTGAACTCCCCAGGAATCCCCGTGAGAACTCCAAAGTAGCGGGCACCGAGGCGGACAGCAGGGGTCTATATACAATTGAATACACAGCCTGTTTCAATCCAGCATCATCTTAATGGCTTGCCTCTCAACCATTACTTCTGGCAAAATGCCAGGGGCCATTCCGACTCCAATGTGGCTCTCAACATGAATGGGTGAACCAACGTCTTGTAAGTTAGTCCATGCTGGGCTGGTAAATGTTTGACGACTGGTCTCGGATTTGTAGCACCTGCCAATTTCCTTGGTGTCAATACTCCTCTGATGGTGGCTGACTTCAAGCCACCCCAGGATGTCCATGGGGCAGAGATGTGCACAACTCACATTCCACACCCATAGCAGCAGGTTCCAGTCACCACAGGCAATAACTACGTAAATATAAAAGACGGGAAAGAACACCGCTGAAATGCTAATGGTAGAGCAGAGGACGGTGCATAGATTAGGCTTAATATGAAATGAAGCCGGGTGCATGTTGAAATTCCAGTCACTGGGGAGTCTGAGGCAGGAGGATTACAAGTTTGAAGCCAGTCTCAGAAACTTAGGCCCTGTTTTAAAATTAGAAAAGGGGGTAGGGCTGGAGACGAGGCTCAGTGGTAGAGCACCCTGGGGTTCAGTCCCCAGTACTGCAAAGAAAGAAAAAAGAAGACAGAAAGGAATTGGGGGAGAAAGCCATTGGGCTAGTTTACGTTTTCCAAGGAAAGGTAGAATGACTTAGCCATTAATACGACACTATTCCCAACTTCTGGTCTCACGCCAAATTCCTGGCCAAGAGAATCAGCTCCAGGATTTTTGGTCCATTGAGGCGGGGAGAGGAATGATGCACACAAACAGTCTTGTGTAAACATCGTGATGGGGCGGCTGAGGGGTGTGGGTGTTCAGGCTGTGGACCACAGGCAGAGCCATGTGGAGTGTGCCCTGGACATCCTGCACACGTGTGACAGTGAATGAATGCACCTGGCGGCATGAATTCTGGGCTCTTCCACCCTGAGTCGTCAGGCAGCGGGAGAAAGCACCTTCCGCTACAAACCCTGCAGCCAGCCAGTCCGGTCCACACCTCCGAGGGCCCAGGACACAGGACCATGGCTCGTGAACCTGGGTGGCTAGGCGTCTCCTGAGCCCCTGGCTTCTCAGAGCCTCCACTCCCCCTCTCTCTTGCTGACCCCAGGGCTGGACTTGGCTTGGTTGCTTCACTTGGGGTAAAAACTGGTGACACATGGGAACCCTGGGCGGCCTATGGAGGGTCAAAGGTAGCGGTGTGTCTGAGCCAGGGCTGCTGCCCGCCCCCCACCAGGATGGAGCCGCATAAAACTGATGTAAGAAATCCCGTGAGACATACAAGGGATTGCAAACACGTTGGCACAAAAACTTGCACATGAGGCTCATAGTTCAGTGATAGAGCATTCACTATCACACCCAGGACCCTGGTCTCCATCCCAGCACCCTAACAAACAAGAAAAAAGTGTTAAAAACTTGCACAAAAATACTCATAGCATCCTCACTGATAATAGCCAGAAAGCGGACTGAACTCAAAAGTCCACTGACAGATGAATGGATGAACAAAGATGGTCTAACACACGATGCAATGTTAGTCACAAAGGAACACAACGTGCCAGGCTGTGGGTGTGACCGAAGGGAACAGCACTCGTCTGGCATGTGGGAGGCCCGGGGTTGATCCCCACTACCTTGCTAGTGTGTGCTTTTTTTTTTTTTTTTTGGTGGTACTGGGATTGAACCCAGGGGCACTTAATCACTGAGCCACACCCCCAGCCCTTTCTATTTTTCATTTTGAGAGAGGGTCTCGCTAAGTTGTTCAGGGCCTTGCTAAGTTGCTGAGTCCAGCCTCCAATTTGTGGTCCTCCTGCCTCAGCCTCCTGAGTCGTGATGTGTGCTCCTACATGGTGGAAGTGCAAAACCATTACAATAAGGAAAAGAAGCCAGACTCAAAAGGCCACATATCGCATGCTTCCAACTGTGGGAAATATCCAGAACCGGCAAATCCACAGAGAGGAAGTAGAGTCGAGGTGGCCAGAGGGGTTGGGGGGCTGGGGAATGACTGTTACTGGGTGTGTGGTTTCTTGTAAGGCAAATGTTCTGGAATGAGATCATGGTGATGGTTGTACAATGTAATGGATTTATTATTAAAATCACTGAACTACACACTTCAAAATGTCGAATTTTATGAAAGAAACTGAAATTGAGAAATGGAGAGAAATTGAGTTATATCGCAAAAAAATGATCTTAGCAGGTTGCACTTTGTCCTCGTTGTACACGGGCTTGAAACTTATGGCCTGCTGTTTGTCCCCAAAACATGGCGTCCAGAGGTGACCCTGGGGATGGGGTGATGAGCAGACAGGCTGTTGCTAGAAAAGGAATAAGCTTGGTCTTTTTTTTTTTTTTTTAAAGAGTGTGAGAGAGGAGAGAGAGAGAATTTTTAATATTTATTTTTTAGTTCTCGGCGGACACAACATCTTTGTTGGTATGTGGTGCTGAGGATCGAACCCGGGCCGCACGCATGCCAGGCGAGCGCGCTACCGCTTGAGCCACATCCCCAGCCCATAAGCTTGGTCTTAAGTCTATTTTTTCTTTCTTTCTTTCTTTGTTTTTTTTTTTTTTTGGTGGTGTAACTGTATACTATAGACTGAGTAATTAATAATTTAAAAAAAAGTTTAGCTGGGCATGGTGGCACGTGCCTGTAATCCCAGGGATTCAGGCAGCTGAGTCAGGAGGACTGTAAGTTTGGGGCCAACTTTAGGAATTTAGTGAGGTTCTAGATACCTTCACAAGACCCTGTTTCAGAATGAAAAATAAAAAGGACTGAGATGCAACTCAGCTGTAAAACTCTGGATTCCATCCCTGGTACCAAATAAATAGATAGATAAATAAATAGATAAATAAATAAATAGATAAATAAATAAAATGAAGGTTTACTTGGCTTACAGTTCCAGAACCTGACAAGTCTAAGAACAAGGCCCCAGAGTATGCTCAGCTGCTGGAGAGGAGTCCTGCGGGCCAGGGTAGGTTGAGGTATCACATGGTGAGACAGTGCAAGCCCAATTTTATAAACAGCTACTCCTTCAACGACCCCTGAATCCATGAATTCATGGATGGATTAATCCTTTGGTGACAGCGAAGTCTTCATGATGCAATCATCTCCCAGAACCTTCACTTTCAAATAACACTAACATATGAATTTGGAGATTAAGTTTCCAATCTAAGAATGTGAGGGACACATGCAAGACCTAGCAGGTTCCGTCCTGGATGGACTCTTCCTGTGGCAGACCCCTACTCCTTGGGATTCACTCTGCCCCCTACTCCATGGCTTCTCCCTTAGCACCGGTGACTGACAGCTGCAGCCTTGCTCTGGTCATAAGAAGAGCTCTACCTACTCAAGTGGTGGCCCAAAATGCTGGGAAATCACCATCACCCCTAACCTGGACCAGTAAGGGACAGGACCCCAGTTCCCTAGCTCCTTGTATGGGGTGACACTGAGGTCCTCACTGGGACTCAGCTCCAGAGGCCCAGCTGTCACCCGCTCATCAACACGGCCTGTGTTGGGCCCTGTCCCTTCCTGCTGACGTTCCCAGGGTCACCTCCCAAACAAACTACTTGCCTTCACATCCTCGTCCCAGGTCTTGCGTCAGGGGAACCCAACCTGGCAACTGTTCTGCTCTCCATATTATTTGAAATTACTTTTTCATAGTAGATGATTAGTGCCTTCCTTATCAGAAATAGACACCTAAAGTCTTGAGAGCAGCAACAAGTCAAATCCAACTCTGGAAGCACTTTGCACTGAGGGAGAAGTGGAAGATATGTATCAAGTTCCTGCTGGTGGGGCGCTGTTAAGGGACATGTGACCAGAGCACGAAGCCACAGTGAAGCAGAGGCTTGAAGGCACTTAAGAGAGTGAAAATGTCTCATTCAGCCTGTGAAGGTGCTGCAGAGAGAAATCAAGATGAAGTAAGAGCATGTGACAAGAGCTGGGAGATGTTTTTAGACATCTTTGGGGGTATTTGAACAGAGACCTGAACAATAAGAATGAGCCCTCGGAGACTTGGACCCTTGGACCCGTGTTGTTAGCTTGGCTGGGAAGTGCTGTCCTGCTCCAGCAGCCTGGGCATCCCTGGGGATGCTGAGAAACACAGACCTGAGTGGAGCCTGCACTTGAACCCAAGGGCTCGCGTTACTGCTCTTCTAGGAGGCAGGCCCTGGTCAGACAGTGTGGCTGTTGTGTGCATTCTGGTCTCGTTGCTAAGCTGATACTCCTGAGATGTCCGAGTTGACCAGAGGAATTGAGCCTTCACGTTTTGTTTTCGGAACTGGGCCACTTTTAGAACAAACTGCTTTTGGGCAAATCAAGAAATCATTTAAATGTAAGGAGTTGGGGCCCTGGACAGAAAAAAAGTCAACTGTGAGGTTTTGGAAGAATACTCCAATCCACGCTCCAGGGAGTCACCCACACTGTGGCTACAAGTCTTTCAGAAAATGCATTTAATTGCCTGCGATGCAGCCCCAGATAGCCCTCGGAGTGAGTGATCCCATTGTTATCTGGTCTCAGAACTGGCAGCAACTTGCAGGCACAGTTCAACGCCTAGGACTGGCCAGGGACGGAACACACTGTTATCATGGCTAGAAGTTGAGTAAGCATAGTGGGCAAAGCAAAAGCAAAACAAACAACCTCAAATCCCTCCAAATTACGAAACATCACATTCATTTAGCAATCTGCAAATCACCCTGAGCTTTATGTACCGGAAAGAACCACGGATCGTGTTGAGTTTGTACAGAGACCTGACCACAGTTCCTTATGTAATGTAAAGGTTTATTTTTGCCTACTTAAAAAAAGAAGAAAAAAAAAAAAGTCTAGAGGTAGGTAGCCCAGGGATGGCCACAGATTGGTTGGTTCATCAAGAACATCCTATTTCCCACTCCACCGCGTTAGCCCATGTTTCCTTCCTTAAGGTTACTTCATGGTCAAACATGGCTGCTGCAGCCTGGGATATCTTGTTTGTGTTCCAGGGAGCAGGAAGGAGGAAGTAGCAAGAGCAAGAGGGCAAGCTAAGTCAGTTCCTTTTCAATACCTTTCCTGGAAGCTCCACCCAGTGACTTCCTCTTATTATTTCATCATCCTCTTTTAGCTGCAAGGGGTGCTGGGAAATGTAGTCATTAGGCTGAGCACATTGCCCACTTAAAATCAGGTCCTGTTAGCAAAGAATAATGGTGGAATGGAAATTGAGAAGGCAGCTGGCAGACTCCATTCTGTGCATATTATCCCATAACGTGCTCAGTTTTTAGATGCCTTTGTGAAAATCTACTATTTCTCACATAAGATCTGAGATTCTTTGACACTTTTGTGTCAAAGGTTTTCTGCTCAGGGGTTGAGGGTGTAACTCACTGGTAGAGAGTGTATGTAGCTCAAGGTCCTATGCCCTCATAGTCTCTTATCAATGAAAAAAGAAAAAAAAATTTTTTTCAGTGCTGGAACCCAGGGTTTTGTGCTTGCTAGGCTAGTACTCTACCCCGGAGCCACTCCCCCCGTCCAAGAGTGTTCTAGAAGAAAACATCCTCTGTGCTCAGCTTCAGACTAACTAGCTGCGATTTTCCTCACTGTCCTGGCTCACTGAAAGATCAGACTTGCCGGGAAATATGAGACTTCTCAGTGACCACCATGTTCATGCTTGCTCTTCTCCCCCAGGGCGTTGCACACAGCTGCCTCTTCCTGCTCTTTGCCTCTGGCCTTCCCTCCTGGCCTCTACTCACTGCCTGGCCTTCCATCCTGGCTGTCCCACCTGTAAACTGTGTGGCTTCCTATGAGTTATTTAACTGATCAGTTTTCTTACTTGTGAAAGGAGGCAGTTGGTGGGAACTGTGTGTAAACTTTGTTTTCACTTTTTAAAAACATATCAATGCAACTTTCATAATTGAACAAATTGTGAAAGAAGAAAATACATAAAAAGGGGATGAAACAAATTTTTGTGGTTATTCTTGTGATCATATAAAAATCTGGTGTTTTAAGTGTGAATTGTCTTTTTGCATGTGTGAATGGTACTGGGGTATGGAACCCAGTGCTTCAAGTTTTCGAGACAAGCGCTGTGCCACTGAGCTATACTCCCAGCCTGAAATATGGATCATTCTAAGATCAATAGGGGCCAGAGAGATCAGCTGATTCAGAATCTCATGAAGTTCGATCTTTAAGTTGAAGAGTAGGCAGCGTTTGATTGGAGCCTGTAGATTGAAATTGCCTTCTCTTTGTTGACTGCTGGCCATGCATTGTTATTTTTTTTTTAATTTTTTAGTTGTCAATGGACCTTTATTTATATGCAGTGCTGAGAATCAAACCGGGCGCACAGACAAGGGTTCTACCACTAAGCTTCAAACCGGGCCCATGCATTGTCATTTTAACATTCCAAGGGCCATTGATAATCAGGTCCTGAGCAATAGCTTAAGGACTCTAAGACCATCAAACCAGAATTAAATGGTCTGAGAGGTCAAAATAGAGACCTGCATAGCTTGGGGGCATGGCAAGCAAGTGGACAGGTGGTTTTTTTCAATTTTTATTAGAGACCCTCTCAGGTTTCTTGCAATTCAATTTCACTGGTTCCTGGGTTGACCTAGGGCTGAAAATAGATGTCTTTACAAGGAAAGGTCAGGGTCAGAAGCTTCTGTGCACTCTCGCAGTGCCTGAATTAGGTGAAGAAGAGCAGCCTTCATTCCTTAGAAAGTACAAACTTAGGGGGCTGGCGTTGCTGCTCAGTGGTAGAGTGCTCGCGTAGCACCAGCGAGGCCCTGGGTTTGATTCTCAGCACACATAAAAACAAATAAAGGTATTGTGTCCAACTACAACTAAAAAATAAAAAAAAAAAATTAAAAAAAGAATACAAACTCAAGCAGGGCTGTTAAAGATGAAGTTGTGTGTGACTTGGTTTTACACAGGACATCAAATCTGGAGTATGATTAGTTCTGGTTTTGTTGTTGGTACTGGGGATTGAACCCAGGACGGGGGCACCACTGAGCTACATCCCTAGTCCTCTATATTTCATAAATTTTGACCCAAGTTCTTGCTAATTTTCCTGGGCTGGTCTGCAGCTTGCTATCCTCCTCCCTCACCTTCCTGAGTGGTGGAATCACAGATGTGCACCACTGAGCCCTGCTAAACTTATTCTGTAAAAATAACTGAAGATTAGCCTGGGGCGGTGGCCCACACCTGTAATCCCAGAGGCTCAGGAGGCTGAGGCAGGAGAATCTCAAGTACAAAGCAGCCTCAGCAGAAGGGAGGCGCTAAGCAACTCAGTGAAACCCTGTCTCTAAATAAAATACAAAATAGGGCTGGAGATGTGGCTCTGCGGTTGAGTGCCCCTGAGTTTAATCCCCCGGCACCTCCCCACTACAAAAGAATCGAAGATTAATTTTTTTTTGTATTGTAATTGTTATTGAAAAGTTTTTTTTTTGTTGTTGTTTTTAATATCATAAACACAACATAACTCGTGTTTTCGCAGGGCCCACAAAAAATAGGCTGGTGACTAATGCTGAATGAAGCAACCTGCCTGCCTCCTGTCTCCCACTCTTTTGGGCCTAAAGGACTTGACCTTCCCCTGGTAATCCCTCTTCCTTGTCTTTGCTTTCTTGAAGCTTTTGCTTGGCTTGTCCTTCATACCATGGCCGGTCCTCCTCCCCTTTTTTAGGGTCCAACCAGGAACAAGACTGACACAGACACCTGCGTTTTGGTGAGATGACATATAGTATCAATCAGCAGCGGGTCATTTCACATCCTGCAGACGCCGGGAGGGAGCAGGCCGCCTTAGGCTGGTCTCACGGGGGTTCAAGCCTGGACCCAGGAGTAAGAGCTCCCAGACAGGGGCCGAGAGAGAAGGGAGCCGAGGTTCTGGAGAGTGGGCAGGGAGTGGGGCGGCGGCACGGGCTACAAGGCGGACTGCGCGGTGTGGACTGCGCGGGGGCGGCGAGGTTCCGGGGCTCGGTACGGGCGCACTCCCGCAGGAGGCGCCCCGGCGGCCAACGCGGAACGAGGGGGTCTGCGATCTCCGTGCGGTCACTGCCGGCGCGGGCCGCCCCCTGGCCAGGGAGCCCCGAGGCCGCCCCGGCGCCGCGCATGGCCGGCGGCCGCACGTGGCCCGGGGGCGTGCTTCCCCGACAGGTGCGGGCGCCGGCTCCCTGAGCACAGGCGCGGCCCGCTCCCTCCTGCCTCGGCGGCGGCGGGGGCCGTGCGTCCCGAGGGCGCCCCCGACGCGCTGCAGGCCGAAGGCCCGCCCGGCCCGGCCCGGCCCTCGGGCTTTTCTTGGGACGCTCGGCTTGCCCGAATAAGAAATGAGACGGTGGAAAAAGATGGGGAATCCTTCGGCAAACTTGGGCACGAGCTGCGCGTTTAACTCCCTTTCTCCACTTCCCTCCTCCCTCTGGGAGCCCGAGGGCTGGAGCAGGCACTCTGCCACCCGTCACGCCCCTCCGTGCGAGCGCTGCTGTGCTACACTGGACTGGGCGTCCTCAGCGGCCTGGCAGCGCCGGAAAAGCCCCCGCCGGGTGCGGTCTCAGGGCTGGATCACGTGGCTCCCGCTCGGCGCCCCGCCGCTCAGGGGCAGCAAGCCTTGCGCATGCGCTTCTACGAATCCTCCCTCCCCCGCACTTGGCTGGCTCGGACGCAACCACTGACAACTCCTCCCCCTCCTTTCCGTCTTCCTCCTTCCTGACATTTCCTCCTTTTCCCCCGCCCATTGATGACGTCAGGGAGACAGGCTGATGAGCCAATCCCGACGCTGTGTTCAGGGGCCGGCACGCGGAACCGGTCGGCTCGGACCAATGGGGGCCCTCGCAGCGGGCGCGCCCCAACCGCTCGGGGGAAGCCGGACCGAGGGGGCGGTGCTTCCCAGTCAGCATGTGGGCGGGGGAGGGCGGGGACCAGCAGCCGCAGAGGCGTAGACGGCGGCGGCGGCGACGACGTTGCTCAGTCTTTGGGGTGGGCTCGGCGGCGCAGTCCGGGTTACGCGGAGGGCTCGGAGGGCAGTAGCGGCGGCCTTAGGGAGGCCGCGGCGCCATGGGGGGGCGGTAGGCGAGTGCGGCAGGCGAAGCGGGGGCCGTCAGCGGGCCCGGGGGCGGGGAGGCCCGGGGCGGGGGTCGTCCGGGCTGCGCGGGGCCGCGGGGCCGCGGGGCGGGGTCGCCGGCCGTCGGGGTGCAGGAGGCCTGGGCCGCCGCGAGGAGCCGCCGCCGGCCACCGGGCCCCGCCGCCGGGCCGCTTGACGACGACGCTCCCGCGGGGGCCCCCCCTGAGGAGGACGCGGCGGCCGCGGCGAGGCCGCGGGAGGCCGCGGAGGATGGAGGAGCGGAAGGAGGAGGGCGAGGCGGAGATCCAAGAGCACGGGCCCGAGCACTGGTTCTCCAAGTGGGAGCGGCAGTGCCTGGCCGAGGCCGAGCAGGACGAGCAGCTGTCCCCCGAGCTGCAGGAGGAGGCGGCGGCCGCCGCGCAGCCCGAGCACAAGCAGCAGAAGCTGTGGCACCTCTTCCAGAACTCGGCCACCGCCGTGGCCCAGCTCTACAAAGGTGAGGCCGCGCCGCCATCTTGGCGCCGCCCGCCCGCCGCCCGGCCCGGTCCCGCCCGGTCCCGCCCGGCCCGCACCTCCCGCGCCCTGGGAGGCGGCGGGGCCGGGCGGGGCGGCCGCGGGGCTGGGGGTCGCGCTGCGGCCCTCCCTCCCGAGACGGACGTCGCGGGGGGCGGCCGGCGCCGGGGGACCTCCCCGCCCGCTCGCCCGCCCGCCCCGGGCCCGTCGCGGCCCGGAGCCCCGGGTTTGGCCCGGCCCGGCTCGGCCGGACCCGGCCCGGCGGGCAGGGAGGAGCCCCGCCACAAGATGGCGAAGGCGGCGACGGGGCCATTGTGCCCGCGTCCCGGGCTGCGGGCCGCCTCCCTGCGCCGGCGCCCGGGCTGCGCCACCGTCCCCCGCCCGCCGCGACCCCCGGTCCCCCGCGCCGCCCGGAATCCCGAAACCCCGGACAAAATGGCGAAGCCTAATATGGCCGTTCGGAGTGATTGACGCCCAAATAACATTCTCTCTCCCTGTCTCTGTCTGTGTCTGTGTCCTTGTGCGTGCGTTTCTTTTCGTTTTCTTTCGTCCTTTTTGTTTTTGTTTTGGTTTATCGTTTTCAGACCGAGTGTGTCAGCAGCCAGGACTTTCTCTCTGGGTCCCCTTCCAAAACGCAGCCACCGCCGTCACCAACCTCTACAAAGGTAAAGATAACCTTGCTGCATTGCCGGTTGAGGGGAAGGGCGGCCGCGTCGGGCGTGTGTCCCGCGTTCCCAGGGGGGTTCCGCGGCCACTTGAGAATCTCGGTGGTGTCCTAGAGCGACTGCAGGCGGTTTTGATACCCCCCGACGCCTTTCCCGTCCCCTAGGGACACATGGCAACACCTGGGGACGGTTTTGATTGTGAGAGGGTGCTGCAGGGTTTCCGCGCAGTGCCCGAGGCAGCCCCCCGCCTTGCAGCTAGGACTGTCTAGCTCTGACTCAGTCGTGAGTTTGTGAAGCCCTGAGCTGGAACACAGATTAAGACCGTGCTTCTCGTTGCAAAATTCAACAAGGGAAGAAAAGAGGTGTTTTTTTTTTTAAATCAGAGAAGTGGGACCACCCCGGGAAAGATTCTTGAGCAATTTAGAGCAAGGTAGTTTGGCATTTAAGTGCTATGAAAACGTGCTAATTGGACTTTGCCTGTGCTTATTTACATGCTAGCAATTTATCAGGCATTTTTCTTTAAAACGGTGTCTGTTAATTGTTGGCAGGAAATCTGTGATCAGTTTTTAATAGCTTTGTGTTTTATGGTGCTGCTTTTCTGAAGTACATTTTCCCCCTTTGAAGAAATGAACGTTTCTGCCCATTGTGCTCTCCTGACAACAATGGCTTTAGATGTTGTGCGTTAAAGATACAGAAGATTTGGAAATTCGGGTTTGATTTTTGGCATATTTTCTGTGGAAAAAGGATTTGGCATTAACAGTTGATCTTAATGAACATGTAATGAAATTGCATGTTTTCAAACAGTAATGGAATTTAGTGCATTTAAAAAGATAATAGGCTGAAACTAGCTGTGGACTACCTCCTTATTCTCAGATTCTTATTTTTGTGTTAGAAGGCTCAAGTGGCAGCATTTTGTAGGATGAAATCCCCTATTGTGAGATTTCTTTAGTAGACTTTGCAGTTCTGGGGGACAGTAATTTTGAGAACTCTTAACTGAAACTGGTCAGTAAGAATGTTAATTTTAGGGAATGAGGAACTAATAGTCTAGCCTTATACAGAAAAAGGAAACAGTTTAAATGGTGCCTTGGTAGTCAACTTTGGTTTTTATGTAGCTGAGTTTCATCAATTTTGATTACTGAATAAATTGCTTTTTAACACCCATCACTTCAGGGTCTTTGGTGTTCTTTTTGAAATGGCTGTTGGTTTTATTTGGAAAGGGAATTTGAAAAATATACACTAAAACTCAATTTTTAAAAAACTTGAGTTTCTTGGAGTACAGTTTACATACAGTAAAATCATTTGTTTAGGTGTATAGTTTCACTTGGGCAAATGTGTATTACTAACAAATAGAAAGAATTTTCCCCACCCCAGATCCAGGCACCCACGGATGTGATTGCTGTGTAGATTTGTGTAGTTTCCCCTTAACAGCCGTATAATTTATTATTTTGTATCTGGTTTCTTCCATTTAACGTATTGTTTTTGAGCTGTATCAATTGAGTGCACATTGCAAGTACAGTAAGCTTTTTAATGGCTGAGTAGTGTGTTGTATGGGGGTACCTTACATGGTCTAACTTTTTGTTTCAGTTAACATTTTGCTTGAAGAGGAAGGCAAGGCTCTTAGATGAGACCTATAAATACAAATATTCTCTGGTTTTGGTGGTGTTGTATACTGAGAGGATGTATACCTCTAGGACTATAGCTAGCAGTTTTCTTTAAAGCTTATTATTCACTTTTTTAAAAAAATTTGTTGGTACTTATTTTAGTTTATTCTGAGAAAGGATTTCACTAAGCTGTCCAGACTAATTTTGAGTTTTGAATCCTCCTGCCTCAGCCTCTGGAGTTGCTGGGATTATAGGATGTGCCACCATGCCCCCTTCTAGTGCTAACTATAAAGAAGAGGGGCTCAGAGGTTGGACTCTGAAATAATTCTTAATTTGATTACTTCATTTGAAAGAGCTTCTAATTTACTAGTTTTTTTGTTCAGAAATTTTAAGGGACATTAATTTTATTTTAAATAACCCATGTAGTTCCTGGATTGTATCCTGTTCATAAAACGGAACTTCCCTTTTTACCTAACAGGAATAGATATATTGTATTTAGTGGAATTTGGAAGTGTAGCAGCATCTTACTTTTTTCCTGTTTGTTGCCAGAAGAGTGGATGAGACTCTGCAGTTGCTTACACCTTTCCTCTACAGGGTGTGGTCTTAGAGAACAGGCATACAGCTTTGGGGATAATCAGGTACCTTAAATAGAACCAATAAAATTAGCAGGGTAGTGTTACAAGTGCATGCAGCATTAAATAGTGGTAATTTAAATGAAATATTTAACTTGGGGATTTCAGGAAATCCTTTAAGTGGGCAGGACTCCTAAATTTTGTATAATTAAATACTTATCTTGCAAACTAAAACTGGCTCATTTTGCAGTGTGAGGAGTTTGACACTTGGATCAGCTTCTTGCAGTTTCTTGATAACTCCTACAATGAGCATGTAGGAGTGTCATAATTGAGGTTAAAAACCTAGCAGAGGATCCCTTTTAATTGCCAGTAGGATTTTGAAAAGTTAAAACTTTTGTTGCTTGGTTTGATTGGAATGTGGCTGCAAGGATTTGGAAAAAGAAGTTGGTGGTGTCCCCGCATTGAGGACAGAATTCAGTAAAATGAGTGCATTGTCCTCCAGATGGTAGGGGCAAACTTTGGTTTCATTTGTTAAGGAAGGGAAGGAAAATTCTGACTTTTGGTTCTTGGCTTTAAAAATCCAGAGGATCAAGTTTCTTCAATATCATCGAGTCCCTGGCTTAGTATGTTTTTTAATGTCTGCTGCTAAAGAGGGAAGTGAGAAGTAACTGAGTTGGTTTTAATCTAGCCAGTGTTTATGCTTATCTTGGCCAAGCCTATGTTTGCTTTTTTTTTTTTTTTTTTTGCCCCTGAACTGAAGAGGGAACCCAGGGCTTTGTGCATGACAGCCAAGTGCTTTAATGCTGAGCTACACCCCAGCCCTGTATTTGCTTCTCAGTCTACCTCTTTATTTCTTGGGTGACAGGTTTCAATTTCTGTCTCTGATTCTTTGTTAGGAAAGTGTTCTCTTTATCTAGTTGTGAATTCATTTAGTTTGGAGCTGCTTGTTTTGTTCCCTAGATTTGGACTGATGGTTGTCCTTCAGGCAAGGCCCTGCTAAGTAGCCTCCCAGAGCAGCCTGACTTGGGAGCCAATCCTTGATCACATTCCATAGAGTTGCTTCCCTCATTATTCTTTCTCAGCTTTTTATTGTTTTTTTTCCTTGATTATTGTTTTCTTGGTCTTTACATTTTGAAAGTGTGTTTGAAGCATTGGTTGACTAGAGCCCTGTGACATCCATTGAGAGCTTTCTCTTGATCCTGTACTTACTAAAAGATGTTCCTAGGAAAGGAAAAGAAAAGATGTTTCTGGGTATCTTTAATGTCATTTACCCCCAGGTGTCTTGTGCTCTGGCAGTAAGGGTTAGCTTTATTGTCAGAATTGGAGTCTACGCCAGATTATATGAGTTCATGTCTTGGCCCTGTGCTTAGCTGTGTGTAGTCCTGGAGACAGATATTTGAGCCAGGTGTTTCACCGTTGTGTCCATCAGTCATCTTAATATAAGTGGGGCTAGGTACCCAAAAATTATAGCTCTTAGTTCTGTTCTTGGTATATAGTGAGGGCCCAAGTGTTGATTGTATTGGTAGTTAAGTTTTAACTATTTCTCAGATGTTTCTCATGTTGAGCAGTGATTAACATGAAGGGAGGTTTATTTTGCCTTCAGATTTTTTTTTTCTCATGTTGGAATAAGGTTTATAGTATGTTTGTTCCTTCTTTATCGTCTTTTCCTAAAAGGGACAAACATAAATAGAAGTAACAGGTGAGAAAAAGAGTGTGATGTACATCCAAGTCCTCTAATATGGTGCTCTAATTCAAATGTGGCCCTTTTAAACTAAAAGGTCAATGGTGAACTGAAACGAATGTAAATTTGTGGGCCAGCTGGTGGGTGACTGTAAACGGTCAGGGAGATAGATGGCACTGGTTTGTGACACTTCTTGGCAAAACTTATTATTGAGCTTTGAGACTTCATAATACTTCAGTGTAGACTATGGTTAGAAATTTAATCTCTGCCAGAAGGGTGGTGCATGCATGGCTGTGATCCCCAGCTACTTGTGGGGCTGAGGTAGGGGGATCGAAAGGGGGAGAACAGGGATTGGAGGCCAGGTAGGCAACAATCCATGGCTGCTCTGATTCTCCCCTGTTTTTGTCCTTTGTTCTGCATGCCAGGTGAAGATGAAGTAAATGTAAAAGAATGGAGAAGGTAGTGTGTAATTTTGCATTGCAGTTGGAAAAAGTTTTATTTTGGCTTTGACTCAGACCTTCAGGTTCCTAATGAAGCATTACATTCCCCCTCACACTCCCTAGACTGGATCGATAGTATAAGTTTAATTAAAGGGAAATATTTTGTAGTCGGTAGTTTTCCTTATACCAGCAGTATGCTGTTTGTAGATTCTCTAAGGAAAATGAGAGAGCTTTTTCTTTTGCTGGGGAGAACAACAGGTTGAAGGAACGCTGCCATTTGCCCAACTTTGGAAAAGGCCTTTTGAGCCTCGTTTATTGTTTGATATTGGATTACCTTCTTGGATTGACTTAGGTGAAGTTCTTTTTTTTTTTTTTTTTGGTCAATGGACCTTTATTTTGTTGATATGCGGTGCTAAGAATCGAATGCTAGGCATGTGTTCTACCACTGAGCCACAACCCCAGTCCCACATAAAGTTTTGTATCAAAAAACATTAAAGCTTTGTAAAATGCATGCTTAGCATGCTCCATTCCCTGGGTTTGATCCCCAGCTCCAACTGAATTTGTCTATATCAATGTAAGAAAGTGCTGCAGTTGATATTCACCTGAGAATAATGAGATTGTGTGCACTCTGCCCCTACTCCATCCTCCTGCAGTCGTGCAAAGAGTTCTTAAATCCCTTGTTCCTATTCAACTTCTTATATGAAACATTAATAAAAAGTTGGACATATCCTGTGACTATTGTATAAATCAGTTTCTTGTTTGTTTTAAGGAGATCGATGTGGTGTTAAAGGTTAGATTGACATTTTGATACCCTTGGATATTCACCTAAAGTTTGAGTTCATGGCTCTTTTCCACAGTGGCTTTGGATTTGGTAAAATAGGTTGGATATAAGACTGATGTATGGTTTCTGTCCTTTGCTTTTTTTGGGCCAGGGTCCTGAAGTGTCTGCACTTAGAATTTGGGTGTCCAGTGCCAGTGCTTTGCTGAGTCTTCAGGAAGCTACCTAAACACAACTTTTTTTTTTGGGGGGGGGTGCTACCAGGTATTGAACTCAGGGACATTTGACCTTTGAACCACATCCCCAGTTCTATTTTGTATTTTATTTAGAGACAGGATCTCACTGAATTGTTTGGCCTCTCCCTTTTGCTGAGGCTGGCTTTGAACATCCTCCTGCCTCAGCTTCCCGAGCCAATGGGATTACTGGTGTGCACCACGATGCCTGGCTTAAAAACAACTATTTTAAATGCTCTAGCGCCAACAGGAGACATTCTATTTAGGGCAAATAACCAGGTTTGATTAATTTAGGTGGTAAAGTGATTGGGCTTGGCTTTCAGAATATGCTGTTAGTGCTGCCAAACCAAGTTAAGCCCAAATAGAGCAAAAGCATGTACCTAAAACCTTAAATATTAGCTGGTCATGTAATCCCAGTAGCTCTGGAGGCTGAGGCAGGAGGATTGCAAGTTCAAAGTCAGCCTTAGCAACAGTGAGGCGCTAAGCAACTCAGACCCTGTTTCTAAATAAAATACAAAATAGGGCTGGGGATTTGGCTCAGTGGTAGAGTGCTCGTGGGTTCAATCCCTGGTACCCCCCCCCCCCACAAAAAAAAGACTAAATATTGTCTGATTTTTCTCTTCCTTCTAGTCCATGAATTAGTGTTTAAAAAAATGACTGATTTTTATTAAATTCTTTTTCAAACAGTTCAAATGTTGAAACTTGGTCAAAAATTTTGGTGCAATGATTGGTTAACTGCATGATTTATTTATTCTACTTAATTATTATTTAGATTTTTGGTTCCAGGGATTGAAATCAGGGGGGGCATTTGGCACTGAGCCACATCCCCAGTCTTTTTTATTTTTCATTTTGAGGCAGGGCCTTGTTAAGATGCTTAGGCTGGCTTTGAACTTGCGATTCTTACATTATAGGTGTGCCTCACTGCACCTAGTCATCTGCATAATTTCTTAAAGAAGTTCAAAACTTGTTGATTTCTAAACCAGGCTGCTAGTGATAGTGTGTTTTCCAGTGTTGTTCAAAACCTATGATGAGAGCATCAGCCCTGCATCTGTCAGTTGGGACTTTATTTTAGTGTGTGTGTGTGTGTGTGTGTGTGTGTGTGTGTGTGTGTGTGTGTATTGCTGGCAAAAAGCTCTATCACTGAGCTGCATCCCCTAGCCCTGCTGGGACTTGGGTCCTTAATCAGAAGAGTCCAAAAACTTGGTCAAGCCCTTTGTTCCTACGACTGGTCTTTAATTTTTTTTTTTTAAAGCTAAACCTTTTTATTTATTTATTTTTAGTTGTAGTTGAACAAAGTACCTTTATTTTGTTTATTTATTTATTTTCATGTGGTGCTGAACCCAGGGCCTCGTGCGTGCTAGGCAGTCGCTCTACTGCTGAGCCACAACTCCACCCCCCCCCCTATTTTTTATTGGTTGTTCACAACATTACAAAGCTCTTGACATATCATATTTCATACATTAGATTCAAGTGGGTTATGAACTCCCAATTTTTACCCCAAATGCAGATTGCAGAATCACATCAGTTACACATCCACAATTTTACATAATGCCCTATTAGTAACTGTTGTATTCTGCTACCTTTCCTATCCCCTACTATCCCCCCTCCCCTTCCCTCACATCTTCTCTCTCTACCCCATCTACTGTAATTCATTTCTCTCCTTGTTTATTTTCCCATTCCCCTCACAACCTCTTATATGTAATTTTGTATAGCAATGAGGGTCTCCCTTCATTTCCATGCAATTTCCCTTATCTCTCCCTTTCCCTCCCATGTCATGTCTCTGTTTAATGTTAATCTTTTCTTCCTGCTCTTCCTCCCTGCTCTGTTCATAGTTGCTCTCATTATATCAAAGAAGACATTTGGTATTTGTTTTTTAGGGATTGGCTAGCTTCACTAAGCATAATCTGCTCTAGTGCCATCCATTTCCCTGCAAATTCCATGATTTTGTCATTTTTTAGTGCTGCATAAAAACCATCTCATGTGACCCCCTCCCTTTGATCAAGTTTTGTATCGAGCTTAGGCTCTCTTCCTCTTTTTCATGCATCCGTTCTTCCATTTTTTTCCAATTCTGGGCCTATCTCCTTTTTTTTTTTAAATGGAGCTTGAACCCAGGGGTGCTCTACTCTGAGCTATGTGTCCTCAGCCTTATTTATTTTTTTGTACTAGGGATTTAATCCAGGAACACTAAAAACTGAGCTACAACCCCAGCCTTTTTATTTTATTTTGATACAGTCTCACTGAATTTCTTTAGGGCCTTGCTAAGTTGCTGAGGCTGGCCTCGAACCTGCAATCTTTCTGCCTTCACCTCCCAAACTGCTGAATTAACAGGCGTCTGCCATCATGGTGGTGCCTGTTCACTAAATGCCAGGCTGACCTTGAACTTTGGATTCTTCTGCTTAAGGTTTCTGAGTATTGGGGATTACAGGTGTGTGCTACCATGCTTAGCTTTTATTTAGTTCTTGAAAGGTAGTCTTCTCACTATTGGGAGGCAGAAATGAAAAGTTTTAAGATTGATTGAAAACAGTTTTGGGTAGAGCAGGTTTGTAAAAACCTGACTGTTTCTATGTTTGCCTATTTTTTTTTATGTATCTTTCTGTGGGTGCCTGGGATAGGCTTAGCTTGCTCAATGTTTTGATTTCCTTTAAATGACTCCAGCTCTTTGAGGATTTTTCGAGGACTAGATACAGCTTTCCAAGGTCATGATAGGTTCATCCATCCATCTTAAGGTTGGCTTTCCTGTAAGTCGTTTCTCCAAGAGATGAGAAGGTGGTGTTTTGCCCTCCTAGCTGTTTCCCTTTGAAATGGAGTTCGAGTCTGCTTTGTGAGTGGTGAAATGAGCAATTATTACTGTGTCAAGCCATTATTCTAGCAGAGACACTGTAGAAATGACTTAACTCTAGGGCTACTTTTATATATGCAGAATTGGGCTAATTGCCTTCTCAGCGATGGAGGGGTTAGTGAGAAGATGTGAAAACAGTGTT
This sequence comes from Spermophilus citellus, assembly GCF_964194105.1. Lineage (NCBI taxonomy): Eukaryota > Metazoa > Chordata > Mammalia > Rodentia > Sciuridae > Spermophilus > Spermophilus citellus. Next base: position 2,075,095 of record NC_138187.1, on the reverse strand, counting down.
GTATACCACAAGTTCTCAGTGGATGTTGAATTCTAGTCCTGGTCCTTTTCATTTTGAAGTATAAAGAAGAATCCTCCCATGGACAGCCTCTTCATTTTCTTGTTGATCTTCAGCATTAAAGGTTGGTCATCTGCTAAGGGCTAGGCCTTGTTAACAAAACAGTTCTGCTTGTTTTGCCACACTCTTGTCATCTTACCTTTTTTTTTTTCTTTTTTGAGGGGGTGGTGGTACTGAGGATGGAACCCAGGGCTTTGTACTTGTTGAGCACACACTGTACCACTGAACTATACTCCTAGTCCTTTCTTTTTTAATAGTACGTGTTCATTGAGCTTGGGAGCCTATCCTCTGTGATATCTTGATTATTGTCCATTTTTCTGGGACATGGCTGTTCATTGTGTGTTGCTTTTCCTTTCAGACTCTACCCTAGATGTAGCAGACATAGAATTAAAATAATGAAAGCTAGGAATGGTAGTAGAGAATGTGTCTTATTGCTTTTACAGAAGGTTCAGGGATAAAGGAGCCATCTTGTTCAGTGTTATTTAAAGACATGCAAGTGATTTTGTGCTAGCTCAGCAGCCAACTAAAAGTAAATTGCAGTGACTTGAATTTTCAAACATTTTTGTCAACTAGATAAAACCATTAAAGGGCAGGGAGTTTTTCATTAGATTCAGGTTCCTCTTATGAGGAGTTAAGATTGGGAATTTTAAGGCAAGGGAATTGCCTTGAATTGTGAATCAAGCTACTGGGAATTGGAAGAAGGATGAAAATATACCACAGCAATTAATGAAGCTTCTTATTTCCAACCGCTCTTGTTTAATTTTTTAATTTTTTATTATCCTTATTTTTATGTGGTGCTGAGGATTGAACTTAGTGCCTCACGCAAGCTAGGTGAGCGCTCTACCTGTGAGCCACAACCCCAGCCCTCCTGTTTGGTTTTTGTGTAGAATAAAACTACAGAATTAATTTTCCCTTCATCTTTCTAAACCGTTTGCTGCAGCCTTGTGCTAACCCTTCCAGTTGGGGTACATCTCAAGTTACATGTGATATTTAGGCATCTGATGCCACCAACATTTCATGAGAATCCACTTGTGTGTGTGTGCGCGTGCGCGCGTGCGCACACACACACACACACTGAGGATTGATCCCAAAGGTGCTTTACCCAGGGAGTTACACCCCTAATCCCTCTTATTTTGAGAATAGGGGCTTGCTGAGTTGTGGACTGGCGTTTAATTTGTGATCCTCCTGCCCCTCAACCTTCGAGGTTGCTGGGTTATGTGTGTCAGCTCCTGGCTGAGGATTTGCTCTTCTGAAGGAAAAGCAATTTAACTTAGTGGTAATGGTCTCATAGACTTTGGAGCAAAATTCTAGCTCTTCTGTGTGTACTGTGACCTTGAAGGAGTTACCTTGAATACTTCAATTTCTTCTTGGAGTAAGGGGATAGTAGTACCTGTCTCAAAGTAGATTTATTACTTTTCCTATGTGAAACTAAGTACTAATAAATATCTGATAATTTAGCTATTGTTGGTATTATTAAACTAAACTAGGCTAAGTAAGTTAATTTAGGTAGTTAGACTAAATATTTCTAAAAATTTTTTAAAGGAAAAGAAACTATGATTATGTGATGTATGAATTCTGAATTTAGAACACTTAGACTACATTTAGGGCTGGGATGTACCTCCAGAGCACTTGCCTAGAATGTGTGAGAAAACATGTATAACATTCTAGCGTGACTGACAAAACATTTCTGATTATTAGATTATTTATGGGTTAAGAGGCTTCATTGTTCATAATTCATTTGGTTAACTTATTAAAAGTTTTCTTTAGATGGGAATATAGTATGGCTCTAACGATTATCATGTGTCTTTTTTCTTTTTTCCCTAATAGAAAGTGTGGATACCCATCAGCGAAGTTTTGATATTGGAATTCAGATTGGCTATCAGCGACGCAATAAGGATGTGCTGGCTTGGGTTAAAAAACGCAGAAGAACTATTCGTAGAGAAGATTTGATCAGCTTCCTGTGTGGAAAGGTTCCTCCACCACGAAACTCTAGAGCTCCCCCAAGACTGACTGTAGTGTCCCCTAACCGAGCTACTTCAACGGAAACTAGCTCATCTGTAGAGACTGATTTGCAACCCTTCCGGGAAGCCATAGCTCTGCATGGTAAAGCCGTTTAAACATATTTCTTTGGAAAAATGGTTAAGAGTGTGCCTGTGGACCCATTTTCACATTTAGGTTTAGGTCCAGATATATTGTCTTTTTTTTGTCTATTATAGTAAACACTTGCTCTAGAAATGTTGAAATAGTATGTAAGCTAAGAACTTAACAGGCAACTTTGTCAGCTAGCCTGTCCTAAAAATGTTTTTAGAAAGTTAGTTTGAGCTTATTGGTGTTACAATAACAATCTTTTTTCAACATTGACTAGAATTTGTTGCTTGATGCTTTCATGTTGTACATGTTTTCTTACTCTTTTGAGTCAGGGGAAGTTCTTATGTCTTAAGAATTCTGTTATGTTTATAGTTGCTTGGAGAGCCGGTCCATGACAAGCAAGTAAAGCAGGTAATTTTGGGTTAGTTCTCATGGGAACTGGGAACTGCCTTTGAACACCCTTCATTATCTAGTGTGCTGTAGAGGATGGGAGTTGATGACCTAAGTGAGAGGGGACGGTTGGAAGTCATTGATTTTTTTTTTTCTTTCTTTTTTTTTCCTTTGCCTGTTTTCCCTCAGGTCCTCCTTGCTTTGATAGTCAGGATCCCTAGAGGGGCAGCTAGTGGACAGGTCCATCACCACCTCCCCAGCCAGATCTGTCATCCAAAGGCATTCTCAGTTAAGGGGCTTGAGCACTTTCCTAGAATGTGTGAGAAAACATTAGTGTTAACTGGAGAAGCCTGGGGAGTGCAGTCAGTGAGTGATAAGTCTGTTGCTTGCTGCTCTTTAATGCAGACTTCCATGTAGAATTGGAGACTTAATCACTTGTACTATAGCATGTAAAAACTGCCAAAAAACCAGCAAAATAATAAGACTTGGTTGAAATCAAGATGAAAACCTTGATTATAAACAGATGACTAGGCAGGTAGGGGTAACTAGTGAGTTAGGTCATGAGTCCTGTTAAAAGTTAACATTTCTAGGCCATAGAGTAAGTCTTCTGAAACAAAGTTAACCTGCTAATAAAAAGAATGGGATATATATATAAAGGGCTTCTATAGCATTGAAACTCTAATTCTTGCAGAGATTCTCTTTTGACAAACCTTGATTCTTTCCTGAACCCTTAATCAGAACATAGAGTTGGAAAAAGTTTTTAGTTTTTGATTTTCCTGATTGCTAAAATCAAAACCACTTACTACAGGAAAGCCCATGTTGTATGAATGCAGTCTTAAGATTGTACATTGTTTCTTATGTATCAGAATAAGGCTGTTCAGAACATTTGCAAAAATGAGATCGATCTGTTCCTACTGAATTAGTTTCATATTTTTTTTTCCTTAAGTTTGGAAAACCAGCAATGAGATGTATATAGTTTGTCAGATTAATTTTATTGCATGATAATATGTGATGTAGTTGTGTCTCCTAGGCATTCTGATTTTCATCAAGTGGATTTATGACTCATTCCATACTTAAAGTATGCTTTTCTGTATTATACTACTATCCCGTAGAAGGTAGTTTTAAGAAAAATAAGTCACTCTTGCTATAGAATCTTAATGCAGCAGTGTGCATGGCAAAAAGGATGAGCTTGGTCCTCCTTGAGAAGCTGCTCTGCTCCCGCTCCCATCACACTTCCTCACATCCTGTGGTTTACTATTTTTTCAACTTTGGGACTCTTTAGTGATAAGATTATAGAAGGAACTGTTTATAATTTTGACCTATGTTGAAGTTATTAGGGTTTTAGAAAGCTGAAACAAAACCATGTAGAAAATGATTTTTCCCTACAATAAGTTTGTAATGTACACTAATACATTAGATATAGAACATATTCTTGATTCATACCTCTGATTCATGTAGTTAAAATGTTAACTGGTGGTGGTGAAGTAATTTCCCCTTGAAAGAAGCTACAGAATCAGATTATACTGATTTTTTTTGCTCTACTAGTGGTTTGCAGGAACATCAGTGTATTCAGGAGAATGCTAACTTGAGTATTCAAAGAAAGTAGTTTGTATAATAAGAGGGCATTGTTAACTATAAATAGTAATGTAGATTAATGACTGACTTTACTCTTACCTTATTTGATATATGTAATTTATAAATTGAAGTGAAATCTAGGTTAAGGTGATATTTTTATTTTTTGTGGTACTGGGGCTTGAACTCGGTTCCCATGCTAGGCAAGCATTCTACCATCGAGTTAAGTCCCTAGCGCCCCCCCCCCCCCCCCCCGTTTTTTTTTTTGAGATGGGGTGTCCCTAAGTTGGTGAGCCTAGCCTTGCACATGTCATCTTCCTGTTTCAGCCTCCCAAGTTCCTGGGATTACAGGTGTGTGCTGCCATACTTGGCCCAAGGTGATTTTTAAACATATATTTGGGAACATTTTAATTTGGATAAATACTAAGCTGGAATTCTGCTCATCATATAATTTGCTTAGCCATATCTGAAGTACAACTAAAGTCAAATGGAAGTTTTTGAAATCCTGCATTGAAGGGAGAGTCTAAATTCATGAAGTTTTTATAGTGCAGAGATATGTGAGAAAATAATCAGTATGTTGAGGCAGACTTGAGTTTATAATCCAAGTAAATATTCCATTCCTCCTCATGTTCTGTCTCTTTACAAAGAGGTCAGTTTCTCCCAAAAGTTTTTTTCATCAGCTCACACCCACCCTACCAACAATATCTTCATCACATTTACTCATAAATATATCTAAAATCCCTTTGATAGAAAAGTGGCAAAGACTTGAAGTATTTGCAGAGCATTTCATGTAGACAGGATGTGATGTCGAATACCTTCATCAGCCTTGGGCTTAGTAAGAGACTTATGTAAATAGTTTTAATAAAAGTATATCAATTTTCTGGCCTGGTGGCACACGCGTATAATCCTAGCAATTTAGAGGCTGAGGCAGGAGGATCAAAAGGCCAACCTCAGCAACTTAGTGAGGCTCTAAGCAACTTAGCAAGACCCTGACTCAAATTTTAAAAAAAGGAGGGGGGTTGGGTTGTGGTGCAGTGTGGGTCAAGCTCCCTGGGTTAAATCTCCAGTACCCAGAAAAAACATATCAATTAATGGTTATCAGACCGTTCCAGTCCAGTCAAAGCTACTTTAGTTAATGGTTAGCAAGGTTTAAGACTACAATCCAGTGCTTTATTTTGATACTCTCTGCATCATGTGGCTTCTTCCCTGTGTACTAAGGAACCCAGTCAGTCATTGGATGTTAGACTCAGAAATTAAATGGGTGCATGCTGAATTGATATTTGTCCTTTTCTTGTTAATCTTAAAAATTTACTGAGTGCAGAATCAGTAACTTTTGTTTTTGTGTACATAGTATTTCTGGTAGACCAAAACTCACCTGGACCATTTTGTGTTCTGCTTGTCTGTCAGCTCCTTAGTCACCTTTCTTCTAGAACTGCTTTTATCTTTAACGCTACTTCGGCTTCCCCGAGGATCTTTCACTGACCTGAATTAGATTTCCTAGGATTCTAGTGCTAGTTGCCACTATCTGCAGGCCCTGGAGGGGCCACCTCACTCTTAACTTCCAGATCTGAACCTCTTGTTTAGACCTCCAGACCACCAAACGTGTGTCCCATTGTTCTTTGGAATACATCTCTTAGTGTGTACGATAGGCATTTTTCTCAGATGACAGTTCAGACTGACTTAGCTGTTCAGTAGATTTTGTGCAGTCTTTAGGAATATGTAAGTGAAAGTGCTTCTTCTGTTGAGGCAAATATTGATGACTTATTTTAATGTCATGAATGTTGGATAAGATATTTCAGGGCAGAAAGGGATGTTTCACGATGTGGCTTTGCTGTGGGTTCAGGGAGGCCCTCTGGAGGAGGTGAGCTGGGGCATAGGTTCTTGCTCCTCCCCTGTGTCTGAGTTGATCCAGTCACTAGTCCATCTTTCATGAGAGCACTGAGTGATCTTTTCACTGCTTATGGTTTCTCTGTGGCCTACAAGGACAAGTTCAGGCTCAGCATGGCATTATAAGGCCCTAGTGGTCTGGTCTTGACCTGGGTCAGCTATCCCAGCCATACTATGAAATCTCTTTAATACTCCTGACTGACCAGATGTCACTTCTGTGACTCGGCTTTCCTCCAGTTCCCCCATTCTCTAAAGCCTTACCTGCACAGGGCTTCAGTTTGTTTCCGTCACTGTTCCTTCCTGCGGCTGGGGCAGTATTAAACAGGGGCCTTGTCTTCTTCCTTCTGGCTTTGACAGAATCTAGCAAGGAATCTGGTGTAGTTGTAATCTGAATTCACCATAGGGAGAACACAGAGGTCTGAAAAATGAATGCATACAGCATGGTGGGAACCAAGAACCTTTGGAAAGAGTTGAGGATTATAGTCCCCAGATGACTGCAATCAGAAGAGAATCTAACCTGTGTATCTAGGGGTGTTAGAAAGGAATCTCACATTAGAAAACTTGGTGGTTTGCTGTGGCCTGAGGACAGTAACATTAGAGCTTCTATTTTGTGAGTCCTTTGTTTCAGTATCAGGATAAGGAGATGCTCATGCAATCCTCATACACTCTGGATTTTTTTTTTTTTTTTTTAAAGGGTATTCTTTTTTTTTTTAAAGATAGAGTGAGAGAGGAGAGAGAGAACTTTTTAATATTTATTTTTTAGTTATCGGCGGACACAACATCTCTGTTGGTATGCGGTGCTGAGGATCGAACCCGGGCCGCACGCATGCCAGGCGAGCGCGCCACCGCTTGAGCCACATCCCCAGCCCCACTCTGGATTTTTACCATTTTACTGATGAAGATGGGTTAAGATGGAGCAGGTTAACAAATGGCTCTTAAAATACATCCTCTTAACCACCATACCTCTGTAGATTCAAAGTGTCTTGCTTCCTACTCCTTCCTTTGTAGGGTTTGGGGGTAGTGTGGGAAAGGTCTTAAGGCTTCTGTGTTGGGGAATACATCGATTTTGTGTGTCTGGGGCTTTCCACCATAAGTGAATCTGGATAAGTAGGCTTGAAGGTGGTTTGTGACCACCACGGTTGGAAGAGCACACAGGCTTGTATAGAGGCCATCATCCCCACATAATCTTGGCCTTAATCTCTCAAAACCAGTCTCATTTGTGATGGCGATACACTATAAGGTGATGTAGGAGGAGAACTAGTCAAGTCACCTAATCTATCACGATGCTGTTTTGCCTTTAGGAAAGAGGCTTGCTGATTAGCTCTAGTTGTGTCCTGGCATGAGTGTTCACTGCCCTTTATAGTGAACCTCAGGCGTAGGTAGACCTGGAGCCATGATCTCTTTTCTTAGTGGCCTTTGAGAGAATAAGATCCTTAGCCTGTTAGTTAGTACTCTAGAAAGAAAGTTAAATCTTTGTATTGTTAGTTCTTGAACATGACATGCTAAGATCTTGAGCTTGTTCCACATAGATGAGCTGGTGAGTTGGTTACATTCTCTTTCTGATGGAGAGGCTCTGAGTTGACTTGCCCTAGCCAGTGCTTGGTGGAAAGGCTTAGGCTGGAGTCTGATTTCCTGAGGTCTCCACTTGTCACAGGGACCTGTGCAAGGGTAGAGTGAGAAGGTGTGCACTCTGGGAGGCGGAGCCAGAGAGGTTGAGTCGTCTCACTTGGTAACTGTTTAAAGCCTACGTCATCTCATAGGTGGTCTTTGAGGTGTTTGACCCTAGTTCACACTGCCACATGGGAATTGAGACATTTGGTTTCAGACCCAGAAGTGGGTTTGATGACATTCTTGATTTCAGTATTTGGAATTGACTCCACTAGGCCTGGGCTGTCCCTCTAAAATTCCACATCATTTCAAACTTACAGGCCTCTAAAGTGCAGGGTCTAAGATTACCATAGATACAGGTGGAGACCATTGCTGTCATTGGCACTTGACTTTAAGATACCATCTTCTCAATTTTAAATTCCCCTCATGTTGAAAGCAAATTTACAGTATAGTGGGCTACTGTGTTTGCTAGCATGGTGCTTAGAGAATTAAAAAAAAGTCAAAGCAAGAAAAGCAAAGGTATCTTATTTTTTCTTTACTATGTAATTTTTAAAAACCGAGTCTTGCTGTGTTGCGTAGCTTGGGCTCAAGTGATCCTCCTGCCCCTGGGACTCCTGGCATGGCATGTTTTCTTTTTTTAAATTTTTTATTTTGGCCATGCTGGGGATTGGACTCAGGCCCTTGCGGTGTGCCAAGCAAGCATGTGCTCTACCATTGAGCCACACCAAGTTCAGGAAAGGTATCTTTTGAGAAAAGTATTTTGTGAGTTAGAATCAAAGGCTGCAGCTTTTTTAAATTTTTTTATTTATTTATTTTTTTAGAGAGAGAATTTTTAATATTTATTTATATTTTTTAGTTCTCGGCGGACACACATCTTTGTTGGTATGTGGTGCTGAGGATCGAACCCGGGCCGCACGCATGCCAGGCGAGCGCGCTACCGCTTGAGCCACATCCCCAGCCCAAAGGCTGCAGCTTTTAACGAAGTGCTTAAAAATCCTTTGTTTTGTTTGTGAATTTGGTACTATAACTTCTGATTTTTCTAGTTAAATCCTTGTGCAGAAAGTGTGGCTTTTCTCAGATAAAAGAATATCAGTCATTGTGTAGTTCTTTCTATAGCCTAGCATTGGCTGAGCACAGCGAACTCTAAGCACTCTTGTTTATTGGAGCTAGGGGTAGCGAAGGGGATAATCTCATCTCCGGAAGTTTCTGGCCTAATAGAATTGTATCAGTCTGAATTATTATGCATTCAGTCAGGTTGAGGCACAGTGTCATTGCCTTGGGAAGTCTTAGGCTCTGTTTCCGGGTTATGGTTTTTTTATTTTCCTAACAAAGTCAAGGCTACATGAGAATTAAGTTGCTTGACAGTTCCTTGGTCTGAAAAACAGTGGGACATAGAGTCCTATAGGAAATATAATCATTTGAAATTGGATTCAGGGGTATAAAGTCAGATAGGAATTTTTACCCAGGGAAAAAAAAATGTAAGGCACATTCCCAGTTTGTCAAACTTAAGAGCATAAAATGGCTGCTTGCTTTATCCTGGAGTTTATGGAAAGCTGCATTTAGGCAGCCTGAACCTTTTCTTTCTCCTTTGAGGACAGGTTTTTGTACCTTTTTGTTTTTGTTAAAACATTCTTTGACCATGTGTGCCAGTGAGATTTTGAAGGGAAGTTACCAGATTTGTGAGAGCAAATCTTTCCTGATTAAAATTGCCTAGGCAATTTATACTCATTACATGTTAAGAAATTTAATCAGTTGTTTTGTGTCCCCTCTATCCTACATTCCTGTCACTTCCATTGATGTAGCTAAATGTTGAAAAATTTATCTTGACAGCTAACACAGATGTTTAGGTTCAGGATTCTGAAACTGACATCCCATTATAGAAGAGACTACAACAGTGTTGCGTGGCTGAGGACTGTTAGAAGCGACCAGTGAGGGTTTCTGTCCATCCGTCTTTCAGTCCTGCTCTCTGAGGAAGCGTGCACTCTAGCAGTGTGTGGAGCACGGCGGGTTCTCATTGAATGCTTGTTGAATGTTACAGTCTGCATCTTTCAAATAACAGAATTGTTGACAGCTATTTAATAGTAAAATGTGTCTAAAAAACTGATTTGTAAAAAGACGTAAGAGATTAATGCATCAAAGCAGTCTCTTAATTGCTTAAAATCAGTTATAGTATCTCAAGGAGTCTTTAGTTAAATTTTGTCTGAAGGTTGAGATTTCTAAATTGTCTTTTCCTCACACCAGCCTCTAAGAACAAGAAAAATTAAGATAGCATTAAAATTTCTTATGAAAAAGGTTAGATATTAAACACTGAAGTTTCTGGAGGTAAGACCTAACAGCTTCCAACATTAGTGGAGTAGGGTTGTTTTGAACCGGCAATAAAATTTTGTTGGCTTTTTTTTTTTTTTTTAATTGCAGTGAAAAAGGATTCTGGGTGGCATTGCGTAAGCCAGTTCATGTAGCTAGTACTTATTTAATAGTCATCTATTGGTAGTTATGAAGCAGTTTAATATCTGAGTTCAATTTTCTCATTTTCTGACTTATTAATATCTTACGATATTTGAAAATTTCCAAAAAGTAAAAAAAATTCAGTATCTTGTGGTCCCACATGCAGTTAAATGTTTGCATTTTCTTTCAGTCCTTTTTTCAATGTATAAATATGAAAATTACTTCATAGTTGAGATCATACTGCATATATGCTACTGTATCTTGCTTTTTTCATTTTAACGTCGTGATCATTTTTTTCCATGGCATTAAAAACTGTCTGAAAAATGGAAAGCATTTGGGCTGTCAGCATAACTGAAAATGTTTTCTCGGTGTGATACATGTATCTTTGTAACTGGTTTGATTTAGTGTGCTTTACTTCAATAAAAATTCAGTATTACAATTTACAGATTGGGGTGGGGAGTGGTATCTACTTCAAATTACCAGAATCTTCCTAGTAGAATTCTTTTTTAAATGATTCAAGTTCCTGATACATCTAAAACACTGCATTGACACTACAAGTGCTTGCCTGGCATTTCAGAACACAGCTTTGGGCACAGGGCATGCTGCACATCTTAGTGCAGTTCTTTTCCAAGGCAAGAATGCCAGTTTCTTAGGGCTTCCAGGTAGAATGTTACCCATTTTGTTCTAGTTTGGGGGATTTCAGATCCTCCTTTCTCCAGGAGATATCACTGGTGGAGCAGATCTGCTGAGGGCCCTGAACCTGTGCCTGTGGATCAACAGTGTGCCTTCTCACCTCCAGGGCTAGCCTTCTTCACAGGGGACTGAGGCTCTGGGGTCCCCATAGAGAGTGTAGACGGAGCCTCAGCCCCTGGCTGGCGGACCAAGGCAGTGAGATTGACTGGGTCAGCAATTGCTCTTTCTCTGCCTGTGTGTGACAATGTGCTGGGAAACTGGAATTAAATGTAATCAATTCTGCAAACAGCATTTTCTTATTACCCTAAGCATGAACTTGGTATGACAATAATAGCTCTGTGCTACTTTTTAATAATTTGCCATGTAACTTGGATTCCTATAACCTGGACTGTAAATTTGTTTTAGTTCCAAATGGGAGTTTTCAAAGTTTGATTAAATCATCCTAATCATTTTTACCCCATTCCTGCATTAAATATTTTAAATGGATGCAGAACCTTTAAAACTGAGTTATTTATTTTGTATTAAGCAATTGAGACTTTTCTGTCTAATCATGCTACTTGTTCTACTGCTTTTGTCAATTGATATTCCCATAGCCTTTTTGAAAAAGTGTGTTTTTTGGTAGAAATTAAGTTGTATGCCCTCACGACATACAGCTTAGTTTTAGTTTTGAAGCATGTTTAGATTTTCTGTACTTGTATAGGCCTAATTGTTTATGTGGCTTAGCTAAGGTTTCCTAAGCATCTTCCAGTAGCTGTCATTGGTTTGTAAAATAAAATTTGGGCTGTTTAAAATGCATATATATTTTGGTTGTTAATCTTAATTTTTTTTTGACACTGTGTTAAACCTTTTTGGGGAAGATTAGTGAGTCAAACTTAAAAAAGATTTTCACTGTTGAGAGTAGCTATTAGGTAATGTTGCACATTGTGATTTTACTTGAGCTTTTAAACCCTTAGGTCATATATCCAATAATGCTTATGATTTACCAGACAATACTGGGGAATTTTCAAATTAGCCAAGTTGATGTTTAATGTATCCTCTTTTTCATGGGGAAGTTGTAACAAGATAAATTTGCTTAAAGTGACTAGCCAAGTCTACTTCTGATGGGAGTGTTTTATAAGCCTTTGCTATTGTCATTATTTCACAGGACCATAACTAAAAGGGTATTGGAGTGGAGTTTGTGAATTCTTTCTATAGTTTCAAATGGTATAGGCTATCCTGGATTTAATTATTGAAGTTGACTGATTATTACCAAATCTCCAAATCCCCCAATTATGGAACAAGTATGAGAAGGTTGTCACAGGAGTTCTGGGCACCTTCTAGTAGTGAGTTATGGGCTGTGGGATTAGGAAAAAGGAAGGCACAGCTTCCTTGTAGGAAGCTAACAGGCTGTGTTAACTTTTTAAAAATGCCAACAACTTGGATAATTGAGTTTTAAATGTGGTGGCATTGATTTAAATGAAATGAACAGCTAGCAGTCTGGGTTTATTCCCTGAGGTCAAAAGCTGAGCTTCAGATATCAGTAGATTACAGAATGCAGGGTTGAACTTTGGGGTGTTTATTATTTTTCAGAATTCAGTGTTCTGTGCCCATGCCTAGTCCTGTGTTGAGTCCTTTAGATGGAGATGAAAAGATTGTCTATAGGCAGAGATGATTGAATGTACTATATAAGAAGAGCCCAGGATGTTCCTTTTCTTTGTCTTCCAAGTAAGCCTGTGGGTTGGGAAGAGAGAGTGCAGTTTCTCTTGAAGTGTGAAATGTCCTAAAGGTAGTTAGGAATATAGTGGGCCCTGAGGCAGGAGAGGGGTCTCCTCCTGTGGTCCAGCTTTGGAAAACACTGGTTGGTACATATGGGTAGGTTAAGGGGTGGAGGAACTCCCCTGGGTGACACCTGCCTATCTGCCTGTTGGGCAGAAGAGAACCCAGCAGAGCCAGCTGAGGAAGGAGCAGAGTTGGAAGCAGGAGGGAAGAGGAGCCAGCCAGTGACTGAAAAGGAGAGGTAGGAAAACCAGCCTGCAGGAAACCAGAGGAGCTTCTGGGCCTCAGGCAGCAGGTCTAAATGTTGATAAGCAACACAGGCCTAATTTGAGGAGGAGCTGCTAATCAAGGAGACTGGCAGTGTGTAAATCATCTCGAGTTTTGGGGTGGGTGGAAGAGGGCAGGGGGAGAAAATTGACCAGAGAGATGAGTCTACTAAGGTAGGCTGGCCCTTGACCCTGAAGCCACTTTCTTGGTGAAACAATTTAGGCTTTAAGAAGGGGCAGAATAAAAGCCAATAGGAGTATAGATTCCACTTGAGTTGGGAGGGGGGTCTCAGCTCTTGCTTATTGTCGATAACTTAACCTTTTATATAACTTTCCCCAAACCAGGAATCAAACCCAGGGGTGCTTGACTTCAGAGTCATGCTCCCAGCCCTTTTTATTTTTTATTTTGAGGTGGGGTCTCACTAAGTTGCTGAGGCTGACCTTATATTGATATTCTCCTGCCTTAGCCTCCTAGTCTCTGAGATTACAGGTGTGGGCCACTGCACCTGGCTTTTTTCAGCTTGGTTTTTCATTTGCATGTTATAGAGTTACTTTGTAGATTAAATTTCAAAGTACTTAATATAGTGCCTGACCTCGGAAGGTACTTGGGTATTAGTGCTCTCCTCCTCCTCCTTTTTTTTTTTTTTTTTTTTTTGGTAATCAGGTGCTGGCCTTTGAAAGGTTGAGAGGGTAGAGGGACACTTAGATTTCCTCAGACCTCCACCAGTGTCTGTAGAGGTGTATGTTCTGGGGGAGACCGTGAAGGGGACTGGTTGGAGTAGTGCAGAAAGAAGAGCAAAGGCCCCTGGAGCAGGAAGTTGCGAGCCACCCTTATCAGGGAGGCGTGGACCATTGAATGGTGGTAGAGATGGGAGGTGGTGAGGCCATGGGCGGAAGGCACTGTCCACAGAGGATTCAGAGAGCGAACAACATCAAGGGGGATCCAAGCACATTTGATGTGGTAGGAGGCAGAGGATTCTTCTTTCAACACAACTTTCAAGTTTAAGCCACATTTTTACAGAGTTCAAAATTAAAATGGACTCCTACCAAATCAAAACAAGAAGCTTATTTTAAAATCTAAGAAATCTTATTCTTCAGGAACATCAGCTACATTTGATCATGTTATAAATTCAATCAGGCAATGACAGAATCCCTAGGAGAGGCTAGGAGAGTGGAAGGGGGAATTCTTAAGGTGGAAAATCCACTGTCAGTGCTAGGTTTCTGAGTTCAGTACCATGGTTATAAAGTGTCCTGGCACGACTTGTGCCTTTCACAGGTTTCTCCTGGACATTCAGGTTCTGAGGAATGAGTGTCCAAAGACCAGTGCTAGGTGTATTCCGATTTAATGATGTGAAAGCAAAGCCAGAACTGTTCCTACCACTGTCTTCCCTTGTGAAGGACTAGAGACAGCACTGATGGGGCTTTCCTGAGGAACCTACCAAGTACAGCCCAGACCTTGGGTGTTTGTGTAGACCCATTTGTCCTGAGCACACCCACTTTGTATGTGATGCCCTAGCACAAGTTTTAACCAGGATACCTTTTCAGGCTTGACAATGTGTTTATCTTGGATGATACTCATCTTTTCTGGAGGGGATGTTGACCAAGCCCTCTCAGGCCTGGAAATGACTTCTTGCTTTCCCTATGTACACCACACACACGTGCTTTGCACAGATCTATTGGGGTGGTGGCTTTAAAAAAACCTAAATGTCCTGTTTAAATGAGCACCTCCTGGCCTCCCTCTGCAAATTGCACAGTTTCTACCTAATAAAGGAGATGGAGAATCTCATGGTGTATTTGTACACCTAGCACAGTGCTTGACAAACGGTAAGCTTTCCGTAATTGCTACCAATATTGTGTAACTACCCTAAATATTGGTAGTATTACTTGTAAGCCCCACATCAAAGCCAATAAAAAAAATGATGAAACTTAACCACCCATTGGTGACCCTTACAGAGAAAGTTGGCAAGATGCCCCTTGACACTGTGACAACGTGGAAATAAAGTGGGTTGCTTTCAAGAGGGCTGAATAATGGAGCAACTCTAAAACCTCTTTTCTTCTTCCTAGGTCTTAGTGGTGCAATGGCTAGTATAAGCGTGCGTTCGAGTACCCCAGGCTCTCCTACACATGTAAGCAGTGGATCGAATGCTAGTCGAAGGAGAAATGGACTCCATGATGTCGATTTGAACACTTTCATATCAGAAGAGATGGCACTCCACTTGGACAATGGTGGAACTAGAAAGCGCACCTCAGCCCAGTGTGGCGATGCCATTACAGACTCACCAACCCATAAACGCAACAGAATGATCTG
The DNA here is from genome assembly GCF_964194105.1 of Spermophilus citellus. NCBI lineage: Eukaryota > Metazoa > Chordata > Mammalia > Rodentia > Sciuridae > Spermophilus > Spermophilus citellus. The sequence goes on along the minus strand of NC_138187.1, from coordinate 2,060,026 downwards.
AACTGCACACACTTTGCACACCCACCATGCTGCTTGAAAGCCACTCGATCCTCAACATATACTATTATTGCAAAGGCAACATGAGGCCATCTTCCCTCGTTCACTGTTTAAGACAAGTGAATTCGATAGTGGTTGCCATAAAAGGAAGTTCTAGGTATTTACAGTAGATGCCTCTTGTAATATGGCTTTCTCAAAAACTCTGATCCTAGCAGAGGACATCAGATATCGTGTAGTCATTAGCAAGATCATCATAGGCAAACATATCCGTTCCAAGGCTAAAAGTGACCTTAACTGTATTTATTCTCAAAGGGAAAGGAAATATCAGATGTTTATTTGGTTATAGAATTTTTTTCCTCCCCTCCCCCAGTCCATTTCCTGCTGTGTTGAGTATTTTGCTTCAACAGTATTGCCAGGTTCCTAAAATTGTCTAAAAACACGATTTGGCTTCCTCGTCAGATCTGCAGGCTTCCATTTTTATAGCCGCACTGTACCATGCACCTGGTTTCTATATAGTAACAGTGTGCAACTTCTAATTATTGGACTGTGCCCTGTTTTTAGTTTTCAACACAGTTTCTAATTCTGGTGATTGTGTGATGTAAAGAGGTGCTATGATGGTCATGCAATTAATACTTAATATTGAATCAATACACAAAACTTTATTGGATTCACTTTGTGTGTGTTAGTGCTCTAAAAATAGCAATATTATTAAACTGCCCCAGATTAACCCTGTAGGCTTCAAATACTCAGTTTTAAGACAAGTACTACTACTATGCGGGGTACTCCTTACGGTAAATGTAAACTTGTAGTCTGCATTCAAGGTGACCTGAAATAGAGAGGTCATGAACTTTGAGAGTGGGCTTCCTTTTGGTTCAGTATTAGTGAGAGGGAGATGGATGGGTGGGATAGGTATTTATTCTAGTCTTTCATATCTGCTTTTTCATTTTTCACGGATCCCTACTTTGTGCAGTTTCCATTATAGTGGGTGGAAGGTGACAAAGCTGTTTTATCTACCAATAATGTGATCACAACTTAAGTAGCAAAACCCAACTCTCCCTGACCCTCCATTCCCCCTCCTCTAAGAAGTGCAGTTTGGAATCTCATTCTGGAAAAGGTGGAATCGCATGGAGGTTCTCTAGATGTTAGGTAGACCTAAATAAAAGTTCTCAATAGAGTCCTCTTGGAGTAAATATAAGACCTCTTGTAGCTACAATGTTTTAGAGCATGTTTCATCTTCATTTTTAATATCTTGAACTGAATGATAGTCTTTTTTAGATGAAGAACTGATGTCAGCCTGCCAGGTACTGTAATTTATTCTATCCTATTATTATATATCAAGTAGGACAGTGAAAAATGTTTCCTTGCAAACTTGTAGTCCAGTATCAGTTACTTCCTATTTTTATCCTTAAATGACCATTGCAAATCAGTGTAAGGGTTTTTCCAGTAATTACAGCACTTTGTTAAAGTTTGCAATTTCTTCAGCCATTTAATATCTTTCTGTGAAGAAACTTTGCTAAGTTAACCATTATTGACTGGGTGGGATGTGAATGGAATGTTAGAAATGTTGTGTGAATTGAAGTTCTGTATTCGTTATAGATATAACCCTTATTTAAAACAGTGAAATCCATACTCAACAGTAGGAATGAAAGGTATTCTAAATTTTTGCAAAAGTGGATCATTTTTTGTTAGAGTATGATAGCAGGAAGAATTATAGCAATCTATCATTTTACCTGAAACGGACATGCCTATGTATTATGAATACTTTAAAGCTTCCCTTTGGAATATACCAAGAAATGCATTTGGAATTATCTTTGCTTTTCTGTCATTGTAAATTTAGGTTCTGGAACTGGGGTTTGGTGATGTGATGCATTGCTCACGAGAGGCCAGAACTCCTATTCCTACAGGATTTTGCAATGGAGGAACACATATTTAATCTCCCCTTTATGCCTTGGTTCTTGTTCCTCTTTCTAAGTTGAATAACAATATTTTTGGTTGTTTTGTTTTAAGTTGGTGCTCTGAAGCTTAATCTTAGTACCCTTTATTCTCAATTGTCAAATTTTGATAAAACATGTGCCATTTTCTTTGGTGAGAGAAAGCAGGTCTGCCAGAACACAATTTATATGCCTTATTGGCTCCATTAAACTTTTTAAAAACTTTAGCAATTTGTTACGTTTTTCCATTGCATTTAATCTGAAGTGTTCCTTGTCACCTGTGGTAACCTTCCCTCTACTTCTATGTCCCATTGCGCTCTTCCTGTGCCCTGAGCTCTCAGAATGACCCTGAAATCCCTAGTACGAAGGGAGATGATTGCTAATCTTAGGAGAATTTAATTTTGACAGTTTAGGTCAAAATACTTGGAAACTTCTTTGTGTCAGTTTAGATGCAAAACAAATCATGGAAGATTGCATACTGTGTGGTACTGAAAAGTAATGTCGATCCCCCCCCCCCCCCAAGTCTCTTGAACAACATAGACTGAAATTTAAAACTTGGAAGTTTAGATTGGGTGAACAGACCTTCTTCATCTTCAGCTGGAGTCTGATTCTTTAGACGTTGCAGCTCATTAATTCTGCTCCTGTTGCTCTAACTTCGCACGAGCAGGTTGAGTTTACCCTACACTGCAGCGTTCTGAGCATGGCTGGAATATTCAAACTTTTAATGTGTAGTATTTTATAGAACAAAATTAATGGAAAGCATTTGGCTAAATCTAAAGAACTGCAGTCAGATTCTTCAATGTGGTTTACCCAACTGGAGTAGATACATACCTTAAATCATAAAGTGAATAAATCATTTTAAAAACCCAAAACACCATGGGGCTTGTCTGCAGTTTTGTTTTGATCATCATATCCGAATAACTTTTTGTTGTAAATAGAGGAAGTTTAGGTTTTTGAAAAACAATTAGTCTTTTAGATTTTTTTCTAAGTTGGGCTGTTTAGCTCACTAAACTTTATTGTGGCTTTGGGCCTAATGGTTTCATTCATCTGTGAAAGCTGGGGTGGTTCCCTGTATAGGAAGAGGAGGGGTGGTTAACCAAGGTGCAGGGGACCAGGGGATGATTTTGAAATGGGACCTTTAGTCACAGACACCTGCGGCACCCTTAATTCTAGAAAAATGATGAGCAGACTCACTGTTTTTGGCCCGATGCTCCCTGCATGTAGTGACTGTTGGCAGATGAATCCCGTTGGGTTATTTCATATAGCAGCCTGTCACCTGGCAGTTCACCCATTAGATGGGTCGCTGAGGTGTCTGTTGTGGTGAGGTTGGGAATTTTCATACAAGGTCATCTGTGGATAGAGGAGGCTCTGATCAGATGTTAATGGCTCCTGCTGCCTGCTCTCTTGAGAGCCAACCTGGCTCCAGTGGTTCAGACAACTTTGCCCTTCAGGGTAGCTGTCCTGCTGCACTCTGGAGTACCTGGCAGGTCTCTGTGGGCACATTATTTGAGAAAGGAGCAGGCCTGGACACTGAGGTGTGTGTCCGTCCCACTGTCCCACTGCACGAGGAGAGGTGTGAGGTCTGCCTGCTGAGCTGCTTCCTGCGCCCTTCTTGTGCAGTTTAGTAGTGGCGGTTCGTCTGTGACATGAGATAGGTTCCAGCACAGGTTTTGAGGCCTTCACAGAAGGAGTAAGTTTCGGCGCTGCTATTCCATAATGAGTAGAAGGGTAGCAGTGGCTATTTTGGCTTCTTTAAGTCTCCATAGGATGAATTCATGCAGGTGAAGTTGCTGACTTCAAGGAATTTATATTTAAATAGGGCAGGTTCTGCCAGAGCTCTCAGGTATCCGTTGACACTTGGAATGGCACGGTCATTGGTCCCAGGAGCTTCTTGCATCTTAGCCAGTGCTGGGCAGCTGTGATTCTTGCAGGCAGAGTGATCTGGTGACTTTAAATGGCTTTTTGCCCTCTTATATGAAGGAAAGTTTTTTGTGGGTTTCAAATGCTAGAATTATGCCAGGGGATAGAATTAAGCCAGGTAAGCTTGCTTTTTTGGACTCAGTTCCAAAACTATGTAAAGGTAAAATAGAAAGATGTGACTCTTGGTGGCTGGATCCCTTGGAAGAGGAGTACATTTACAGGCACATTTTGGCATCTGCTTGTCACGTAGTTTATGTCAAGAAGACATCGATTTCAGTGTGCCACTGAAAAATCAATAATGCATTTTTGTGAAGATAACTTAAATGTCAGATATTAGCGTAAAGGCCCTGTTTGACATGTCCTCTCCCTTCACCAAAGGTGAGGCTCAGTAATCGTGGAAGGTGACTTTCCAGACAGATTTCTAAACGTTTACAAGTCTCTTGTGTAGACATTAATCAGTAGGTGATTACGGGTGAGTTGGAGTTGAAGAGCCACTGTAGGAGGCTCCTCAATGGGTTTTGAAGATTGGTTTCAGCTGGCTTGGTGGGCAGCTGAGGTGGAGGTAACAAGCATGATTAAGCTGGTGTGTGCTGTGAAATGGGAGTTTTCAAGGCAAGGACTTAGCCACACGAGTGAGGTCCTGTGCCCACTAAGGAACTGCCCCGGGTGGGTGGGTCCCGGCAGCCTCACAGCCAGTAGCACTTGATCGCTGATTGGGGGACTATGCCCCTCTGACCAAGTTGAGGGGTGTCAGTATTGGTGAGTGCTGTGCACTGGGCGGGCGTGGAGAGCGGTTGTTGGCAAGGGCTGTGGCTCTCCTTTGCTTTAGGTCAGTGGGCATTGCAATCGTTCAGGGCTCTAGTCATTCCTGGAACTGCCTTGGAGAGCCTCAGGGCCCTGGGCCTTCCTCTGGCCTCAGCAGTGAAGAGGACTGTGCACGCTCCACGTGTTGCAGCCTGACCCATAAGAACAGCTTGAGGTTCAGGCTTTTCAGCACATGGGGGCCAAGGCATGTGCCCCGCTGGAACTAAACCCTTCTGCCTTTGACAGTGGGGATTGAACTCAGGTGCTGTACCACTGAGTTCTATCCATAGCCCTTCCTATTTTTAATTTTGAGATAGGGCCAAGTTGCTGAGGCTGGCCTTAAACTTGTGATCCTCCTGCCTCAGCCTCTCTACCAGCTAGGATTACAGGCATGCACCACCATGCCTGACTTGTAACTGAGCTTTGAGAGAAGATTATCTTACTGTTGCTCTCTCTTCTTCAGGGATTCAGGGATGGTGGTGCCAGCACTGAATCCCGTGTCACACTGTCCTTGAGTGGTGGAAGGAGGTTGTTTCACACTTACTAATTCCTCCCCATGGCAAATGTCAAAATCATGATGGCTGTGTTCATTTCAAGGTTTATTTTCAAATTTGTAACTACTCGGGGACATGGGGCTTTTGGGGGGAGGGGGTATCACTGGGGATGGAACCCAGAGCCTTGCACAAGATAGGCAAGTAGACTGCCTCTGAGCCACTCCTCAGTCCTCAGGGGTTTTGACCGCTGTTGGGGCCTCCTAGCTTAGTGGGAGTGTTGTGGAGAGCTGTGTGTTCACACAGTCCCATTGGGTTTGTGGAGGCCTGCCTCTGGCCATTCTGTTTCTCAGACATGCTGGGCTATGATCTACAGTAAGAAGTACTTCTCCCCGAGGGCCTGCCGTGAGCATGCACAGACACACACGCAGCATGCTGTGACCGTGAAGGCTGTGTGGTGCGCTCTGCTCCTCTCCGTGGTTCCTTGGTATTAGACTGCTGTATGTGACCGTGTTAGTTTTCAACCAGCTTGGATGCCCGGGCGCTCTGGATGTCCACACCTGGCACAGGGTAGGTATAGATTTTTCTTGAATAAGTGAGTAGATAAAAGTGGTTTGAGAACATTTTGTAAAAATCCTTATTTTTTTCTCCTGGGACAATCATCAGTCGAGGACAAATGCGAGTGGTGGTGAGGAACAGGACTCCGCCCAGTGCCTGCCTCCCCAGCCCTGCCTTCCGTCTGGTAGAATGATGCCTGGCACCTGGTTTGCATCCAGATATGGGCTATTAATTGTGGTCATCCTTTGGACAAAGTTCCCTTCTCAGGGTCCCTCAGCAAGGGCTCTCCTGGGTTCTCCCACTGTCCTCAGCCTTCATTTCACTCTATCCCTTCTCTCCTGATTCCATGGTTTTCAGCCTCTGCATATTGGAATCAGCCAGAATGTACCCCAGAAAAGGTTGACGGGATTCTGGGGTGGGGCCCAGGCACTAGGAGTCTTCAAGCTCTGACAGTACACAATCACTAATAATCACTGTCCCGGCCGGCTGGGCCCCTCTTCCTATTAGCTGGACAGTGAGGTTGGATCCTGGGGCCAGCCCTGAGGCTGAGGGCAGCCTGTTCCGTCAGAGGACATATCGTCAGAGGACATATGGGGGCCCTGGCTGCCCGCCCACCCCCGCCTTCAGGCCTCGGGCTTTGAGGAAGTCTTGGCATGACCAGCATCCCCCTGGGGCAGGGTGTCTTCTGGGCTTGGCAGGGGGAAGTTGGCACCCACAAGGCATGATGACTCATGGCTCATGGCTCACCAGGAGTGACCCTGCCTGGCTGGCTGTGTCACCTTGGGTTAGTTTAAAAGATTCCTGGACTCCCCACCTACATACAAACACTGCATCCAAAGGTCTAGGGTGGGTCACACTGATTTACTTTTTTTAAAGTAAATTAAAGTCAAATATAAGTGAATCTTGCCACCCATTTACCTCTGTTTATATTTTAGGGTAACATTGATAACGTTATTTTCAGGGGTTGTACAGGAAGATATGGGAGATTGTGTTCTGAGTAGTCTGCTGTTCCTGTGTGTCACATCATGAAGGGGTGTCTGGAGCCACTGCCGCCTCTCAAGGGGAGCTGGGCCAGGTCAAGCTGATGGATACAGCAGAAAACCAAGACCCTTGGCCCTGGAGCATGTCAGCCACGGCGTCAACTCGGCTGGAGCCTTGTTCACACGGAGCAGTTGCCCGCCCACTCCCCAGGCCCCATGAGGTCCCCAGTCACAAGTCACTGGCAGTACTTGAAGCAGCATGCAGATGCTCATACGGCACTTCCTGAACTTGGCCCTGGCCTCTGCCTCAGTTTCCCTAATGCTGGGGGCGGGGTGACGGGTCTAGTGCTGTGGAAGTTGTCCCCTGGCAACCCGCCTGCAGGATGGCGCTCTCCCCAGGTCTCCAGGGTAGATGGAAGTGTGTAAATGTGAATTGGCCAGTTGAAGGTGGAGGCTGTCCATTCTGTCCGTAGGTGAGAGGAATAGGGTGTGGCTGGGGGTGGTGCCTTCCTCGTTTGTGTACCTTACTGTGAGGGAACTCTGTCCCCAGTGATTCACTGCCTTACCCTCGGTGCCAGGAGCGCGCCAGCAGGTGGGCTCTTTTTTTTTTTTTTTTTTTTTTAAAGAGAGTGAGAGAGGAGAGAGAGAGAATTTTTTAATATTTATTTTTTAGTTTTCGGCGGACACAACATCTTTGTATGTGGTTCTGAGAATCGAACCCGGGCCGCATGCATGCCAGGCGAGCGCGCTACCGCTTGAGCCACATCCCCAGCCCAGCAGGTGGGCTCTTGCAGAGCTGCCTGTGAGCCCGCACCACAGTCACTTCACCTGCCCAGATGGAAGCCTGCAGCCTCCAGGGGGCTGCCTTCCCACTGCGCCAGCCTGCAGCCAGGTCCTGCCAGGGCTGACTTCCTGGCACAGGCTGGTACGGGAAAGACAGGCTCCAGTGGAGGCCACTTGAAGCGGGAGGCATGGGTCATTCCCAGGCTCTGGGGTCTGAGTTGGCCTTTCTGAACCTCCTCCAGAGGCCTCCCTTTGTCACCATCAACCCTAGCTGCAGATGGCACCTGGACTGTAATGTCTGCCTCTGGGGTGCCCTTGTGTCCCTTGTCTCTCATCTGGTCTTGGGGTTTTAGTTACTGGTTTACTTTTGTTTGGGGTCTGCTTTCCTGGAGGGCAGGGTCTGCCTGTGTCATTCACTGTTCTGTCACCAGGTGGATGTCCAGTGAGGGAAGGAGGGCATTCCCACTCTACAGCTAGGAGGAGTGCCAAGCCAGGATCCGAGCCCAGGTTTGTCTGGACTCTGTGCTTTCTGGAAGGTACTTTGAGCCTTTCTTGTGGTGCTCAAGCTTGGGTTCAAATTCAGGGGGGATTTGGAAGCATGGACCTTTAGGAACCTAGGTTAAGTGGAGGTCACATAACCAGAGCCCGAGTTTCCACATCTGTAAAGTGGGCGTGATAAAGGAAACTACGGCACAGGAACTCAGTATGTAAAGCATTTAGCTGGCTTTTCGCAGGCCTTTAATAAATTTGGGGGCGTAGCCTGTTAAGAGACCTGTGTGAAGTGGTGATCCTGGTCAACTCGGATGCATCTAGACTGCATCTGAGACCTTTCCAGCAGTCACCCCATTCAGTGATCAAGAAAACCTGGAGCTTCTTCCCACCCACCTCTGTGTACCCCGAAAGGCTTAACCTCCTCAGGGCCTCTAGGTTGGCCTTGAGCCCCTAAGTCCGGGCACCCAGCATTCCCTGGCAGTGACTCACTTCCTGTTTGGGCTGAAGAATGTGGAGACAAACTACTGAGCCAGCTCCATGGAGACACTGGGCCTGCCCACCAGAGCCTTAAAGCTACAGGCGACAGACCAGCTTATCCTGGGGTGCCGACAGGGGTCTGGAAACGGGGGTGGGGCTTGAATACAAGGGGTCCTGCTGCCACAACCCACCACTCAGACTTTGATTTTTGGTTCCCTGAAGGAACTCCCTGCTGCCTTCACCCTTCTCCAGGACCCAGGGAAGGTCTGCATGCCCAACCTTGTCTGCCAACCATTAACTTGCCCGTCTAGACCTCCGTTATATTTTGTCTCAAACTGGTAACAACACTCCAGGCTTCTGAAAGATCTTGTTTGTCAGTGAGTGGGGACAGGTAGTGAGCAGAGCTGGCAGCCACCAGAAGGTGACTTGGGAGCGCACATCTGTTTAAACACTTGGTGTGTTTGCAAGCAGACCCTGGTGAGCACGGGATGCCTGGAGCATGGGCTGGTGACCTTCTAGTGCCTTCAGAAACAGGCTTAGCTTTCTGGGCCTCACCTTCCCCACCTGCTGGCCTGGGATTTGGGCTTGTGGGTTGAGAGCTCAGGAGCCAGTAAATTGTACTCGAAGGTGCTTGTTTGGGTTTAGGGCCTGCTTCCTCATCCCCAAATTTCTCATTTTCAGATTTGCAGATGGGCCTCTGGTAGCACTCTGAGCCTCCCTTCAGGGCTTTGCCTGCAAAATTCCTAGGTCCCACTTGTGGCTATGACCCATCTGCTAGCCTTGGGCTGAAAACCAACCATACCGGGAGGGTGGGGCTGAAACAGGAAGCCGGCCAATCCCACAGGAATTCTTGTAAAGCTGAGACCTTAATGAGGACCATGGCTCTGAGAAGTAGCCCACCTCTGTCTCCAGGGTGCCTTGTGGGCACTTCCCATTTCATAGTTTCCCCGGCTCCTGAAGCAGTGTAGGGGCCTGCCTTGCTGACTGACCATTAGAAAGGGGATGCCCAGCTGGAACTCCAACTTGAGATTTTTATCTCTAAAGTCTGAACTCTGCCCATGTGACATTTCTTTGATCTGTATCAGTGGAGCTTGAAATTCAGTGGGAAAGTATCACATTTGGAACCGTTTTATGTGTTTGACTTTGCTTTTTATGTACCCCTGGTAGATGGTAGTGTTTTATGGTCTAAGGGTGGAGAGAGGTTTCTCAGTTATGCCTTTTCCCACTGAACTATACTTCCAGTTTATGATAAAAATGGAGCTCTTTTATTAAAAGGCTGGCTTAGAATAATGCTTCAAAGAACACCACCACACATCAGGACTACAAGTAATGCTGAGGTTCAGTTTCTGGAGCCAGGCTGCCCGATTCGAGTCCTGGCTCTAGCACTTAACCAGTCGTGATCTTAAGCAAATCAGTGAACTTCTTTGGGCCTCAGTTTCCTCGTCTGTAAAACATGGATAATGATAGTTTCTTTTCAAGTTGTTAGGGGGCTTACATGGATTTAATGACTTTATAAAGTCTCTAGTACTTGCCATACTGTCAGTATTGTAGTATCTAAGTATTTATTAAACAGACTAGATAGATACACTATAGAGTGGTCCTTAGACATCACAGATGGACTAATATCCCCTCTGTCCCCAAAGCCCCAATTTTCATGCTTTCCCCAGGTAATTTCTGATCTGGCCTGGGGGTTAGCAAACTACAGGCTGCGAGCCAAATCCAACTCACTGTCTCTGTAAAGTTTTATTGCAATACAGGGGCTGGGAATGTGGCTCAAGCGGTAGCGCGCTCGTCTGGCATGCGTGCGGCCCGGGTTCGATCCTCAGCACCACATACCAACAAAGATGTTGTGTCCGCCGAGAACTAAGAAATAAATATTAAAAAAATTCTCTCTCTCTCTCTCTCTCCTCTCTCACTCTCTCTTAAAAAAAAAAAAGTTTTATTGCAATACAGACACTTGATTGTCTGTAGTCTACCTGCTGCCTTGCTACAACTGACCCCAGAGCTGAGTAGTTGTGACACAGACAAACATTTGCTCTTTCACCTTTTGAAGAAAGAAAGAAGGAATTCAGAGGTGCATACCTGTGATCCCAGCAACTTGGGAGGCTGAGGCAGGAGGATCCCAAATTCAAGGCCAGCCTGGGCAACTTAGCCAAGACCTTGTCTTAAAATAAAAAGGACTTAGGATGTAGCTCAATGATGAAGCATCCTGGGTTCAGTCCCCGGTACTGGAAAATAAAGAATGCATAGTTGAGAAAAGGAAATTTTGAAATAAGAGAAATTGCAACTTAATAATAGCAATAATTAAAGCTAGGTGCAGGCACAGTGAAGTAGGGTAGCTTCTCCATAGAATACCTGATTTATGTGAGAATTTGGTGTTCTGTCAAGTAACAACGAGAGGGAGGGTTTCATGAACTAATAGTGTTGGGAAAATAGATTATTGCGGGGAGAATAGATGAAGTTAGAGCATAAATTCATGTATACATTAAGACAGATTAAAGGCCTAAATGTATAACATTTAAAACTGGAGGAATATATAATGAACCTTGTAAATGTAAAGACGATGGACAATAGTTTCTAAAACATTGATTATGAACATAAATGTAAATTTTTGTTTATCAACAATATAATCAAAATCAGAAGGAGAATGGAACTATGACAAGAATGGACGATTTAAATTCCCTGATACACATACCGGTACAGACAGACACATTTTTATATGTGAATAAGAAGTAATGTCAGCTGGGTGCTGTGGTACATGCCTGTAATCCCAGAGGCTCATGCTGAAGGCAGGAGGATCACAAGTTCAAAGCCAGCCTCAGCAACTCAGCAAGGCCCTAAGCACTCCGTGAGACCCTGTCTCTAAATAAAATTTTAAAAAAGGGCTGAGGACGTGGCTCAGTGGCTAAGCACCCCAGGTTCCATTTCCAGTACCCCCCCCCAAAAAAAAAAAACCCAACAAAGTGATATGTCAAAAAGGAAAAATTTAAAAAAAATGTGAACAGGGAGTTTTAAGAGGCAGAAATCCAAACGACCAATCAATATATGAAAAAAGTTCTGACATTTCCTTGCTGGTAGTTCTGATTTTAAAAACAGACACTATTTTGAATCGGTTTTAAAGATGGTGGTCAGTACTCAGTGCTGGGGAGCCAGAGCTGACGTGCTCTCTCTCAGGCTGCTCCTGGGACATGCTAAAACATTTTTAGAAAATAAATTGGCCAAATCTATTGAGATCTTTAAAAGTGATCCTAGTTTTGCATCCTGTGGTCTTATCTCTACACCTATTTTCATGAGAGTTGAGCTGACCTCCTGCAGAGGACTGGGTAAACCATCTGTTATAGTTTCATTAGATGTAACCCATGCTCTTCAAGACCTGGAAAGTGCTCCTAAGGATGGGGATCGGCCTGGCCTAGGGGGGCAGCAGAGTATACGATAACTGCTAGCTGCTGTCATGTGGACATTAACCCTCCAGAGAACTCCTCTTCTCCTCCATCCCTCCTTTAGCTCCCTCCTTGCTCATCTAAGTGTCCTGGCTGCCCAAGTCACCGTGAGCCAGCTGGGGAAGGTTGTGGGCTGCTGGTTCCTGGTCACCGGAAGTCTCACCCTCCAGGAAGCAGCCCTGGCTCAGGAAAGTGCAGCCTTCCCTTTGGGGTGTTCCCTGACCTTCAGCGGGCGCTGTTTCTGGCTGGGCACTGCCATCTAGAGGCTCCTGGACCACAGGGCATCTGACCCTTGCAGCCCCTGGGACACTGGGAGAGGGCAGAGAGGGGCCCTCTCTTTACTGTGTCGGGTGACCCCTTGGACAGCTGCTCTTTTCCTGAAAGTCAGCACTAAAAGACCCTCCCAGCTGCCTACGTCAAGATCCCTAAGGGGGCAAAGAAGCCTTTGGAAGAGAGTTTCTGAGATGGTGGCCCTTGGACCCATGCTAAGGTCACCTGGTGGGAGACTATTAGTAATAACTAGCAGAGATTTCTGGGCCTGTCTCCAAGCCCCTGACTCAGACCTGGCTGGCAGAGAAGGGGTGCTAAATATCTAAATTATAGCCTGTCCCCCGCCCCTGGGCAATTCTGAAATTTGAGAACCAATGACACAGACCAGGGACACTTTGTGATTTGGCAATGGTGACTTGGCATAGACCCCATGAAAATCTGATGAAACCACAGATTCCCTCCCTGGAGAAATGCACACAGATACTTCTTAGGTTTCTTGAGGCTCTGAGGCTCACTCTTGTGCTGTGGACCCAGGACAAGGAATAGTGTGTGTTTACTGACCTCTTGTTTGGTGCCAGACACTGTTCCTGGGGACACAGTGGTGGACGGGACCAGTTGCTGCCCATGTGGAGTTTATAGGGTAATGAGGCCAGGCAGGCAGTTCTAGGCAGTGGGAACGGCCCTTGCAAAGGGCCTGGGTGGAGCGAGTATAGTTGAAAAGAACAGAAGGCAGTTTGGGGCCCCTTGGAGAAGCAGGAGGGGGACCACTGGAGAAATGGAGGGATGAGCAAGGCTCAGACCAGGCCAGACAGGATAAAAGACTCAGTCTTCACTTCAAGACTGATGAAAACTGTTAGACAGCCGTGGGACCCCCCCCCACACACACACACACATTTTTTTTCCAAGAGAATTAAAAACAGGTTCACCTAAAAATATACATGTGGCTGGTGCTGCACACCTGTAATCCCAGCGGCTCGGGAGGCACAGGCAGGAGGCTCACGCATTCAAACCCAGCCTCAGCAATTTAGCGAGGTGCTAAGCAATTCAGTGAGACTCTGTCTCTAATAAAATACAAAATAAGGCTGGGGATGTTGTCAGTGGTCGAGTGCCCCTGAGTTCAATCCCCGGTACCCCCCTCCGCAAAAAACAAAAACAAAAAAAAATGTACACCAAGTGTTCATAGCAGCATTATTTATAATAGCTCCAGAGTAGAATAGTCTACATGTCCATCAATGGATGAATAAACAAAATATATATATCCAAACAATGAATGAGTAAACAAAGTATAGATATCCAAACATTATTCAGCTGTAAAAAGGAATGAAGCACTGATTCATGCTGCAACATGGAGGAACCTTGAAAAGATGATGCTTTCTGGGTGCCGTGGTACACGCTGTAATCCCAGCAACGGGAGGCTGAGATGGGAGGATTGAAAGTTCAAGGTCAGCCTGGGTAACATAATGAGACCCTGTCTCAAAATAAATCAGAAGGGGTGGGGATGTGGCTTATGTGGTAAAACACTCCAATTTCAATCCTCAGTAACATTCAATGCTAAATTTCAGAAGCCTGACATGAGAAATTGTGTATATGTAATTCCATTTATACACAATGTTCAGAATGGGCAATTCCACCCAGGGAATAGCTGTGGCTGGGGAAAGGCAGGATGTGGGGGTTCTTGCTGGGGTAAAGAAAAGCTCTGGAATTAGACAAATGGTGACGGACATAACAACTTTAGGAAGCACACAAAACCCGCTGAACTGTACACTCTGAAGTGGGGAGTTTGACGTGAATTCGACCTCAGTAAGAAAGGTGCAGATATTATACGCACTTACAATGATACGGAGGTTCAAAGAAAATAAGTTTTGAGGGGCATCTGATGTATGTTCTCGAAGTTTCCCCTGACTGCAGGGGAGAGGGGACAGACAGGAACAAGAGGGTGCAGCTCACTAGTTAGAAGACTCTGGTTCCCCAGACAGGGGAGGCTGGGATCCCAGACTAGGTGGGGGAACGGGAGCCAGGATGATTTGTTAAGTTCACAGTGAGCTACGACCAGGGCAGGATTGTGGGTTTACAATGAAGGATATTTATTTTTTAAAAAAAATTTTTGTGGTACTGGGGATTGACTCCAGGGGTGCTCTACCACTGAACTACATCCTCAGCCCTTTTTACTTTTTATTTTGAGACAGGGTCTCGCTAAATTGCTCAGCCCAGCCTGGAACTCGCGATCCTCCTGCCTCCGCCTTCCCAGTTGCTGGGATTACAGGTGTGCACCACCATACCTGTCAGCGCGAGAGAGCACTTTGAGTCTGAGACTCGAACACCCTGTTTGTTATTTGGGGAGTGCGTTTGTTCTTGTATTTCTGCTTGGCCCTCCTAGTGGCGCTGGCTGGTTGTGGTAGAGTTTCCAGCTGTGCCTCTGGAGTGTGGGCAGCCCCTGACTGCTTTGTCTTTGAACTCTTCATTGAAGATTTTTTTTTTTTTTTTTTTTTTGGTACTGGAGATTGAACCCCAGGAGCGCTTAACCACTGAGCCACATCTGCAGCCTGTTTTTTTATTTTATTTGTTTATTTTGAGACAGAGTCCCACTAATTTGATTAGGGCCTTGCCAAATTGCTGAGGCTGGTTTTAAGCTTGCCATCCTCCTGCCTCAACCTCCTGAGTCCAGTTGCTGGGATTACAGGCATGTGCCACCATACCTGGCCTCACTGCAGATTTTTTTTTTCCTGGTACCAAGGATTGAACCCAAGGGCACTTAACCAGGCACTTAACTTATGTCGTCAGGACAAAATGCCTTCAATCCAGAGCATGATGTACCTGGCATATCTCAAGCTAATATCCAAGAGTCAGGCAGAGTGCCTTGTGCCAGGGTCTAGTTGTAAGGTGCCACGTAGCATGCTAATGTTTTTTTTTTCTTTTATGCTGGAGATTGAACCCAGGAGTGCTGTACTACCGAGCTATACCTCCAGCTCTCTTTAGTTTTTAATAGGGTCTGGCTAAGTTGTGCAAGTTGGCCTTGAACTTGTGCTCCTCCTGCCTCAGCCTCCTGAGTTTTGGGGATGGTAGGTGTGGATCCCTGTGCCTGGCTGGTTTTCTCTATTTATAGTATGCTGGGAAAGGATTTTGGGAAACTGACCAGGGTGACCCCAAGGCAATCATGGAGGTCAGACTGGAGATGGCCAGGGTCAGGTGTGCAGAATCCACATACCTTCTCACAAGTCATCCTGTCCTGCCCACTCCCAGTCTGAGCCCTGCCCAGATGCCATGTGCATCCGGATTCAAATCTTCCAAGTGGAACTGGCTGGGCACTCCCTGCCCAGGACTTGACCCTAGACTGTCCTGCCCACTCCGCACCCGCCACCCTGGACCCCTCTCCCATTGGGAACAGGCCCAGCCCTTTCTCACCTGGGAACCTCTATACCTGCTGGTCCCTCGGGCTGGGGCTCCCTGCCCTGCTGGGTCCCCAACTTCCTTTAGTCCTTGGTCCACCCTGGGCCCTTCCCAGCTGCCCCTACGGGTTCTGCCTCTTTCCCGTCTTTGCTCTCCTCACTCTTGTCCCAGTTCACCATTATTGGTTTATTTCTGTTACTTCTGTTTCTTACCCACTTTCCTTTTTGGGGGCGGGGACTACCTCTCTTTTTTCCTCACTCCGTACCTGGCATGGTGCATGAGAGCAGCTGCCTGGCATTGGTCAATCAGTGGGCCCACGGGGTCTGGCGGCAGGGGACTGTGAGAGGAAAGGCCTAGTGGCATGTGGGGGAAGGGAGACCCCCGAGTCCTGAGACTCCCCAAAGCCCCCCTGCCCCTTCCTGACCTCTCCCTCGCTCCTGTGCTTTCTTCTCTCATGCTCTTCCCTTGACCAGCTCGCCCTTCCACTGGACTGTCCCTTGTTGGGAAGAGCAAGATGGCGGACTTGGACATGGAGCTTTCCTACAGGGGGCTGCAGAGGGCAGTTGTCCTTATAGCCATAGGGAGCCCTGGATGGAGGCAGAAATTTCTGGATAACTCGCAAGCCCTACGGGACAGGAGCACAGCAGACCCCTCCCCCACCTTACCCTGAGGGGGACGCCACTGTTCCTGGCCACAGGGGTGGCTGCACTTTACACAGTTCTGTTTGATAAAATAAACAGCAACTTGTCTACAAGAGTAGATTTCTCTTTTTCTTTTGTATCACTCTTATTTTTTGTTTTAACAATTATAATCGTCAGTATGTATTAATTGTGCTGAGTCATTTCCACACAAGCCCATGTCCTGCTTTGATCACACCCACCCTCCCCTCTCCTGCCCTCCCTTCTCTCCCCCCTCCTAGGCTCCTTCCCCTTCCCCAATCATCTCTCTTCTGCTTTCAGATCCTGAGTTTTTAAAAACATTAATTTCCACGTATGAGAAAAAACACACGATACTTTTCTTTCTGTGTCTGGCTTGATATGACATCTTCCAGTTCATCCATTTTCCTGCTGATGACATAATTTCATTCTTTTTTTACGGCCGAACAATACTCCATTGTGTGTACATCCCACAAATATATGTATGTATTTATCCATTCATCAGCTGACAGACACCTTGGCTGATTCCACATCTTGGCTCTTTTGAGTAGTGCAGCAATGCACAGGGTTGTGCCGGTCTCTCTCTTGTATGCTGCCTTCATTTCCTTCAGGTATACCCAGGGTGGTACAGCTGAAAAATGTGATGGTAGCTTATTTATTTTTATTTTTGTCATTTTGGGTGTTAAGCCCAGGGCTGCTCTACCACTGAGCTATGTCCCTAGCCCTTTTAAAAAATTTAAATTTTGAGACAGGGTCTTGCTAAGTTGCCCAGGCTGGCCTTGAATTTATGACCCACCTTCTTTAGACCCCAGAGTGGCTGGAATTACAGGCATGCAGCATTGGAGGTGGTTTATTTTTTAGTTTTGAGGAACCCTCATACTATTTTCTATGGTAGCTGTGCTGATTGATATTCCTGCCAACAGTGTATGAGGGTTCTTTTTACTCTTCATTCTTGCCAGCAATTTTTTTAAATAAAAGAGCAAAATTCTGAATTCATGACTTTTGTATAATTTCTCTCTGCTGAGCAATGTAGAGAGGTTTATAACTCATACTTTACTAGTGCAAGGTACATGAGAACAAGCGCCACAAAATATTTTTCAAATCTTAGCTCATTACATTTTTTTTTAAAGGCAAGCTCCAGTGAATTTATTTATTTATTTACTTTTTTTTTAAAGAGAGAGTGATAGAGGGAGAGAGAGAGAGAATTTTTTTTTAATATTTATTTTTTAGTTCTCGGTGGACACAACATCTTTGTTGGTACGTGGTGCTGAGGATCGAACCCGGGCCGCACGCATGCCAGGCGAGCGCGCTACCGCCTGAGCCACATTCCCAGCCCAGCTCATTACATTTTAACTCTGTGACCTGAGTCACGCTGCTGTCATCTAAATCTAGATCTCATCTGTTAAAAGAAATTAACAATAGCCTCCACCTTTGGCAAAGACTGCCCATTTCCCCCCAAGATCCATTCTCCCCTGACATTGGGAGGGAAATGTAACCGTATACACAGAATAAGGACTACATTTCCCAGAGGCCCTTGCAGCTACATGTAGCCATGTGATCAAGGAATGACCAATGGGCATAAGATAAGTGGTATAGAAAACTTCTCAGGGGTGTTGTCCTACCACTCCACTTCTTCCTTCTACTGAGTTGGGTTGCAGGCATAAGGGTTGGAGACAGAGCCACCATCTGCAAAGTGAGGTCACTTTATGAATGAAGAATGGGAAGTATCCACAGTGGACCAAGGAAACAGGAGAAAGTCCTTTCCCTGATACTCTGGAGCCACCACACCAGCTCTAGACCACCTAGTACCAGATTTTTAATGTCCCAGAAAAGTAAACTTCTACCTTATTTAGGCCATTGCCATTTTGTGTTCTGTTACTTATACCTGAGCTTGATTCTCTATTAGGATCAAGCTTGTCCAGCATGTGCAAGGCCCTGGATTCAATCACTCATTAGGATGTGCTACCTGCTAGATTTCTTGGGTGGATGAGAGGAAATCTCGTGTAAGTTGCCTATCAAGGTTATAGCACATTGTAAGCCCTTAGTAAATGGCTTTTATTATTAGCTTCTCTAGTGTCTAATCATAATGACTGTCCCCTGTGAGAACTCTAGAGATGAGTTCTTCTGGGGAAGAAAAATAGATCAGGTTGTTAAGTTTTTTGTTTTGTTCCTAACAATTATAAAAAAGGAAACAGTCTGATCATATTAATTCAACTAGAAATGATATCATTTGAATTCTTCTGTTTACAGATTTTAGCTGAACAAGACAGCCTCACAAATTTGCACGGTGTTTTAATTGCAAGGAAAGCTGAACATGCTTTTAAATAGCCATGTTTACAAACACATAGCTCCATTGCTCCACATTTGACACCCAGCCTTTCAAAACAATTCAGTCACATTCTTCTCCTGTTTTTTTTCTGTTTCCAAAAATGTGGCTGAACACTTTTTAGGGGCCAGTGGCCTGAGTTCACCTTTGTGCTTTTAACTTATGATGGTGCATTTATCAAATACTCAATAATATGTACTGTTGATGTGTGCTGTTGATATGTACAATGATATGTTTGTTGGGTTTCTTTTCTTTCTTTCTTTCTTTCTTTCTTTCTTTCTTTCTTTCTTTCTTTCTTTCTTTCTGCTGCTGGGGATTGAACCCAGTGTGCTCTACCACTGAGCTATGCCCTCAGCCCTTTTTATTTTTTATTTTGAGACAGAGTTTTTCTAAGTTGCTGAGGTTGGCCTTGAATTCGTCATCCTCCTGCCTCAGCCTCCCAAGTTGCTGGGATCACAGGCAGGCACCACCACATCTAGTATCTAAGACCCTATTTAGCTCTCAAGTTCTGGATTCTGCAAAATATTGTTCAATTTCAGAACACAAATTTGATTATGAAGGAATCCTGAGGGAAAAAGCACAAGGACAGCAAAATTGAAGAAAGAGAATTGTTACAAAGTTTATTGTTAGGGATGAAAAGGAGAGAAGATGAAAGTCAAGATGGTTACTCTTTAACATTTGAAAGGCAAGCACAGAAACTTGCCAACACTGAATATAACATCGAGGAGAAGATGTTTTCTATTATTATTTGACATAGATAGAGGTTTCTTTTGAAAGTACATACTGGTATTTTGGTTATGAGACAAGGTATTTTACATATTAACTCTGTTATACATTAATAGAATATATTCTGTACAATTATAGAGAAATTGCTATATAGACAACTCCATTTAAAAAATGGGGTGCATTTTGTTTTATTTGCTTATTTTTTTATGGTAGTGGGGATTGAATCCAGGGCCTTGCTACATGCCGGACAAGTCCTCTACTTCTGAGCTCTCTCCCCAGTCCTTTTTATTTTATTTTGAGACAGGGTCTCTCTAGTTGCCCTGGCTGACTTTGAACTTCGGATCCTCCGGAGTCGCTGTGATCCACCTGTGCCACTGTACTGGCCAGGACCCAGGGCATTGTGCCTGCTAGGCCTGTTCTCTACCACTGGGAGGTAGGAAGTGTAGCTCAGTGCTTGAACTTGAGGTCCTCCAGGCCCAGCCTGGGATCACAGGCGTGCACCCTGCACCAGTGTGCCTGGGTCTTCCCTCTTTTTCTTGAGTTACATTTCTTGAGTTACGGCTGATTATTTTTATTTAGGCTAATCCACGTCTAGGTTTTAGCAGTTCTTGGCTCAAGGACAGGGGAGAGAGGAGGAGGTGAGGACAGAGAAGAGGAGGTGAGGACAGACAGGGGCAGAGGCTGCTAGAAGGACGCTGGCCTGGTGAGGAGGTCCAGTTTAGCCACTGAGAACATCACACATGTATTTGTTGAGGGCCACCATGGTGTCGGCACGGTGCTGCCTTTGACTCAAAGATGGGCTCTCGGGGAGTCCCTGGGGCCAGGTTGGGCAGCTTAGAGTTTGTGATGAGAATCGGGTGCTGCGGCAGCCTCTGCAAGCAGGACAAATACAACCTGACAGCATCTTGCTGCTGATTTATTAGAAATGACTTCTGAGGTTTCTCCTGGGGGTGACTGAGGCCGGCTGTGCCCGGGTCTCTTTTTCTCCTGTCCCTATTGGGGGCTGAGTCCGGTTCATTTGCTGTCTCCTGCAGTGCCTTGGGCAGCAGTGGGCTGGCTCTGGATAATATATTCTTTTGAAGTGCAGGCATTTTATTATTATTCAAATCTTTAACATGTTAGTCTATTGAATTTGGAAATTGAATCAGATGGGGCCGTGGGACTGTGTTCTTTTCCTCTTCCCCCTCCCCCTTCCTCTCCCCTGCTTCTGTGGGCTGTGGATGATGGTGTCCCTGTGTGTGTGTGAGTGTGTGTGTGTGTGAGAGAGGGGGGGGGGAGGGAGGGGGATGGGGCGACGGTTTCTGATCTCTGTCTGTTTCCATCTCCACACCAGCATTGCCGACCCTTGGGCCTGGGTTGTTGGCGGTGGTGTTCGGGACGTGGCAGGGTGTTTAGCAGCGTCGCTGGACTCTCCTCATAGGTGCCAGGAGCGTTTCCCCTGCAGCTTACGAAAACCAAAAGAGTGTGTCCAGCAGAACCCAGTGTGTCCCCTGTGGAGCGAAACTGCTCCTTGGGAGACCCCTGGTCCGTTCCTCCCTGCATCTCTGGTGAATTCTGTCCCTCTTGGTGACCAGTGGCTGGATGGAGGCAGGATCCCTGGGCTGCACTCATCACTCTGCGGCCAGGGCTGCTGCCTCCGTCCCTCTGGGCTTCCAGGCAACGTGACTCCAGGCTGATGAGAGGCCCGGAGGAGAGGCCCAAGCACAGCTAGCTCTGGGCGGCTCTCCTGGTGGGGACCACGGGGCCCCTGGAGAGTGCTGGGGGCTTGTGGAAGCTGGGGTTCCTCCAGCCTCTGGTGGGCCATGGGAGGAGAAAAATCCAAGTGATAGTGGCCCTTGGCCTGTGTCCAGGATTCCAAAAGGAGCCTCAGCTGTCAGCAGCTGGCCGCACTCCACAGGCTGCCGGCGTCTGTGAGCATTGGCTCCCGAGTGCCCGTGGCCTCTGGAGTCTTTGTGGCTGAGGTCCTGGCCTGTTCCCTACCCAGGGAGCCGATGTGCTGGGATCAGGTGCATCTGAATTTAGAGGTGTTGATCTAGATGGTGGGTTCTCTGCTGGGGCCTTGAGAATGAGACTCACAGAAGACAGGTTGGCATGCTTGGGTGCCGTGGTGCACCCCTGTGATCCCAGCACTCTGGAGGCTGAGGCAGGAGGAGGCAACTTAGGGAGACCTAAAAATAAAAAGGTCTGGGGGTGTAGCTCAGTGATAGAGCACTCCTGGGTTCAGTACTCAGCACCAAACAAACAAACAAACAACAACAACAACAAAAACCAGTTAGCAAGAGAAGACCAAACCCATTTATTACCAGGTCCATGGTACTCACCTGGGGAGGCCTGGCTGGGGCCTGGGCTTGTGAAGCACTTGACAAAAGAGTAGTTTGCAGATAGGTGACAAGACCAAGGTGAGGGACTTCGAGCTTTTGGGGTGGCAAATTAGAGGTAGGTGAATCTATAGGATGGTCATGTCCACGAGGGCAGGCTGGTAAGGCTTGCTGATAGGGTCTGGCCTCTCACCTTGGTTAGCTTTGTCCTTGCTAACGGCCAGGGGAAGGGCCACCTTCACACATTCATGTCCTGCTCTAGGGCAGCGAGCTCTTCCTGCACCTGCTTCTTCTCAATTGTCTCCCCCTTAGACCAAGGTGGCGTATTTTGGGGGTCCTGTTCGGTGGTCCTTGTGGGCAAGACATACGCCCCAACCACCCTCCTTCCTTCTTTCCCAAGTGTGGGCTGGTCCGATGTCACACCAGACATGTCACAGCGAGGTCACCTCCCTCTCCCTGCATTGCCACGTTTGTCCCTGATATCCTAACCTCCATGAAGATCTTGGCTGTCGGGTTCCCCCACTTGGGAGAGGGTCACCATCCATATGGAGGTGGCCAAATGGCAGGATAGAGGACAGTTTTGTGTTAGTGTGGACAGACAGGCCCTCTCTGGGCCTGCTTCCTCTTCTATAAAGCAAGGACACCACTACCCAGTGGCATATCTAGCATACACGACACTCGGAGTGGATCCTTTCTTCTTTTCTTCTGGGCTGGGACTGACCCCAGGGTCGCACACAGGCTCAGCCTGTGCTGTCCCACTGAGCCACCCTCCCAACCCCAGGGTGGATTCTCCTTAAACACTCCTTCTTCCTAGGTACATACCCAGCACACCGTACAATGCACTCACTTACGGAGACAGTTTGATTTTCTTGGGCCCATTACATCGTTCACTTTAGAACTTGTCATAAAATCCACGTAAAATCCACCATTTTGATCGTTTTTGGTTGTACCTACTGGTGACGTTAATCAACATCTTCTACACGACAGAAGTATCTCCCCTAACAGAAATCTTTACTAGAAATCATTTTCTTGTTCTTCAGTTTTAAAACAAATGATTAATAATAAAATAGGAAGAACACATTTAATTTAATTTTATTTTTATTGTTTTGCTAACATTTCATTGATTGTGAATCATTGACTGGTATAGTGTACACCAATGCTCCATTTGTGGTCAGGGATGGTCACAGAATTACATGGATTGAACTAAACCATATTGATCTAATTTTGATGTCCACCATGTTAAGGATGAGAGTTATACATTAACTGATTCCTAAAGGACAAAATTTGAGTGAGGGAAATCAGAAAACGCGATAATGTTGAGACCCCTGGAAGACAACTTGAACATCACAAGGATTCATGGTCATAAGCTATGAACTTTGATTTAAGGTGCACATAGCTTGGTCCCCGCCATAGGACAGTGTATTAAATATTATTTTTTAAAAAGTTGTGGGGTATTCACATAATAAAATACCACATAACAATATAACAAAAAGAGGAAATTCTACCACATACAACCTGGGTAAACTTCAAAGAATAGCAGTGAGAGCAAGAGACCAGACATGAAGGTAACAGTGTGTGGCTCGTTATATACAATGCAGTCAGGAACACACGGTTGAGTACTAGGCAGTGAGACGAGTCCACAGACGTTTCACTGGAGGGTAGCAATGACCTGTGAGACAGGAGTCGTGACTAGAGGGGATGTGGTTGAGCATTTCAGTAGTATTCTCATTCTTTCTATGGGAAGTGTTTGCACAGGTATGTTGACTTTGCCGTAGTTCTGTGGACTGTACACTTTTTATTTGTGCCTTTTCATACTTCAGAACAAGGTTATTTTTATAAAGAAGATTTCTGATAAGTTTGGATCCAGCATTAGCCCCTGCTAGTTTCAAGGTGGTACTCGCTCTCTCCTTCCAGGATCACAAATTTTTGTCTCCATCTTTGCTCAGATGGAACAACACAAAACAAAAACAAATCAAAACAAACAAAAAACCTCCAAAAAACAAAAAGTGAAAAGCAAAAAAACAACTCTGGCATCACCACTAAATGACCTAAAAACGGTGTCATTTCTTAAAGGAACCGTGCAGCTTATCCACATTCCCACTGTTCTCCCACAAGCCAAAAATTCCATTCAGAGTCTCCCAGGTTTAAACTAAAAAAGACCTCCCATTTCCACAAGCTTATTTTTCTTACATTGACATTGCTTTTCAGAGTAGGATTTTCATTCTCTTTTTTAAATTAGCTATTTCAGATTCGATGTTGAAATGCTTTTGAGTAAGATCCTTGCAGAAAAGGTAGAAATTTCTGTGTCTTAATGTTCCAGAAAGAATTCCATTTCAGTCATCTGGTCATTTCTACATTTGGTGGTTCCATTTTCCCCCAAATATTTCATCATCGATTTAATAACCAGAACTCCCTTCGAAGGACCTCATCTTTTTTTTTTTTTTTTTTAAAGAGAGAGTGAGAGAGGAGAGAGAGAGAGAGAGAGAGAGAGAGAGAGAGAGAGAGAGAGAGAGAGAGAGAGAGAATTTTTAATATTTATTTTTTAGTTCTCGGCGGACACAACATCTTTGTTGGTATGTGGTGCTGAGGATCGAACCCGGGCCGCACGCATGCCAGGCGAGCACGCCACCGCTTGAGCCACATCCCCAGCCCGAAGGACCTCATCTTGATCATTGCTTGTAACTCCTAATCATCATATATTCATTATGTGGTTGCTTTTTTTTTGTTCGTTTGTTTTAGTTTTTAGTTTTTGATTTTTAAAATTAATTTTATTTCTTTTTTTTTAAAGAGAGAGTGAGAGAGGAGAGAGAGAGAATTTTTAATATTTATTTCTTAGTTCTCGGCGGACACAACATCTTTGTTGGTATGTGGTGCTGAGGATCGAACCCGGGCCGCACGCATGCCAGGCGAGCATGCCACCACTTGAGCCACATTCCCAGCCCCTAAAATTAATTTTAAAATTTGTTTTAATTAGTTATATATGACAGTAGAATGCATTCAGGCACTTTGATATATCATACATAGATGGGATATAATTTCTCATTTTTCTGAGTGTACATGTTGCACAATCACATTGGTCCTGCAGTCACATCTATACACACAGTCATAATGTCTGCTTCATTCTACTATCTCTCCTATCCCCTCATCCCCTCCCTTCCCCTCCCCTCCCATCACTTCCCTCTACCTAATCTAAGGTAACGCTATTTGTCCCTAGTGCCCCCCACCTTATTGTGAATTAGCTTCCACATATCAGAGAAAACATTTGGCCTTTGGTTTTCTGAATTGGCTTATTTTGCTTGGTATTATTAAAATTTTTTTTTTTGAATTGGATATTGAATCCAAGGGTGCTTAACCACTGAGCCACATCCCCAGCCTATTTTATTTTTAATTTGTTGGGGCTAGGATCTCAGTGAGCTGCTTAGAGCCTTGCTAAATTGCAAGGCCGGTCTTGGTCTTGCAATCCTCCTGCCTCAGCCTCTGAGTTGCTGGGCTTACAGATGTGTGCACCACATTTCCCTATTAAAGATGGTCTTTGACATCAATAGAATATTTCATCTGTGAGCTGAAGTCTAGGCTTAACAGACAAAAACAGCACATCTCTGCCCCACCGTTTTGCTCTTATAAACACAGTAAAAATTCTAAGTTTTGATTTTTCTCTATATATATTTTTGTCGTGCCGGGGATAGAACTGGGGACTCATGCCCATGAGGCGCCTGCTCTGCCCTGAGTGAGCCCCAGCCCTGGCCTCCAAGCTTCTGCTTGTAGGTGGAACGAGGGGCTGGGGGCAAGCCCGGCTCTGCTCTTCCTGCGTGTGACGAAACCGTTTGGACCCAGCATAGGAAGGTGCAGGAGGGGCTGGAGGAGCAAACCCAAGCCCCCGGGCACTCCTGCCAGTTAGGGAGGCTTGAGGACCTGTAGCTGGCTGTGCTCCTGGAGCCCATGTTGACCTCTGAGTGCAGTGCGCGGCTCATACACCCCCAGTGCCTGTGGTATGATCAACACGGGCCAACGCCTCTTCCCAGATAGGGCCTCTACCACTTGCTTAGGAATCTAGGCTCTTCTGTCCTGCTGTGGTGCTCCTCCAAGCCCCCATCATATATCACTTTGGAAATTCCCTCCCCAAGGGGGGGGGGTGTGGAGTTTGCAGGAGCTGAGCTTTGTGCTATTTTCTGTGTAGCTTGCTGGGGAAGAGCGCATTGCTCTGGGCCTTGTGCTCTGAGATATCAGTAGGAACTCATGTCAGATCCCCTTTTTATTAAAATCCATAAAGTAAATTCCACTGATGAAGCGTCCACATTCTACCGACAGTATCAGAACAGCCAGGCATTTAAAGAAGGGCTGTGGGCAGCCCTGTGGGAGAATAAATTCAGAGTCTTAGCTCTGCTCTGGGGTAACAGCGGATGAAATGCTGAACCCTCCCATCCTGTCCCTCCCTCCCTCTTCTCTCCTGTCCCAGAGCTGTATCTCACACCACCTGTAGCAGTCTGTTTTCTCTTGCTACAATGAAGCATCCGAGTGTGGGTACTTTATAAAGAAAAGAGGGCTATTTAGCTCTTGGTTTTGGAGGCTGAAAGTCCAAGATAAGGTGGCTTCATCTGTTTGGCTTCTGGTGAGGGCTTCTTAGAGGTGCCACAACGTGGCAGATGGCATCGTGGTGGGAGCTGGTCTGGGAGGGAGAGATTACCTGGTGAGACAGGAAGCCAGAGGCTGGGGAGGGGCCACTCTTGCTCTTTTTGTACAAACTCACTTTCTTTGGAACTAACTGGTCCTGTGAAATGACATTTACCCCTTCCAAGGCCAGACCCCAGTGACCTCCTGGTTCCGACTAAGCCTCAGACACAGGAGCCTTTGGGGGACACTCATGCCCATACCAGCCGCAGTCCCACCACGTAAGTGCTGCCTTTCCTGTGTCCACACCACATCCTGGGGGTGGGCGCCACAGCCCACCTCAGGGTGCACACCCTGGCCCACCGAGGGCAGGGGAGCAAGAGCTGAGGTCGCAGTGCCCTCTCGCTCCTGACCTGGCCTTTCACACTGGAAGTGTGTGGGTGTCCCCGAGACCCCCCACGTGGCCTCACGCAGGTCGGCTTCCAGGCGTGTCCCCAACCCTCACCACGGGAGCCTGAGGCTGGCTCTGGCTGGGTCTCCCGGGGCTTCCTGCAGCCGGTGTGAGTCTCCCAGGGCTGCCTGGGCACAGGGCCACAGACCAGGTGACTTAAAACAATGGCAGCTTGTTCACCCACCGTCCTGGAGGCCAGAACTCCAAACCAAGGTGCTCACAACCTCGGTTCCTTCAGGGCTCCAGGGACAATCTGTCCCAGTCCCCTCCCGCAGCTTCTGGAGGCTGCCCTGATGCTGGAGGGTCCTCTGCAGGTGGCAGTGTGCCTCTGTTGTCACATGGCTTCTTCCCTTTGTCTACGGGTCCCTGGGCTTATGGCCCATCCTGATCCTGTGCCACCTCAACTAAATCTAACTGGTAACATGAGTGAAGAGCCCATTTCCAAATGACGTCATATGCTGAGGCTGCAGGAGGACGTGGATTTGGGGAACACCATTTGACCCAGTATAGCCCCTCGCATCCTGGCCCTCATCCCCAAACTTTTTAGGACCATCTGCCAGCAAGGGGCCCTGATGAGACTCCGTCCTGGGATGGCAAGGATGGTGTGATCCCACCCAGAGGTGCCTGGAGCCAGAGCCAGGGGGCGAGGGGGCTGGCCTTTCTCCTCGTGGACCAGGGGTCGGCATACTTTTTCTGTAAGGGGCAGAGAATGAATACTCTTAGTCGTTGGGTGCTGAACCATCTCAGCTGAAACGTCTATCTCTGCCCTGTGTGAACGTCAGTGATTACCGATGGCCGAGTCCCAATAACATTTCAGATGTGGACATTGAAAGTTGAATTTCTTACAATTTCTATAAGTTACAAAATGTTATTCTTCTTTTGATGGTTTTAAAACAATTTTTTTGAGGGTACTTGGGATGGAGCTACATCACCAGCTCTATTTTTTATCTGGAGACAGGGTCTCACTAAGTTGCTGAGGCTGGTCTCAAACTTGTGATACCCCTGTCTCAGCCTCCCAAATTGCCGGGATTACTTTTGGGCACCACTGTACCTTCTTAAAACAACTTAAAGGTGTAAAAATCTACAGTGAGAGCTGTACAAACACACACTCAGTGGGCTGGATTCATTGGTGGGTTGTCACCTGCCAATCCCCGTAGAGACCATTTTCTTTGTATTTCTGGTGTTTCTTATGGGACTTCTTGTAGTGACCGAGATACTGAATGTCTACCTGTCAGAGACATAATTGTGGGAATTAGCTGAGAATCTGTCTATGAAATCTCAAAGTCGTTTTATTTAAAAACCTTTTTTTCAGTACTGGGGATGGAACCCAGGACCTCAAGCAGGCTGGGCAAGTGCTCTACCCCTGAGCTGCTCCCCTAGGCCCGGGTAGTTTTGCAAAGGCTGACGAGTTTGCTGGGGGAATTTTGCACCTTGCAAGAGCAGGCAGAGCCTGGGTCCTTGAAGTTCCCCAGCTTCCGGCTGCCCGGCTTCCCAGCCATTCCCCACACACCCGGCAGGGGGCGCCGGGAGATCGCGTTTGCTGGGTGTCCCGGTACCCGGGAAGCCTTGCCAGGAGATGGGAGACGCTGGGAGCTGGCCCAGATGACCTCTGAGTGTCTTTTCTGCCCTTTCCATCCCAGTTCCTTTTGAGATGAAGGTACGGGATGGGCTGCCCGGAGCTGGCTCGCAGCAGCTGGAAATTCAGCAGAATGGTCCCCTTTCTTAGGAAGAACATGAAAACGCAGACCCGCCTGCAGGTGGCTGGGTGCTGGGGCTCCAGAGCGCCCCGTTCTCACTCCTTTTGCTCAGTACGTGTGTGTGTGTGTGTGTGTGTGTGTGTGTGTGTGTGTGTGAATTAAAGGAGGCGGGCGGCCAGGGATTGCTTTAACTAAAGGCAGGACCATTAAGCCCATGAGAAACAGCAGGCAGAAAGGACATGGTCACATGGGTGGGGCTTGGGCATCAAGGACCCACAAAGATACTCTGTTAGCTTTTAGGGCCCTCAAGCCATTAGGTGAGGCCACTTCCCCAGTGACTGCCTGGCTTTCTGGGCTGATGGGGAAGTGTCCTGCTTGGTTCCTAGTGTCCCCTTCCGTCAAATGGGCATGGAGCACAGAGCACAGATCGGTCCACAGTGGAAGGCACTGTTTTCCAGGTGTGGTCTGCAGACCAGCATCATCAGCGTCACCTGGGAGCGGCTTAGGGAGGCACAATCTTGGGCATCCAGAATCTGACGCTCTGGGGTCAAAGGCCAGCAATCAGCCCCTCTCAAGCCCCCAGGTTTGTCTGATGCAGTCTCAGGCTGGGGGACCTTAGGGTCCTGCTGTGGTCTTCATCCTTGGCTGCATGTTGGAATCATCTGGCTTAAAAAAAAAAATCCCTGATGTGGGGGCCACACCCCAGGCCGATCACATCGATGTCCTGGGGTGGGACCAGAGTTTGTGTTTTTTTAAAGCTCCGGTGGTCATGATCATTTCAACCTGGCCAAGGTCAGGCTCCACTGGTGTCTTGGAAAGTGGTTTTGGAGTCAGCCGAAACCCAGGAGTGAAACCCAGGAGCAAAACCCTGCTTTGTCACTCACTCATCGTGCTAGTTGGGCCAGGCACACGACTTCTCTGACCTGCCGTTTCTCTTCTGTAGTATCAAGACAATCTTCCCTCGAGTCAAGAATTGTTTGAAGGTGGAATGAGTGGTGTAGGCAAGCATCTCATGAGTGGAAGCACCTACACCCATGTCTGGCACCCAGTGGAGTCCAGCCCGCAACAGTGCCCTCCCTGTTCCCTTCTGTTGATCTAGGGGGCTTTCTAGGGCAGGCACCACATCATATTGCTTAGATCACAAGGATGGCACCAGTAGGGTCTTGCTGGGTTCCCACCCTCAAGACTTGCTGCCTTTCCTCGCTCAGGTGAGCTGTGACGTCTGTGTGAATTAACAACGCCTGCATGCCTTGACCTTGAGGAACTACTATGACACAGAGTTGCCAGCATAAAATACATGGGCAGAGATTTTTTTTCTTCTGTTTGCCCTTGAAAAAAATTGGAAACCAGCTTTATTGCTAGGCAAATAGTAGAATAAAGTACGGCGCATTCAGTGATATGGAACGCCACGGACCATTAAAAAGAATTAGGTAGATCTATATGTATTGACCTGAAAAAGATGTGCTACATGCATATGGTTAAGTGAGACAGTGAGTTGCTGAGTCATACCTGTGACACGATTCTTTCTTCCTTCTTTTCTTTTATTTTTTTTTTCCCTTAGAAGAAAAGAAGTTCCCTATTGTGTTTATCCTCAGCTGTGAGTTTTTGTGGTCATAAAGAATAGGTTAGCTAGTGTGCCCTGGGTTTTCTTCCCAGCACTGCCAAAATATGAAAAAAAAAAAAAGAAAAATCTTGGAAAAAAAGTTTCCAGCCTTTTAAAATCAGTTACCTCGTGGGATGGGACCGAGAGGAGACTTAGTCATTCATTCTGTTTTCATTCAATGTTAATATCATTCTAAATAGAAGAGATGGGGTTCTGTGTGCTGCACAGGCTGTCTTCAAACTCTGGGGCTCAGGGAGTCCTCCTGCCCCAGCCTCCCTGGGTAGCTGGACTCCAGCTGGGTGTCACAGTGCCTGGCTTCATCCGGGTAATATTTCTGAAGGTCCCCCATGTGCCAGACACGGTTTTAGCCCTGGGGATACACTCGTGGGTGAATCAGACCAAGTCTCTGCTGTAGAGGGACCAGCTTCCTGGCGTGACAGGTCCATCCTGGTGTCAGCCCTGCAGGCCCAGCACCTCCTGAGACCCCTCAGTCCAGGACAAGAGGAGTGGTGTGTCGCCCTGTGGCGTTTGCACGTTAGCTGGGGAGACATGGCAGACGTGTGCGGGTGAAGGTGCCACCTAATTGCTCTTCCTATTCCTCTAAGGTGAGGCCCGCCCTCCTGCCAGGGCCCCCCACCCCCAGGTCCTCCTTAGCTTCTGGTTTGGCGGGTGGAGATGGAAGGCTGGGCCCAGTCCCAGGCCCCAGGGTCATTGGCCGGTTTCCACTTTGCTGAGTCGGCAGTGGGACCTGATTTGTTAATTAAGAGAAGATGGTGAGCTGCCTGGTATTTTGATTAACTAATGGCCTTCCCAGCACGACTTGGATTCAGCTGGAGACGTCACTGCGACTTTTAATGAAATGATTTGAAGGGCCATTAGGAGGCACTTCCTGATATGAGGCAGCTCCTGGGCACCCAGAACTGCTTGGCCCCAGAGCCAGCCCCCGCCGGCCTGAGTGCACACTTGGCTTTGGTTTTAAGAGATGACTCTTCATCTTTTTGTCATGCTTCAGGGCTTGCTGACCTTCTCGGCTTTAACCCAACTTGCTCTGCACCGGAAGCCCGGCCAGACGAGCCAACTGAGCTTGGAGGCTACGGCAGGTGGATGCTGGTGCCCACGCCCCCGTTCCAGGGTCTTCTACCTGCCAGGACCTCGAACACCTGCAGCTCTGCTCTGGGCTTTCCTTGTGCGTGGCTGGAGGTGCTGGGGAGGGGGTACTACAAGGAGGGCTGTGTCCCCCAAGAGACTGGAGTCCTCATCCCTGTACTGTGTGTGTACAGGGATGCTGTCTTTGGAAATAGCACCTTGGCTGAGGTCACTAGGGTCAGTCCTAATTCAAAACAACTGCTGTCCTCATTAAAGGGGAGGGACTTGGACACGGAGGCAGACATACTTGCACACGGGGAGAAGGCCATGGGAGATGACGGTGGCGACCTGGGTGAGGTGTCCACAAGCCAAGGAATGGTGGTGGCCAGTGAAGCACCAGAAACTGGGAGAGAGGCACAGAACAGAGGCACAGCCTTGACCTTGGACTTCCATTTCCAGAACAGGTTCACAACCGATTTCTGCTGTTTGACCCCCCAGTGTGTAGTCCTTGGTTGTGCCAGCCCCTCGGAAACCAACCGCAGGGCTAACACAGCCCCTTCTCTTAGAGCACCCTCCTGCCAGCGACCGCGGGGAGTTAGTGGGTGTGACGCTTCCTTTGGTTGCCAACTTGATGGGATGAAGAGGCCAATGAGGGTTCTGTGGGTGTCCGTGGGGGCGTGTCCAGGAGTGATTGGCACGTGGGCTGGCCAGCCGAAGTGGAGACCCGCCCTCAGCTGGGCAGCACCGTCCAATAGGGCGGTGGCTTGGATGGAAGAACCAGGCGGCCCCAGGCGAAGCTCCCTTCTCCTGGAGCAGGTGCGTGGTGTCCGCTGGATGGTCCGAGGATGGCGGACTCTCCTTCTCACTGTTCCAAAGTGGACTCTGCAGGGATTCCCCAGAGGCCTTTGGTGGGGACTAGGGTGGCACCGCTGACCCCTCCTGTCCTGGGGCTCCAGTCTCTTGGGCTGCCCAGCTCCCGGTCCCTCCAGCTCTCCAGCCTGCAGAGGGCCACTGTGGACTGTCCAGCTTCTGGTCAGTAAGCCGGCCCCATATGTCCCCTTTATAGTCATACTTCCTGCTGACTCTGCTCCTCTAGAGACCCCTGACTACTACAGTGGGTAAGTCCCCAGCGTCCTGGCCTTCCAGGGGGTCCTCCCCCTGTGACCTATTGACCTTGGGTGCTGGCTGCCCTTCCCTGTCTTTCTGTCTTTCCATTCCCCTGTGTTTCCTGGGGTCGTGACCCAGATCAGCAGCTTGCACTTGAATTTCCGCCCCAGGTGTGGCTCTGGGACGGAGGCACTGAGCCTGGTTGCTGGTGTGCAGTGTGCACACACGGGTGGTCGCCTGCCCTGTGCAGTGTGCAGAGCTCAGCTCACGCCCTCTGGGTGCAGGAAGGTTCGTGCCTGTCCCTCTCGCCCGTGCTCTGCTCATGAGCTGCTTCTGTCTGCAGAGCCCCCCTCACTCCCCTCGGGATGGTGTCTACATTCCAGCCGAGGCTCCTGGCACCCTGGGCCTGCTGTGGTTGGGAGACGTGTCACCTCCCTTTCAGGACAGGATGCCCTTGTTTCTTCCCGGACTCTGCTTTTGGCTCACGTAGGGCAACATCGCTTCCTGGTCCAGCTCTGACTCTGCTGCTGCATCCCCCTCGGCCATTCTGCCCCTGTACCCAGGGGCCCGAGGAACACAGTGAAGCTCTCTGACGCTGCTCGGCACTTCCCGGAGCCTTTCCGGAGCACACGAAACCTGCACCAGGGCAGCCGTTTCCTCCAGAGGACGGCTCAGAGCTCGGGGCAGTGTGCCGGGCAGACCCCTGCATGGGGTCTGGAGGACTGCTGTGACCCCAGCAGAATGCTGTGTTTGAGTGCGTCCCCCAAAGCTTGTGTGTGGGGAACTTAATCCCAAATGCAGATGCTGAGAAGTGACTAGGGTTAGAGGAGGTCATGAGGGTGGGGCCCCGTGATGGCATTAGTGGCTTTATAAGAAGAAGAAGAAGAGAGAGCTGAGCAGACAGACTTGCTCTGTCTCATCATGGGGTACCCTGTGCCATGTTGCTACCCACAGGGAGGCCCTCACTGGACACCAGAGCCTTGGTCCTGGACTCCTCAGCCTCTAGGACTGTGAGCAAGGAACTTCTTTTCTTTATACATCACCCCATCTGTGGTATGCTGTTACAGTAACCGAAAATGGACGAAGACAGAGATCCTGGGGCAGGAAGAATGATCTCCTCTCCAAGAGGCATGCCGGGACTCAGGGTCATTTAAGTTTAGGTGATTGCACTTTGCAAACAACACAGAAACATTTGGAATCCAAAGCGGGCATTCCCCTTCACTTTGTGTTTGAGGGGCATTTTCTGAGACTGCTGTATAATGTGCGTATAAATGTGGACGTAGGTCTGATACGGGTGGATGTAGATTCAGACAGTTGTAGCCACAGATTTAGGTGAGGTGTGGATGTGGGCATCCATGTATCTGAATATGGATTTAAAAGCACAGACTGGGCTGGGATGGTGGTATGTGCATATAATAGGGAGGCTGAGGGAGAAGGATAAGTTCGAGGCCAGCCTCAGCAACTTAGCAAGACCCTGTCTCCAAACAAAAAATAAAAAGGGCTGGGGATGTAGCTCCGTGGTAGAGTGCTTCTGACATGTGGGAGGCCCTGGGTCTGATCTCTAGCACCGTAAAAAGCAATAAACAGAGACGAGACCCAGATTTGGAAGCAGCCGTGAATGTCATTGTGCAGTCTGTGTGGCTGGTTGACTTTCTGTTATCATTACACCACTGTTTTCTGAAACAAGCGCATCTCTGCCCACTCACTCCTGGTAACCAGCCCCTGTTCTCTGCAGGCCCGTCCTTCCCATTTCTTGTCCAGCTCTCCTGCCTGACGCTGCGACAGAGCTATTTTACTCTTAGATCTTTGTGTTTTCGCGCAAGCGTTGCTGTAAGGAGACTCCTGTGTGGAGTTTGTGAGTCACAAGGTAAGTACATTTCAGGTTTGGGGAGGGACTATCCAATTGCCCTCCAAAAGGCTGAACCCCTTTGTGCTCCCAGAGTTATTTCATTTGAATATAAAAAGGACCGTGACCTCCTTTTGTGCTCCCTGCTGGGGAAGAGGGCGGATCAGTTAAAGAGGTTGGGGTGGCCCAGCTGGTCTGAGCCTCCCACTCTGAGCTCCATTGTGCCTTTCTCAGTGAGCAGGCGTGAAAGGGAGCTCAGCGCAGGTCCCTAACACAGTGCAGACTTCAGAATTTTCCCAAGAGCGACAAGACTCCCTCCTTCCGGGCAGGTTTGGGATGAGGGAGGTTTTCCTACATCCGTGATCGGGGATCATCGCGGAACTGGTCAAATGTTTGCTCAATGACAATTCGGGGACAAGAAACAAGGGCTTTTGATTCCATTTGATCTGAGGATTCTGGAACTTGTGCCTGGAGTTGGCGGCAGGGTGGAACCACTCAGGGTTACCCTCCTCATTTCCTTCTTCCCGGTTTTCCTAAGGAAAGGGAGACCCAGCTGTCGAGGGCCTCCTTGCTCTGGGTGGGGCTCTGGATTCTGAAGGTCGGTCCTGAGCAGGTGGCGGAGGAAGACCCAGGGTGTCGGAGAGGCCAGGGTGTTGGGTGAGGGGGAAGCAGACCCCTTGTGTCTAGGTGGCTTCACGGAGGTGAGGGCATGAGGTTGGGCGTGGGCGGACATGGGGTTGGACAGAGGAGACGCACATTCTTGGTGCACGGTGGGCAGGGCATTAAATGAAGCACTGCTGCCGTGTCCGGATGGGTCCCGGGGCTCTGACTGCATCTCAGCCACGGTCTTCAGCCCCTCCCATGGCCACGCAGCTTCTTGCCAGTCCACTGGAATGTCCCCCTCGCTGCCTAACTCTTCCTTAGACCTGCCCCAGCCTCATCTCCTCCAGACGGCGCTTCTCGGATTCGAGAGTGCCCGTGACCCAGCTGGGGGACTGGTGAGAAGGCAGGTTCTCTCCAGCAGGTGAGGGTGGAGGGGAGCAGGCAGATGCCAAGGCCCCCTGGAGGCTCCCCAGCCTCCCCCGTGGGGCTGGGCCTGGGGCTGGGCCACTGCCTGCCTGTGCAGGTTTGGACAGCTCCTCCCCAAGGGTCTATTCCCCTCCCCCTCTCATTGTGAGAAGAATCTGCTCCCCCACCCTGTCCATATTGGGCTTGGCTATGGGGACTTGCACTGACCCATATTGGTAGCATGACACGAGAGGGGACTTCAGTGTGAGTACTCTCTTGTGCCTCATCATGACTGTGAAAACAGGCTCTGGGTAGCTGCTGATCCCCAAGGATTGAAAGACAAGTGGAGCAGAGTCACCTGGGTCCCTACAGTCCTTCAGCCCAGCAGCTTGAAGCAGAGCTGCCTGAGTATGATAATGACCACTTGTTCTGTGCCTGTGAGTTGGGGATGATTTGTTATGCAGCAATAGCTGGCTGATACAGTGTTTTCCTCTAGGATCTCATTACCCATCTGCATGTGCCCCACTATCACAGTTACTAAGGGACACTAAGTGGCCTGTTTACCTCTCTAAAATCTTTCTAAATTATAGTTCAGCGTGGGCAGACGTTACAGTCCTCCCTCACTTAGCCTTGGGGACACTTTCTGAGAAATGCATTGGTAAGTGACTTAATCATCGTGTGAACATCATAGACTTCACGCACACAAATCTAGGATGGTGTAGGTCAGTCACTTGATGTGGCCTCTTGATGGATCAGGAGACCCTGGAAAACCTGAAACTCATGAGGCTACCACAGGCATAACACTGCACGTGGTTTTACTGTAAACCTTTTTTTTTGGTAAGTTATAAGAGTTCGCTCTAAAATAATGATAAAAGTGTAGTACGGAAAATGCATGAACCAGCAATAGTCATTCATCGTCACTGTCCTTATGAAGGGTGGTGAACTATACATATTGTGTATCCTGTTTTTATATAAGCACAGTAGGTTTGTTGACCATCATCACAGACACGTGAGCAGTGCCTTGTGCTATGACATCATGAGGGCTATGATGTCATAAGGGCTATGATGTCATTAGGAGATAGGAGTTTTTTGACTCCAGTGTGATCCCATAGGGCCACTCTTGTATGTGTGGCCTGCTACACATTCCTAAAATTCTATCTGATGCTTCATAGGAGCTCATAAAGAACTTATTGAAGGAGGAAAGAAAGAATGAATAAACAAACATAGGTTGTCTCGATTCCTCTGTTGCCCTTGGATCCTGTCAATGACATTTTATTTTTTTTTCTTTTTGAAAACCTTCTCTAGTTTTAGCTAAAGTCAGTTTTATTATCTTCCTGAATCAATACACAAAGACACAAACCTTAAGTACTATACAGGAGTTCAACACCAAATGATTTACTAAACTTGTTTGCTGACCTTTGGTTTATGTCACAATGACAAGAGTCTTGTGGCCAGGTGTGGTGGAGCATACCTGTCATTCTGGCAACCAGGGAGGCTGAAACAGGAGGATGGAAAGGTGGAGGCCAGCCTTGGCTAAGGTGAGACCCTGTCTCAAAATAAAAAATACCAAAGGCCTGGACAGGTGCCCGTCCACAGGTGAATGGATAAAGAAAATGTGGTCTGTGTATACAGTGGAGCTTTACTCAACAATAAGGAGTGAGGTTATGGCATCGGCTGGTAAATGGATGGCACTCAAGAACAGGATGCTACGTGGAATAAGCCAGACTCAAGGTCAAGGGTTGAATGTTTTCTCTCCTGTGCAGAAGCTAGACTCAAATAAGGAAGCAGGGTGGGGGCATAGTGTGAAAATAGAAGGGAGACGGCTGGAGTGGCGGAGGGGATCGGGGTGAGGGAGGAGGGACGGGGAAAGGGAAAATGGTAGATGAATTTGGCCACTGTATGCGATGTCCACAGATGAATATACCACGGTGAATCTTACCTCTCTGTGTGTCTATGAAGCACTAGTTAAAAAACCATAAATAAATAGGATTAAACCAGTAGGGGGGGGAAAGAAGGAAGACCAATAGGGTAAGGAGGAAAGGGGATGGGGGAGGAGGAAGGGAGGGGGAGAGGCAGCAGACTGTGAACCCCAATATCAAGGGTGACCATAATTTATTAATAAGACATTTTAAAAAGGGCCAGGGACGTAACTCAGTGGTAGGGCGTCCCTGGGTTCAGTCCCCAGTACCAAAAAAAAAAGGGGGAGAAAAAAATCTTAGGGTGTATCACTTCATTGACAGGGAGACTGAGGACCACACAGCTGGTGACGTCCTCCTGATGGGCCCTGCATCTGCCCTTTCCCACGGTCGCGCTCTTCCTCCTCCCGGGGAGGATCTTTGAGAGTGAACCTGGGTGTCAGGGTGGAGTCTAGCCCTCGGTCTCCTGGGTGCAGGGGAATGGAGTGTTACAGTAATGAAGAATGCACCATCAGTGACATTAATTTCAGAGCTTTATGCATTCCTGGAGACTAACAAGCCGCACCTGCTCCTTAGACACCCTCCGGTGGCTCCCCTCGCCCCCACT